>NW_019154115.1:21730883-21798609 GCF_002288905.1 Enhydra lutris kenyoni | reverse complement strand
AAAAAAAAAAAAAAGAATCTTTGCTGAGTAAACAGAAGGAAGGCTTTACTTGAGAGTAAACAGAGCGAGGAGCTGGGCGTACCTGGAGGGCTAGTAGGTGAGTCTGCTGGCAGAGGCTGTAAAGACATCTTCAAGGGGGGCCCTGAGGTCAGGGGACTTATCTAATGTTCAAGCAGAACAGATCTCTCTCCCCAGCAGCCTCTGCTCCCACGAGGATCCCACCTCTCTCAGGAAGGAGGCAGAAACCAAGACTGAAATGAGAACTTAGAGATGCACCTCCTTTGCCCAGAGGTTTCAGGAACTCATGTCTTGACCTTCCCAGGACCATTTTTATTTTTAAACACGATTACAATGAAATGTAGCCTTCATGATGGTTCATCAGACAGCAGCAGGAAAAATGTCTTTGGTCCAGATAGGCCACCAGCTTTCTGTCTCTGTCGACACTCATTCAGTATTATCCTTGGTGGTAGTAGATAAGGAAATGAACCTTAGTAGCTCCTGATCTTTTGCCCACAACTTACCACTTCCTTCATGGCCTTATTTACATGACTGTCTCATTTTCCAAGTAAAGACACATTACTGTGTGAAATCTTTGACCCATAAACTTGTTAGGCTCGAAAACCCAAGTGCAACCACTGACTTAAAATCATCTCAAGTATCTTTTCACCAGAAAAAAACAACAACAACAACAAAAACCTCAAGTATTCCACTTTTCATTTAATTTATTGATTCCTTGCCTCTTTCTTGAAAAAATATGGGAGTGTAGATTGAAGTACTAATATGCAGCAAAATCATTAAAAGAGGCACACACACACACACACACACACACAAATGTTTTAATTAGTACCAAGAAAACAAGGAGGAAACATGTTAAATGGACCCAGTTAAATGGACTGGGTCCATTTAAGATGGGTCCATTTAACTGCTGAGAATAGGCATTGAGCCTGGCTCTGTCAGTGGCTAAAGCTGAGAGGCAAGCCTGCTAAGTCACAGAATGCTTGTTATGATAAAAGAGGCCTGGCTAGCAATTTCTCAGAGAATACAAACTTTCTCTTGGCCCTAAATTTTAGAAGAATTTTCACATAAGAACTGGTAACAACAAAACGGCCTCCACAAGTTTTATGGCAAAAGCAGAAGTGGTTTTCATGTGGCTGTTTCTTCCAACAACCTTGGAGGAAAGCCAAGGGCACGCCAGATAGCACAGCAGCTCAGTAACGTGCTTTTCTGTTTTTCAACAAGAAATGAACTTGAGCATGTGAAGAGGAAAAGTCAAACATTCTAAGTAAATGACACAGGAGGCATGACCATATTAGATAAAGTGCGCTTGGTTTCCTCTTGGCGAAGTCACTGGTGGGCATACAAACATGCCTCTCCTTCCTGAGGTGTGGACTGACTTGCTCACTCCTGGGCCAACAGCCCACCTTCCCAGCCTGCCGACTCACACACCCCAACCAGCCCAGGTATGCTCTAGTGAGAAAAGATCGACTTATCTAAGTAGCCATTCCTACGATTGGCCGCTATGGGGCAGCACTGAGCCAGCATCCGGAAAACAAACTTCGGAAAAAAATTCGCTTTGTAATGAGCAAAGCCATCCAGCATATAAGCAAGTCTACCAATCCACTATATCAATTCATCCTGAAAATCCCATATTTGGCTGTTTCCACAAATATTTAAAGGTGGAAAAATAAAATAGCCCCTCCAATAGCAGAAAGGTTTTCTGTGATTCTCTTTGCAATTTTTAAAGGGTCGATCCATCATATAAAAACAGCAAAGATATACTAACATTTTTTGAACAGGAACCATGCTGAGTGTCTGACATGTACCATATCGTGTAATTCTGCAAGAACTCGATGAGGTTGGTGTCCTTATTATCCCTATCGTGTAAGTGAAGAAACTGAGGCACCCAGAGTTTACACAACTCGCCTAAAGTTACACAGCCCTATTCAGTGGCAGAGTGGGATTTGAGTTAATCCAGGTAGTATGACAGAGAGCATTTAACCTACCTCCTTAAAGACCTGTGGCATCTCAGTCCGCACTCCTCCCAGAACCAGATATTGTATTCCCCATCATAGCCTCAGGCTAATAGCCAGCAAAGTTTTTCCTTACTTTCCTTATTTTGAGCTAAAATTCTCTCCCAGTTGGTCAGAGTTCTTCCCTCCAGAACTACATAAAATAAGTTGTTTTTCTTCCATTTTTAAAAAGATTTATTAATTTATTTGGTTGACAGCACAAATAGGAAGAGCAGCAAGCAGAGGGAGAGGGAGAAGTAGGCTCCCCACTGAGCAGGGAGCCTGATGCAAGGCTCGGCCCCAGGAACCTGAGCTAAAGGCAGATGCTTAACCGACTGAGATACCCAAGTGCCCCAAGTTCAGTTTTTCTTCTATATTGAAGACCCTTCACTTTTAAAAAATTAACGATAGTGTTAACTGTTGCTCCCCAACAGCCATGCCCCCCCCCCCAAAAAGCCAGCCCTGTACCTGGAACAAGTCATTATGCCCAATTTACAAATGTGCCCCATCCCATTCCTGCTGGTTAACAGCAAGTGCTGGAATCTCCTGATGCAGAGGTTTAACAATAGATTAGTTACTTTAATTGGGTAACCAGTGCCGGAGAGGACAATGCCATTACCAAACCAGACTTAAAAGCTATTAAAAGTAATACATGTCAGTGGTTTTTAAAAATCCAAGCAATATGGAATGGATAACTGAAATGGAAAATCTCACTCCCATCCTATCCAACCCTTCTCAGAGGTCATCTTTTACCTTTACTTGTTTGTTTTTTTTTCCTTTAACCCTTCCAGAATTTCCTTTACACATACAAACAGATGCATGTAAATCTTTTAGGGTCGTATTACATACACTGGTCTTCAGCTTGCTTGTTTCACTTAACAAAGTATTCTAGATACGTTCAATAGCAGCACTCCTGTTAATAGTCACATGAAAGCCTCCTCTCAGGCAATTTTCTTCTCTCTTACAAAAATGCTTCATTGAAATTATACATGTATTTTTGGATGGATTTCTGCAAGTGAAGTTCCTGGATGAAAGAGCACTTTTAATTCTGAGAGATGGAACCCAATCACACTCCTTAAAAAGTGGTAGTAATTTACACTCCCATCAACAGTCCATTTTCCGAGTGTGGTCAACGTGGGCTTATTATGCAACTGTTAAACCTTCCTTCAGTATTTGGAGACAGTTATTAATTCATTATTTCAAACCATGTTTATTATGCATCTTGTACTTGTCAGGCACAGCGTGCCCTATAAGCCAGGAGTTTCCAAAGCTAACCATCAGACTCTTCCTGGGACTGGTAAAAATAAAGAGTTCCCACCGCCTTTCGCCTCCCCCCAGCTTTGGGTTCCTCAGCCCGTGCAGCGTGCAGGGACCCAGGAAACTGGATAGCTGTTGCTGATTGTTTCTTTCAGGTGTTTCGTTTTGTTTTGTTTTAACAGCTGCCCATGTGACTCAGCTGGATGATGAGTAGCCAAAAGCAGAACAAATCACTTCTTTTTCTGGGCGAAAACGCTTTCTGGAAATGAAGGTGCTGGGAAGAGTCAGTGCCTACTTGCCTAAAGTTGTACAGGGAACTATTTGGAATGATATTAACTATCAATGCTCAACCGCCCCTTCCCTCGAAAACCAGCTCTGAGGCAGGATTGGCTCATTAGTCCCAGTTTACAAATATGCCCCATCCCATTCCTGCTGGTTAGGCGAAAGTGCTGGAATTCACGGCAGAGGGGTTTCACAACGGACTAATTACTTTAGTTTACTAACCAGCGCCCGATCCCGCGAAATCTCCACTGAAACAGACTTAAAAACTATTGCGATGGGGGCACCTGGGTGGCTCAGTGGGTTAAAACCTCTGCCTCCGGCTTAGGTCCTGGTATCGAGCCCCACATCGGGCTCTCTGCTCCGAGGGGACCCAGCTTTCTCCTCTCTCTCTGCCTGCCTCTCTGCCTTTTTGTGATCTCTGTCTGTCAAATAAATAAATAAAATCTTAAAAAAAAAAAAGGTATTTAAAAACTATTGCGATGTTAATGAGCATGCGCAAAAGGCTCCGCGGACCCGCGCGCCCCCTAGTGGTCAATGGGCCTCGGTGCAATTGAGAAGTTCAGCTTCCCTCGGCCACCCTCGGCTTTTAGCCCCGCCTCTCATCTCGCCCTCCCAGCACGGACTTTGATTGGCGAGCAGCGGGGCTATAAAAGCTCCAGCGCGGGCACGCGAGTGTCAGGCACCTGTGCGGCTTGAGGGCATTTTCTCGTTTGGCCCGTGAAGCTAGGGCGGGCAGAGGACTCTCTTCATCCCGCCGCCTGCCCTCGGTCCCCAAGCTCGTGCACCTGCTCCATTATCCTAGACGACGTGGACGTGACAGGGGCCGTGACAAATCACTGTGTCCGGAAGGCAGTTTGCGGGGCTCCGGGGCGCCACACCTTTGCTTCTGTTGCCTCACCGGCTGAGAATTCCCTGTTCAGCACTGAAGCCTGGCTCGGGCCTCACCTGGGGAAATCTTCGACGCCCTTGCCTTCTGTTCACGGAGCTGGGTCCCGCGGGTTCCCACCTGAGGGCCTGGCCGCGCACACCTGTATTTGGCAACCTGGAAGGTGTATACTGAGTGGGGAAGGAAGGAAAGGAGGGAGGAAGGGAGGAAGCTTGCCGTGGGGGGCAGCCCTGGTTTTGTGCCCCTTTATGGGCTGCTACGATGATAAGAGCATTCGCTGGTCCAGAGACTTGGGTTCCAGTTCTGCTGTCCCATTCCCTGCTGCTGAGCAAGGTCCTCCTCTCCTCTGGGCCCCGAATTCCTCGTGTGTAAAAGGAGAGGATTGGACAATGTGATGAATGCATATTGAACAATGAGCCAGACACTGTGATAAGTACTGAGGATACAGGTGAGCAACGCAGACAGCCCAGTCCCCAAGCTTACTTTATGGAGGAGGAAGATACTGACTGAACTATCACAAACGCGTAATTATGCATCTACTAGAAGTGGTAAGACAGGGAACTTTCAGCAGAGGATATAATACAGCCTGGGTTGGACTTCCTAAGGCCTGGAGGACTAGAATTAACTGGGGTAGGTGGTCAGTGGCCTGGTGAGAATGGAGAATAGCAAGTGCAAAGATATGGAAGGTGAACAGGCATTTTTCTTCTATTGTAATTGGATGTCCTAATAACCCTCAAAGTATACAAGCCAGAGGAGGTAGCTCTGGTGAGTTAAACTGAGTAGAAGTTGGAGGGTTCTTTGGAAGCCCATAACTCCTTGAGCAATCCTGTGAAAGAAAATACAGGATGGCCCTGATCCCCTGACCTGCTATAAGTGTTCGGGAGGATTGTTTCTTCTGTTTTTTTTTTTTTTTTGTTGTTGTTGTTGTTGTTGTTTTTTAAAGATTTTATTTATTTATTTGACACAGAGAGAGAGATCACAAGTAGGCGGAGAGGTGGCCGGAGTGCGGGTGAGCAGGATCCCCACTGTGCAGAGCCCGATGTGGGACTCGATACCAGGACCCTGAGATCATGACCTGAGCAGAAGGCAGAGGCGTAACCCACTGAGCCACCCAGGTACCCCAGTTTGGGAGGATTGTTGACTCAGGTTTCATGATGCAGGCTGTGGGGTTTCTGCGATCTGACTCTGAGGGGTCTCTCTTGGCTGCTTCAGAAGAACCAAAAATACCAACACTCTCTTGAAACTGGCCCGTCTCTACCTTTAGCTGGATTATCCAGGCTTGTTTGCAAAGGTAAGGTGGAGAAGAGGCTTCTACGATGACGGGAAAAAAATCAAAGGCTTATCACGGTACCTTACAAAAGCACATGTGGGGAAGGGACGCCATGTCGTGGTAGAATGAGTGGAGACAATGGAGATGGCAGACCCCGCTTTGCCTGCCATTAGCTGTGTGAACCTGGTAAGGCACTCAGACTCTCTGAGCACCAGTCCAGTGTGTGACCAGGGTGAATTCACTGCTCCTGACATGGTCAAGTTCAGAACGGGAAAACCCATTGAAAGTTATTTCTAAACTCTAAAGCACTATGCGACCAAGCCCATAAGCACCTCCTTCACTTTGTTCCCTCAGAATTTTACTGTATATGCTCCTTCAAATTATAGGGAGAAAGGATTTGATATATTTTGAATTTGTAGCAATATACCAAGTTGTTTTGTTGCATAAATATTTTGAATTCTTTCATTTTAGTGTTTCTCTTTTCCAAAAGGTGGTTTTAGAATTTGTTTGGTTCCCTCATCATTTTTAGAAGAAAGAGGAAAAAGAAAAGGAGTAAAACAGTTGACAGGAGCTTTGGATTTTTTTTTTATCCCATTGTGCAACACATTCAGTGACAATATGGATTTAAAAAAAAAATGTTCTGAGATGGTTTGTCAGTGAGCAAGTCTGTTCCTAAAATTCTCCCCTATACCTAATCCTGGCTCCTTGCTGATGCAAGATTATAAAAGGGGTGAGTGAGCAGCCATGGACCTGGGTATGCTTTCAGTGGCCACAGAAGAGAGTTGAACAGAATCAATGTTGAACAGAACAATGGAACTTTTTAAACAAAGTATAGAGTATGTTTGGTGAACAATCAGTAGCATGAAACCAGTCATGAGAAACCAAAGCTGCTGGCTGATTGTGTAGGACTGGCTGGGAGGGGTCTGAAGAGCACAAGGCTTAGGCAGGCTAGACCCATGGATTCTGAGAATCAGGCATGCCAGCTGTGTTCTTTGTACCTTACACAGAAGGGAAATAGTATCTGCATACCAGCGAGCATTGATTGGCAAGTTCATTCCCCAATATAAATTAGGTATTATTCCCATTTTGCAAAGAAGAAATTAAGGGTCAGGAGAACTAAAAAGGCAGTGGAACTAGGCAGACTTTTAAACTCAGTATCAAAAGAATAAAAGGTTGGCATTTCTGCACATATAAGTGGGTCTCCTACTTTATCAGATCATTCTTTGGAAAGGTTCTTAGCTCTATTTAGAGGTTTACTACATTTACTACATTTCTTTTCAAAAGCTGGGCCCACCAATGAGGCCATGTTTACACTTGAGTCTTGCTATAGCAAACATTTGTCATTGTATAGTTTGGGTAACTGAACTTGGTATTTGTTTCCCAATTTACCACTTAATTTACAGCTGTTCTAGATTGTTTTCCTTTATCTTCTTAAGTGTTTAATCCATTCAAAAGGTATTTCCTTGGCTAAGGGAAGTGTCCATATTCCCTCCTCACACTTAAGTGCTCACAGAATATAAGGAATTCATTATTTTGAAGTCTCCAGAAGACCGTGAGGCAGGCCCTATCATTATAGATGAGTAAACTGATGCAGGATGGGGAAAGGAGCAGGGGACATGGGTAAAGATGCTAGGAGCAGGCTTCGTAGAGTGTTTACTAGTCTTTACCTCATGTTAACCTCTGAGCTCCCACTGACCCACCTGTAACATGCGTCTTACCATGGACTTGTTATGCAGGATGACCGGACATGCTGGAGATCAGCACAGCACTGTTAGCTGATGATGAGGAAACACACTTAAAAGTGTGTGTAGATCAATCTTGAGGTAAGCTCTTCATCCATGGGACTTGAACTCACGACCCCAAGACCAGAGTTCCATGCTCTACCAAACCAGCCAGGTGCCCCATACTTTATGACCCATTCTTCATGTGCACAAAATTTTAATGACAGTAACATCTAAGTACAACTGTTTACTGCACGTCCTCTTTAAGGTCTTCATGACCTTAAAAATGACCATCCCTGGGGCACCTGGGTGGCTCAGTGGGCTAAAGCCTCTGCCTTCAGCTCAGGTCATGATCCCAGAGTCCTGGGATTGAACCCCGTATCGGGCTCTCTTCTCAGCGGGAAGCCTGCTTCCCTTCCTCTCTCTCTGCCTACTTGTGATCTCTGTCAAATAAATAAAAATCTTTTAAAAAATTAAAAAATGACCATTCCTTACTTTACCTAATCCATCTTATTTTTGAGCTTTAGAAGAGGGTAGTGTGCTGTATGCAATTTACCAGGACTTGTTCTTAATCTAACCTTAAGAATTCCTGTATATCCACAGTTCATCATTGAGGTTCATTTTATTTTCCGGCTGATGGACTCCAGGTTTTTAAGTACTGCCTAAAAATTCCCAAAGATGCATCCTGATGTCCTTATGTAGTTTCTCTTGGGTAGTAACACACAGAAGGAGAATTGCAGGATTGTGTAAGGTACACCAGCCACTTACCCAACTGGTTTTAAACACTAATGGTTTTGGACAGTGGACAGTTGGGGCTAGAACATCCTGCTTTTCACCAACTCTTGATCTCTATTATAATAGAGAGGAAAGGGCAAGATGTTCGGGGGCCTGGCACTTAATAGGTGCTCTGAAGACAAAGTAACCATGTTTTATAAATCCAAATCTTAGGGTCCCCTGGCATTTTGAAGTGAACCAGTCTCCACATCAGTACTCAGCCATCCCCCCTTCCAAAGGTTACTTTGTTAGTGTCAAACACAGATTTGAATTTTGGTTTTAACCTTTGTGTAAATGGGGACTCAAACCTGAATTTCCTGGTTTTTTTTTTTTTTTTTTTGAGAAAGAAATCAGTAAAAGAGAAGCAGATTCCCCACTGAGCTCAATCCCAGGACCCCAAGATCATAACCTGAGCCCACGGCAGAAGCTTAACTGACTGAGCCACCCAGGTGCCCCAACAAACCTGAATTTTCACCACTCCTTCAGTATTGAATTACAAGCCTAGGGATATAGCAGTATTCTACCTCTGACGACTCGGCAAAGCTCAAAAAACTTGTAGCCAGGATTTTACTTGGGATTTTTAAGAGGCCTTGATTATACTAGAACCATGGACTCTTACTCCTGTGAAGGAGACAAACCGTGTGGTCATGAACTCATACAAGTGACTCCGACAAGACATCTGCTCTGATCCCTCTCCCACCTCTCCAAGCAGTTCCAGATGCAGTATTAGGTATTCTTGGCACAGCATCTGGCTGGTACACTACTTCTCACCATGAGTTGGTGGTGGCAGGGGGGAAAACCCAGCTCTGGTGTCATACCAGAAAAGGCTGGCATCCAGTGCTACAGAAAGGAGATCGTCTGTACATTGCACATCCCCAAACTGGCAACCAACAGCAACCAAGAGTTCAGCTTTTTATTGAGCAGCTTATACAAGTGGTTTAGTCAAAAAGACCAAAGCCCATGTCATCATCAGACTCCTCAGATTCTTCTTTCTTTGCTTCCACTTTCTTCTCCTCAGCTAAAAAACAGAAACAGTAAATCACACACCTGCTGAGTATTTTAAACTACAAAGCGCTCCAGGCCCTTCAACTTACTGAGTCAAAAATACCCTAGCCTTGGCTCCAACCATGCCCCTGGTTTTAGGGTTTCTATACATCATGTACTCTTAGCAAATATAAGTATTATAGGCAACACTGCTCTTCATCTCCACTCCTCCCTCCAATTAAAAAAAAAAAAATGTCTACCTGGGGCAGCAGTGGTGGAAGGCGCAGGACCTCCTGCTGGTGCAGCACCAGCTGCTGGTGCGGGTCCACCAGCTCCTACATTGCAGATGAGGCTCCCAATGTTGACGTTGGCCAGGGCCTACAACACGTATGCATACACAGATTACACTCAGTTCTGGCTTGTTAGAGCACTCTCCCTCAACACACACCTCCAAAGGCACCCCCTCTCCTTGAAGTGACAACAACCAATTCCCAACACTATATTGTTCTTCCTTCTCTGGAGTCTGCCAGACTTAGATTTTTTTGTCTGCTACTTAGATTCCCTAAAACTTAGACTAGATTATGATGACACGGCTATTAAAAATTAGTCACACACACAAAAAAACTATTCAAGTTTTAAATCTTACAACTGTATTGCCATTATTTAAGTAGCAAGACAGAATAACTAACTGAATTCCTTCCTTTTATAGGTGAAAAAACTGGCCCCAAAATGCTGGCATAAGTTGTTGGAAAAAAACTCATGCTTCCTTAAACACTCGAACCAGGATTCTTTCCACGGTTCCACATCTCCTCTTAACAGTGAATTCAATTTTTCAGACTGCTAAGTCCACGGACTTTATTAAAGAAGAGTACCTTTATTAAAGGCACGGTGTTTTCAATAATTCTTTGGACACAACCTGAAGAGATGAAGCTAATAGCCTCTTGCCAGAGATTAAGTAACATAAGACAGTGTGTGCCAAGTTCCCTGGGTAGGAATCTTGTCTTCGTTAGTGTTTTTATATCCCCCAAAATAGTAAATGGCCAACGAGAGGTCACTACATCCAATTTCCATGAAATCAGACTATCCTGCAGGAATAATCTGCCTGAAATAGCATGGGCGATATTATCCCCTGGGTGACTGTTTTAAGGAGTCATTTGATGTGCACGTGTATATGCCATATATACATTTATGAATGTCATGGCTTCAGATCAGAAGAAAAGAGAAACCAAGAAGATCAAGAAGAAAAAGACAAGACAGGAGGAAATATCACTTAAAAAAGATCCAGTGGAATATGGCACTTTCCAGCCTTTTTAGTGTTACACGAATACCTGACTTAATAAATCAGTAATGTCCCCAAATTTGCTTCTCCACATCACTCTGCTGCCATCACCTTACCTTTGCAAACAAGCCGGGCCAGAAGGGTTCAACATTCACACCCGCTGCTTTAATGAGGGCATTGATCTTATCCTCCTAAAAAACAGCAAACCAAAGCGCAGTTTTTGTAAACGTCTTCCCAACACTGCAACTGAAAGTCACTCAAAACGTGTCTCCAAAACCATGTTTAACCACTTTACAGATTCTACCTGTATTTCACGTATGCCTATTTATTTTTTTAAAAAATATTTTATTTATTTGACAGAGATCACAAGTAGAGAGGCAGAGAGAGAGAGAGGAGAAAGCAGGCTCCCTGCTGAACAGAGAACCCAACGTGGGCTCGATCCCAGGACTCTGGGATCATGACCTGAGCCAAAAGCAGAGGCTTTAACCCCCTGAGCCACCCAGGCGCCCCTCATGTATGTTTACTTAAAACGAACCTTTCTTACGCTCTTACGATTACCACGAGCAAACGAAATGCACTGGGCCTCTCGCTGCCATTTCGCAGGCGGCGACTTGCCCAAGTCACGCCGCTATTTTAAGTTACGAGTCAGGGCGGGAGGTGGAGCAAGCTAACGCCCTCTCCCCAATAGGGCCTACTAAGAGCAGCACAGAATTCAAGGCCACCAAACAGGGAGTGTCCTAGGTGCTGTTAGGATGCCCACACACCGCGAAGTTTCGCTAAAGTAAAATCCAAAGCCGCAGCGCACAGCCCTAGTGTACTCCAGACGCCCCGGAAGCTGGAGCACGTGGCCGAGGCCGTCGGGCGCGCTGCACCTGGGCCCCGCCGCTGGCCCCCTCTACCCCGCCTCTGCCCGGAGGGGCCTGGCAGGGAGGCCCGGCAAGGGGAGAAGAACGGCCGCCAGCAGGCTGACCCCGCCGCCGGCCTGGGCCCACACTCACCGTGACCGTCACCTCATCGTCGTGCAAGATAAGGGCCGAGTAAATGCAGGCAAGCTCCGAGACCGAGGCCATGGTGCTGGCGAGTGCTGAGCGGACGCTGCCGGGCGCGGTGCTAGTCGCCGGATGAAGTGAGGGCCTCACCCCAACACGGCCTTAGCCTCCTCGGAAGAACCGAGCACCTTAGCGGCAGCTGAGGAAAGGACGTTTTGGGCCTGCGTGCAGCCTCTTATACGGATCACGCGGACCAATCGGTGCCCGGGCCTGGCGGAAGAGGCGGAGCGAGAACGGCCCGCCTCGACCACTGTTGCGCCTGCGCATAAAGCACGACTCGCTCATTAGAGGGTTCAAAAAGTTGGTGGCTCTTGAGACTGCAAGTTTCTTGAGTTCGGCGAAAATTCAGGGCTCGTGAACAGTAAGAATATTTTTAGGAAGAAGATATCAAAGTAAATGGATTTCACCTCCATCTACTGTAGCCCGTGTGACACTATTTGGACATTTAATGACGTCGTCAGCCTCCCCGCGCTATGCCCACCTGGAGCGCAGGAGCGAAATTTCAGCTTGGAGGTTTCTGGTGCTTAGCAAAGCGTCTCGGGTAAATTAAGCGGTGGAGGAGGAAATGAGAAGCTTGCAGCGCGACGATAGCAGTACCATTGGAGCGCCTACTGTGTCCCAGGCACTGAGTCACACTCTACAAGGATTCATTTAATCCTCACACAGCAGAAGAGGTAAGCACTGTTATTATAAGTATAAAAGATCTATTGGGAATGGAGGGGAACTTTCCAATCAGTTTCAGTTTTTGTTAGCTAAGGCACTCCGTGTTTGGATGGATGTGTTTTGAAACCGCACTTAAGATGTTCAAGACTTCGTGAAGCAACTGCTGTCTAGGTGCTGCATTGCCATTTTGTATCTTTTTTTTTTTTTAAGATTTTATTTATTTATTTGACAGAGAGAGATCACAGGTAGGCAGAGAGGCAAGGGAGGGGGAAGCAGGGTCCCCGCTGAGCAGAGAGCCCGATGCGAGGCGGGATCCTAGCACCCTGAGATCATGACCTGAGCTGAAGGCAGAGGCTTAACCCACTGAGCCACCCAGGTGCCCCTGTATCTTTTGAACCTTAATAAAAATTGGTATTGGATTCATATTGAGAGTTGGGCGTTTTTTTTTTTTTTTTGAGGTATAATTGACATGACATTTTTATTTCTGGTGTATTGCATAATGATTCGATATTTGTGTGTATCGCAAAACCTACTTCAACCATTTTTAAGTTCTACTCTCAGCAACGTTTAAATAGGAAACACAGTATCATTAACTACAGTCACCATGTTGTACATTACATTCAGTGACTTATAACTGCAGGTTTGTAACTTTTGACTCCCTTCACTCCTCCACTCCTCCCTTTGTTCCCCGCATCTATGAGTTTGGTTTATTTATTTTTGTTTGTTGTTTGGATTCCACATGTAAGTGAGATCATACCGTATTTGTCTTTCTCTGATTTGTTTTGCTTAGTATAATGCCCTCAAGGTCCATCCATGTTGTCTCAAATAGCAAGGTGTTACACTTTTTTACACCTGAATAATATTCCTGTGTGTGTGCATGTGTCACATTTTCTTCATCCATTCAGTCATTGATGGACATTTCGGTTGTTTACGGAAACAACCGTATGTCTTGGCCATTGTAAATAATGCTGCAGTGAACATGGAAATGAATATATCTTTTCAAATTAGTGTTTTTGTTGTCTTCTGATAAATATCTGCGAGTGGAATGGCTTGATCATATGGTAGTTCTGTTTTTAATTTGGGGGGACCTCTGTACTGTTTTCCACAGCGTTTGCATCAGTTTATATTCCCAGCAACAGTACACAGATGTTTCTTTTCTTCACATCCTTGCCACCACATGTTATTCTTGTCTTCTTGATGACAGCTATTCTAACAGGTGTGAGGCAGTATCTACCTGTGGTCTTAATTTGATTTCCCTGATGGTTGGTAATATTGAACATCTTTTTCATGTGTCTGCTGGCCGTCTGTATGTCTTTGGAAAAATGTCTATTCAGATCTTTTGCTCATTTTTTTTTTTTTAAGATTTTATTTATTTATTTGACAGAGAGATCACAAGCAGGCAGAGAGAGAGGAGGAAGCAGGCTCCCCTAGAGAGCAGAGAGCCCGATGCGGGGCTCGATCCCAGGACTCTGAGATCATGACCTGAGCCGAAGGCAGCGGCTTAACGCACTGAGCCACCCAGGCGCCCCCTTTTGCTCATTTTTAATGGAATTTTTGTTGATACTGAGTTGTAGGAGTTCTTTATTCATTTTGGATATTAACCCCTTTTCAGATAGATGATTTACAAAAAATTTCTCCCATTCAGTAGGTTGCCTTTTCATTTTGTTGATGATTTCCTTTGCTGTGCACAAGTTTTCAGTTTGATGTGGTCCCACTTGTTTACTTTTGTCTTTGTTGCCTTTATTTTCGAAGTCAGATCCAAAAATCTTTGCCAAGACCACTGTCAGGGAGCTTATCACCTTTGTTTTCTTCTAGGAGTTTTATGATCCAGGTCTTACATTCAAGTCTTTATTCCATTTTGAGTTAATTTTTGTGTATGGTATAAGATAGTGGTCCATTTTCATTCTTTTATGTGTTGCTGTCCAATTTTCCCAACACCATTCATTGAGGAGACTGTCCTTTCCTGATTATATATTCTTGATTCTTATAAATTGACCATATATGAATGGGTTTATGTCTGTGCCATTGATCTGTGTGTGTGTGTGTGTGTGTGTGTGTGTAAGATTTGTTTCAGAGATAGAGAGAGACAAGCAGAGACTCCCCAGTGAGCGGGGAGCCTGACACAGGTCTTCATCCCAGGATCCTAAGATCATGACCTGAGCTGAAACCAAGAGTCAGATGCTTAATTGCCCATGCCACCCAGGCACCCCTTAGTATCCCAAACTTTTAAACAATTTTCAAAAACTATCAAGCTTTCTAAAAATAAAACTTGTTTTGAGTTTTCCTCCAAATCTAGAAACAGTCATAGTGGAATTTTGGTAATTATGTGGAAAAAGGTAAAGCTATTGAAAAATTTGAACATTTCCAAAGCCAAAATGAATCAGTCTAAAACATAGTCATCCGCCTTTCCTGCCCCCAGTGTACTTCAAAACAAAACAAAAAACTGACCTGGCAAATATGATACATCAACACAAAACAAAATATTGCCTGTCTTAACCTATACTAAGAAGAAACCTTTTTAAATCAGTGTTTTGTTCCCCAAATTGTTTTATAATAGCAAAACCTGAAATTTAGGGTATAAGAGAGGCAAATTATAAGTTCTTCTCACTTATAAATGTAAACACAAAAATCTAGAATGTGAATGTCAATTATATCAGTAAAACTGGAGAAACTAGAAGATTAATGAACTGAATGCAGTACTGTATATAAAAATATGGTGTACCACGACTAAGGATAGTTCAATGTAACATTTATTAAAAGTAATCCATTAACAAAAAGGAAAATCTCGATGAAATTCTTATAGATTCAGAAAAACGCCTTGATAAAATTAAGTAACTATTAACATAGACTCTTACAAAATTGGAAGAAAAGATAACTTTCATATCCTGATAAGATATCTACTAAAAATCTACAGCAAACATCATTCTTAATGGTGAAACTTTAAAACCTACTCTTTAAAATCAGGGACAAAGATGTGTCCTTTCTCTGCTTCTACTTCAATTACTTCAATTACAATTTTACAGTTTAGCCATCTCCATAAGACAAGAAAAAAGATATTAAATTGGAAAGTTGTAAACTCCACTATTCATAAATAATATGATTATTTATTTACCCAGAAGTTCCAAGAGACTCCATAAGCAAACAAATCAACCTAGATTCAAGATTAATATACAAAAGCCAGCAGCATTTCTGTGTTCAGCAAAAGTCAGTTATAAAATGTAGTATTAAAAATTACACTTCATACAATAACAACAAAAATCATATAGTTTCTAGGAGTAAATCTAACAGTTTATGCATGATTATTATTTTAAAATTATAAAATTTTAAGGAACAACATCAGAAGCAACCTAAATAGAGTGATATACTATATTTGCAGATGAAAAGATCTTAAAGTGGGTAATTCTCTTCAAATTATGTCATTGCAATCAATATTCCATTAAGGTTTTTGATGAACTTTGACCAGTTGTCCTTAAAATTTTCATGGAAGGATCAAGGACCAGTAAAAATGAAGGCAGTGTTTTATTTAATTTTTCAAAGATTTTATTTATTTATTTGACAGAGACCTCAAGCAGGGGGAGTGGCAGACAGAGGGAGAGGGAGAGGCAGGCCTCCCCAGCTGAGCATTGGGCTTGATCCCGGAACCCTGGGATCATGACCCCAGCAGAAGGCAGATGCTAAACCAGCTGAGCCATCCAGGTGCCCTGAAGGCAATGTTTTAAAGTAATAATAGAGGTTTACCTTAAATGTCAGTTCCATGGAGGGCATACACTTTGGTTTGCCACATTGATTGTGCCTAAAACAGTGCCTGGCACGTAGAGGGCACTCAACTAAATACATGCTGAATGAATTAAAGCTGTGTTATTGACATGCAAGTAGATAAACAGAGCAATAGAACAGAGAACCTAGAAACCCACTGTCATACATATGGGAACTTAGTAAGTCAGAGGTATGACTTTATAAATGGGGAAGTGTAGTGGTTGGGGGAAGAGTGCCTTTTCAAAAAAAAAAAACAAAACTACTGGGACACTTAATTTTCTATCCGTATGGAAATGTGGAAAGAATGTTTTTAACTCCATCCTCATCATACATAATGTGAAAAGGAAAACTAAAATTTTAGAGGAATACAGGAATTTACTATTATTAAGAGTATTTGAAAAATTTCTTAAGGCACAAAACATAAAAAGATTCCTAGGTTTGATTATATTAAAATTGAAAACTATAAGCAAAAAACCCCATGAACAACGTCTGAAAAACTGTGACAGCCAGGAGTCTAAGAAAACACAATGACTAAATGTGATATGGTTTCCTAGATGGGATCCTGGGAAGGACAAAAGACATTAGTTCAAAACTCAGGAATTCCAAATAAAACATGGACCCTAGTTAAAAACAATATATTAATATTGGTTTATTAATTGTAGCGTATTGATATGTTAATAATGGGGAAACTGTCTCTGAATATGAGGGAACTCTCTATCCTCATAATTTTTTGGTAAAGCTAAAATAATTCTAAAAATTAAGTTTATTTTAAAAACACTATAACCAGGGGCACCTGGGTGGCTCAGTGGGTTAAAGCCTCTGCCTTCGGCCCGGGTCATGATCCCAGGGTCCTGGGATGGAGCCCCGCGTCGGGCTCTCTGCTCAGCAGGGAGCCTGCTTCCCTTCCTCTCTCTCTGCCTGCCTCTTTGCCTACTTGTGATCTCTGTCTGTCAAATAAATAAATGAAATCTTTAAAAAAAAACAAAACAAAACAAAAAAAAACACTATAACCAAAGCGAAAAAAAATGTCAGATTGGGAGAAGATAGGAGGTCCAAAGTACCCAAAAGCTATATAAAGTCCCACAAACCAATAAGAAAGACATAGCTGTCCTGTTTTGCAGAACATCAAAAATTAGCAAGTAAGGGGCACCGGGCCAGCTTAGTCCATAGAACATGACATTTGATCTTGGGGTCCTGAGTTTAAGCCGCACAGTGGGCATAAAGCTTACTTAAAAATAAATCAAATTATCAACGAAAAGTAACTATCTAGGGCTAAGAAATTTTTACTTAAACTGTAAAAATGAGACACAGTCATTAGCAAAGTGGTTAAAAGTTTAGATGTCAGGCTCAGACTTGGGCTTAAATATCAGCTGTACCACTTGTGATTTTGGGGGTCCTTGAGCAAGTCATTAATCCTCTCGATCTGTTTCTTCACCTGTAAATTATAGCTAACACCTGGACAGGTGTCAGACACCGAGCACCCAGTTAACCACAGCTATTGCTCATGAATGTTTAGAACTCTTTAAGCAAAACATCAGTTGCCCATTCATTTCCCTTTATGTGTGGTTCATGGACTCATTGGATTCAACATCATACTTTGGACAAATTCTACTACCCTCATTCCCCTGTCATAGTACAATCATTCTGTTAAGGTGTATTTTCAACAGACTAAGCAATATGCTATTTAAAATGTTAAAAATAAGAAATGGAGAGGTTAAATCCAGTAACATCTACTGACCTAGGATTAAACTTTGGTCTGGAGCATTTTAGAAACAAAACTGTGACATTGCTTACTACTATACTATTAGTGACAAGTGGATTTTGTGGACTAGTATCACACCTTCACTATTAATATAACAGATTACCATTTAGTTAAAAAAAAAAAATCAGCCTCCAAAGAAACCCTAATTTAATCAGAGAAAAATGTGTGTTTACCCAGGTAAGAATGCCTGTTTGACCATGTTTTTCAGTAGTCCGTTTTCTAATTTATGTTGTTATCCAAAGCATGTTTTTTGATTAAATGTCTAGAAGAGCATACTTAATACATAGATATAATAGTTGTTACACAAAAAAGACATTATCAATTTAATGTCAAATTACTTTATATTGGGGCACCTGGGTGGCTCGGTGGTTAAGTATCTGCCTTCGGCCCAGGTCATGATCCCAGAGTCCTGGGATCGAGTCCCTCAGCGGGAAGCCTGCTTCTCCCCCTCCCATTCCCCCTGCTTGTGTTACCTCTTTTGCTCTTTCTCTGTCAAATAAATAAATAAAATCTTAAAAAAAAAGTTTGTACCCTTAAAACCATCTGCCTTGTCTCCCCACCCCCCATCCATTATTCTGTTTTTACAAGTTTGCCTTTTTAAAATTTCCACGCGTAAGTGATGTCATACAGTACTTGTCTTTCTCTGTTGGGCTCACCTCACTTAGTATCATGTGTTCAGGGTCTCTCCATGTTGGGACAAATGGCAGAACGTCCACTTTTCTCATGGCTGAATAATACTCCTGTGTGTATGTGCATATGTGCCACATTTTTTATCCTTTCATGTACTGACGGGCACTTCAGTTGTTTCTGTATCTCAGCTATTGTAAATAGTGCTGCAGTGAACATGGGAGTGCAGACATCTTTTCAAGATAGTGTTTTGACTTTCTTCAAGTAAACATCCAGAAGTGGAATCACATTATAGTTGTAATATTAATTTTTTGAGGAACCTGAGTACACTGTTTTCCACAGTGGCTGTGCCAATTTACATTCCCAGCAACAGTGCACGAGGGTTTCCTTCTCTCCACATTCATTGCCAACACTTGTTACTCTCGTCTTCTTGATGATAGGCGTTCTAACACCTGTGGTTTCATTTGCATTTTCCTGATGATACGTGATTTTGAACATCTTTTCATGTTCCTGGTGGCCTTCTGGATGTCCTCTTTGGAAAAATGTCTGTTTTTCTCCCCATTTTTAAATCGGATTGCTTCTTTCTTATTGCGTTGTATGAATTCTTCTTATATTTTGGATATTAACCGCTTATCTGACATATGGTTTGCAAAAACTCTTCCATTTTGTAGGTTGCCTTTCACTTTTGTTAATTCTTTTGTACAAAAGCTTTTAAGTTTGATGTAATCCCTTCTGTTGATTTTTACTTTTGTTGTTTGATGTCATGTCCAAAAATCATTGCCAAAACCAGTCTCAGGGAGTTTCTTCCCTATGTTTTCTTCTAGAAGTCTTTTTTTTTTTTTTTTTTAAGATTTTATTTATTTATTTGACAGAGAGATCACAAGCAGGCAGAGAGAGAGGAGGAAGCAGGCAGAGAGAGAGGAGGAAGCAGGCTCCCCTAGAGAGCAGAGAGCCCGATGCGGGGCTCGATCCCAGGACTCCAAGATCACGACCTGAGCCGAAGGCAGCGGCTTAACCCACTGAGCCACCCAGGCGCCCCTCTTCTAGAAGTCTTATAGTATGAGTCCTTATGTTCAAGTCTGTAATCCATTTTCATGTGAATGTTTGTGAGTGGTATAAGGTGTCTAGTTTCAGTGTTCTACATGTGTTCATCCAGTTTTCTCAACGTAATTTGTTCAAGTCTGTCTTTTCCCCCTTTGGTGCTGTTGGCCCCCTTGTTGAATATTAGTTTAATGTATAAGCAGAGGTTAATGTTGGGCTCTCTGTTCTGTTCTGTTTGTCAGTGTGTCTGTTTCTGTGCCAACACCTTACTGTTTTTAATACTGTAGCTTTGTGGTATAGTTTGAAGTCAGGAAGTGCAATACCTATAGTTTTGTTCTTTTTCCTCAGGATTGCTTTAGCTCTTCGGAGCCCTTTGTGGCTGTGTATAGACTTTCCAGTTTATTTTCTATTTCTGCGAAGAATGCCATTAGTATTTGATGGGGATTGTGTTGACTCTGTAGATTGCTTTGAGTAGTTTACACATTTTGACAATAATAATTCTTTGAATCCTTGAACACAGGCTGTCTTTCCATTTGTGTCTTTTTCTATTTATGTCAGCAATCTTATAGTTTTTGTTGTACAAAACTTTCACCGCTGGGGTGCCTGGGTGGCTCAGTCAGTTGGGCATCTGTCTTTAGCTCAGGTCATGATCTCAGGGTCCTGGGATAGAGCCCCATGCAGGCTCCCTGCTTAGCGGGGAGTCTGCTTGTCTCTCTGCCCAGCTCCCCACCCTCCCACTTGTGCTCTCTCTCTATCTCTCCAATAAATCAATAAAATCTTAAAAAAAAAACAAAAACAAAAACAGGGCGCCTGGGTGGCTCAGTGGGTTAAGCCTCTGCCTTCGGCTCAGGTCATGATCTCAGGGTCCTGGGATGGAGCCCCGCATCAGGCTCTCTGCTCAGCAGGGAGCCTGCTTCGTCCTCTCTCCCTCTTTGCCTGCCTCTCTGCCTACTTGTGATCTCTCTCTGTCAAATAAATTAAAAAAAAAAAAAAAAAAACTTTTACCTCCTACATTAAATTTATTCCTTAGTATTTTGTTTTTGATGCTGCTGTGACTGGGAAAGCCCTTCTTTTTTGTGAGGGTATGACCATTATTATCTTTTTCTTAGACTTGACAATCCTTTCATTGAAACATAATTGACATACAATGTTTTGTGAATTTCAAGTGTACAGCAGATTGATTCCACAGTTCTGCACATTACTCATTGCTCACCGCGATAAGTGTAGTTGCTGTCACTACAGTGACATTATTACGACATCACTGACTATATTTTCTACGCTGTACTTTTCATCTCTGTGACTTATTTATTTCACAACTGGAAGTTTGTACCTCCAGTCCCCTTTATTGTGCCCATCCCTCCATCCATCTCCCTTCTAGCAACCACCAGTTTGTTCTCTGTACTTGAGTCTGTTTTGTTTTTTAGGTTCTACGTATAAGTGAAATCATATGGTATTTGTCTTTCTCTAACTTATTTCACTTAGTATTATCCACTGTCAGTCCATCCAGGTTGTTGCAAATGGCAAGATCTCATTCTTTTTTATAGCCAAGTAACATTTCCTGTGTGTGTTGTGTGGTGTGTGTGTGTGTGTGTGTGTGTGTGTGTGTGTGTATGTGTATGTATGCCTCTACTTTATTCATCCACTGATGGACACTTGGGTGGCTTCCATATCTTGGCTATTGTACACGATGTTGCAGTGAACATAGGAGGGAATATGTCTTTTCAAATTAGTGTTCATTTTGGGGGGGGGTGGCTATCCAGTAGTGGAATTACTTGATCAGATGGTAGTCCTATTTTTAATTTTTAGGGACCTCCATACTGTTTTCCGCAGAGGCTGCACCGATTTTTATTCTCACCAGCAATGCATGAGGGTTCTGTTTTCCCCACATCCTCACCAAAACTTGTTATTTCTTGTCTTTTTGATACTAGGCATTCTGATAGGTGTAAGGTGATACATCATTTTGGTTTTGATTTGAATTTCTCTGATGAGTAATGTCAAGCATCTTTTCATGTGTCTGTTGGCCATTTGTATGTGTTCTCTGGAAAAATGTCTACTCAGGTCCTCTGCTCATCTTTAAATCAGATTATTTGGATTTTTTTTTGGTGTTGAGCTTTATGAGTTCTTTACATATTTTGGATATTAACCCCTTATTGGATATATCATTTGTAAATATCTTCTCCCATTCACTAGGTTGTCTTTTTGTTTTGTTGATGGTTTCCTTCACTGTGTAAAAGCATTTTATTTTATTTTATTTTAAGATTTCATTTGACAGAGAACATGCACACAAACAGGGGGAGCAGCAGAGGGAGTGGGAGAAGCAGGCTTCCTGCTGAGCAGGGAGCCCTATGTGGGGCTCAATCCCAGGACCCTGGGATCATGACCTGAGTGGAAGGCAGGTGCTTAATGATTGAGCCACCCAGGCACCTCAAAAGCTTTTTATTTTAATGTGGTCCCAGTAGTTTACTTTTGTTTTTGTTTCCCTTGCTTGAGGAGACAGATCCATATATATGTTGCTAAGGACAAATTCTGAGATTACGGCCTATGTTTTCTTTTAGATTTTTATGGTTTCAAGTCTCTCATTTAGATCTTTAATCCATTCTGAGTTTATTTTTGTGTATGGTGTAAGGAAGTTGTCCAGTTTCATTTTTTTTACATGTAGCTGTCCAGTTTTCCCAATACCATTTATTGAAAAACTATCTTTTTCTCATTGTATATTCTCATCTCCTTTGTTATAGATTGACCATGTGAATGTGGATTTATTTCTGGGCTCCCTGTCGTGTTCCACTGATCTATGTGCCTGCTTTTATGCCAGTATTGTACTGTTTTGATTACCATAGCTTTGTAGTAGATCTTAAAATGTGAAATTGTGATACCTCCGGCTTTGTTCTTCTTTCTCAAGGTTGCTTTGGCTATTTGAGGTCTTTTGTGATTTCATACAAATTTTAGGATTACTCATTTCAGTTCTGTGAAAAATGCTATTGGTATTTTGATAGGGATTACATTGAATCTGTAGATTGCTTTGGGTAGTATGGACATTTTAACAATACTAATTCTTCTAATGTATGAGCATGGTGTATCTTCCCGTTTGTGTCATTATCAGTTTCTTTCATCAGTGTTTCTATAGTTTTCAGAGGACATGTTGTTCACCTCTTTGGTTAAGTTTATTCCTAGTAATTTGTTGTTTAAAGCCGCTGTTCCCTTACAGATTTTCTGTCTGGATGATCTAGCCATTGATGTAAGTAGGGTGTAAAATCCCCTATTATTACCATACTACTGTTAATTTCTCCCCTTATGTCTATTAATATTTGCTTTTATGTGTTTAGGTTTTCCATGTTGGGTGCATAGATACTTACAGTTGTCATACCCTCTTGTAGGATTGATCCCTTTACATTTTGTAGTGTTCTTCTTTGTCCTTTGCTACATTGTGTTAAAACCTGTTTTGTCTAGGGGTGCCTGGGTGGTGCAGTTAGTTGAGTGTCAGACTTGGATTCGGCTCAGGTTGTGATCTCAGGTTCATGAGCGTGCCCCATGTCGGGCTCTGCATGGAGTCTGCTTGAGGTTCCCTCTCCCTCTGCCCCTCCCACCACACATGTGCATGCTCTCTCTCTCTCAAATAAATGAACCATGAAAAATAATAATAGTGAAATTTGTTTTGTCTTATATGACTATGGCTTTTTTTTTCTTTTTGCTTTCATTTGCAAGATATATGCTTTTCCATCCTTTCACTTTCAGTCTTTTATCTGAAGTGAGCCTCTTGTAAGCAGCACATAAATGGGTCTTGTTTTTTTTAACCCACTGAGTCACCCTGTGTGTTTTAATTAGAGCATTTCGTTCATTTACATTTAAAATAATTGTTGATAGTTATGTGCCTACTGCCATTTTGTTAATTGTTTTCTGGCTGTTTTGTGGCTTTTCTCTGCTTTTTTCTACTTCTCTTCCTCTTTTCCCTTATGATCTGATGGTTTTGTTTGGTGTTATGCTTGGAATCTTTTCTCTTTGTTTTTGTGTATCTGTTACAGGTTTTGTTTTGCTTTGTTTTGTTTTAAGATTTTATTTATTTGAGAGGGAGAGCACAAGTGAGAAAGCACAAGCTTGGGGGAGCAACAGAGGGAGAGGGAGAAGCAGACCTCCCCACTGTGTAGGGAGCCGGACCCGGGGCTCGATTCTAGGACCCTGGGACCATGACCTGAGCTGAAGGCAATTGTTTAACTGACTTGAGGCACACAGGGCACCTGTCTGTTACAGGTTTTTGATTTGTGATTACCATTGGGTTCATGTACAACATCTTATGTATATAGCAGTTTGTATTAAGGTGATGGTCTGTTAAGTTTGAACCCATTCTAAAACCTCTAAATTTTTACTCCTCTCTCCATGTTTCATGTATATGATGTCATATTTTACATCCTTTTGTGTATGCTTTGCTTAATTTTGTAGAAATAATTGTGTTTTAACTTCCATATTGGCTTTATAAGTGATTAAAAGTAAAAATTCAATAAAAGTAGTTTGTTAAAGATTTTATTTATGTATTTGACAAAGAGAGACACAGTGAGAGAGGGAACATAAGCAGTGAGAGTGGGAAAGGGAGAAGCAGGATTCCCTCTGAGCAGGGAGCCCGATGCGGGGCTCAATCTGAGGACCCTGGGATCATGACCTGAGCCAGAGGCAGAGGCTTAATGACTGAGCCACCCAGGTGCCCCGTAGGTTTGTTTTTAATCTGAAAGTTTTGCCTTTCATTATTTTCTTCTAGTTATGCCCCCCTCCCCCCAATTAACGAAACCCCTTTAACATTTCTTACAAGGCCAGTTTAACTTTTGTCTGGGAAACTTTATCCTTCATTTCTGAGTTATAACCTTGCTGGGTAAACTACTCTGGTTTTTCTAAGTTTTTCCCCTTTAGACCTTTGAATATATCATGCCACGTTCTTCTGGCCTGCTTGGTTTCTGTTGAAAAATCAGCTGATAGCTCTATGGGTTTTTCCCTTGTATCTTGTTTTGTTTTGGTTTGCTGCTTTTAAATTTGTGTCTTTATCATTACTTTTTGGCATTTTAATTCTTTCGTGTTTTGGTCTGGACCTCCTTGGGTTCACCTTGTTAGGGGCTCTGTTAGCTTCCTGGACTCGGATGTTTGTTTCCTTCTCCAGAGTGGGGAAATTCTCTTATTTCTTCAAATGATATTCTGCCCTCTCTCTCTCCTCTTCTGGCACTCTATAATGTGAAATGTCATACTTGATGATGCCTTTTCTCGGGTCCAGTGAGCATCTTTATGACCATTACTTTAAATTTTTTATCAAGCATATTATCTCTGTTTCATTTAGCTCTTTTACTGTGATTTTGTCTCATTCTTTGATTTGGGGCATATTCCTTTGTCTCCTCATTTTGTCTGTTTTTATGTATTAGGTAGGTCACTGTATCTCCTGGTCTTGAAAATAGTGGCCTTGTATAGAAGAGGTCCTGCGGTGCCCTGTAATGCATTCTCCCCAGGGTCACTAGAATCAGGTGTGTCCTCTTGTGGCTGAGTCATGCATGATTGCCTTCAGCCCCACTGGATGCAGTTACCTGCCTTGCCTGCTGTGGCATCCTGGGAGTTGAGAGCCTCTGCAGCAGCAGCGGGTTTCATTAGTGGACAGGGCTGTGGAAGGTCTGTTCTCTCAGTTTTCAGGTCATTTTTGGAGTTAGTCGTATAGATTTAGCTGTTGTCTCAGTGTGTCCATGGGACAGGGTAAGCTCAGGATTCTCCTTCTCTGCCATCTTCCCAAAATCCCCTCAGGAAAAGTTTGTTTCTTTTTCACATGTTTCACACCTAGTGTATAGAAATGCAATGTAAGTATGTTGGTTTTGTATCCTGCAACTTTATCGAAATCATTGGTTGGCTCCATCAGTTTCTTGGTAGAGCCTTGGGATTTTCAGTGTACAGAATCCTATCACCTAAAAATAATGACAGTTTTATTTCATTCTTCTCAATTTGGATGGATTTTAGTTCTTTGTCTTGCCTAATCAGGCAAGGACTTGGGAGTACTGTGTTGCATAAGAGTGCTGAGAGTAGAAATGCTAGTCTTATTCCTGATCATAGAGGAAAAGCTTTCTTTCTTTTTTTTTTTTTTCCTCCACTGGGTATGATGTTACTTGTGAGTTTGTTGTATATGGCCTTTTTATGTTCCATTTATATCCCATTTAGCAAGGGTTTTTACCATGAAAGTACGTTGTATTTTGTCAGTTGCTTTTTTGTGTCTACTAAGTTAATCATGTGATTTTTATCTTTCATTGTATTAATGTGATATATTACATTTATTGATTGGCATATATTGAACCATCCTTGCTTCCCAGAGATAAATCCCACTTGGTCATGGTGTTTAATTCTTTTTATGTGTTCTTGAATTCAGTTTGCTAATATTTTGTTGAGGATTTCTGCATTTATATTAATCAGGGATACTGATCTGGTTGGTTTTTTTGTGGTTCCTCATCTCTCTTTGGTATCTGGCCTTATAGAATGAGTTTGGAACTATCCCTGGAGTTTGAGAAGAGTGTTGTTAATTCTTCTTTGAAGGTTTGGTAGAATTTGCCTCTGAAGCCATCTGGTCCAGGGGTTTTCCGTGTTGGGCAGGTTTTGATTACTGATTCAATCCCTTTATTATTTATCCTTTCAGATATTCCATTTCTTGCTGACTCAGCTTGATGGATTGTGTGTTTCTATTTATTCATTTCTTCTAGGTTGTCTAATTTGTTGACATACAATTGTTCATAGTATTCTCTTATGGTCCTATGTATTTCTGTAGTATCAATTGTAATGTGTCCTTTTTCATTTCTTAATTGAGTCTTTCTTTTTTCCTTAGTCTGGCTAAAGATTCTGTTTACCATTTCAAAGGATCAGCCTTTAGTTTTATTGATCCTTTCCATTTTTCTGGTCCTATTTCACTTATTTCCACTCTGATCTTTATAATTTCCTTCCTTTTGCTAATTTTGGGCTTGTTTCTCTATTCTTTGCGGGGGGGAAGGTTATTTGTAATTTTTCTAATTCCTTAACATGTTTATTGCTATAAACTTTCAGAACTGCTTTTACTACATCCTGTAAAATTTGATATGCTGTGTTTCCATTTTCATTTGTTTCAAGGTAAATTTTTATTTCCCTTTTGATTTCTTCTTTGACACATTTGCTGTTCAAAAGTATGTTGTGTACTTTCCACATATTTGTAAATTTTCTGGTCTCCCTCTTGTTGATTCCTAGTTTCATACCATTATGGTCCGAAAAGGTAGTTGATGTGGTTTCAGTCTTCATAAATTTGCTGCAATTTGTTTTGTGCCTTATCATGTCATCTGTCCTGGAAAATATTTCATGTGCACTGAAGAAGTATGGGTATTCTGCCTCTGTTCGATAGAATGCTCGAATAGGTCTGTTAAGTTCTTTTGTTCTATAGTTCAGTTTAGTTTGTTGACTTTCTGCCTGGATGAGTTACTCATTGCTGAGAGTGGGGTACTGAAGTCCCCTACTATTACTGTATTGTTGTCTGTTTCTCCCTTTAGATCTGTATTTGCTTAATAAATTTTAGTGATCCAATGTTGGATGCATATATGTTTACTATTGTTATATCTTCCTGATGTATTGACTGTTGTATCATTACATAATGACCTTCGTCTCTTTGTTTTTAGGCTTGACCTCTGTTTTGTCTGCTATAAGTAAAGCTACGCCCACTTTCGTTTGGTTTCCACTTGCATGGAATATTCTCTTAATTCCTTCACCTTGAGCCTGTGTGTATCTTAAAAAGTTGAGATGAGTTTCTTGTAGGCAGCATATGGCTGGGTCTTGTTTTTATCCATCAAGCTACTCTGTGCCTTTTGATTGATGAATTCAGTCCATTTATATTGAGTGAGTATTGATTTGTATTTTGTATTTATATTTTGGGCATAATAGTACTGCCTCTTATATTTAGCCTTCTGGTTGTTTCTTTTTCCCTATGTTTCTGTCTGCCTTTATAACGTGGTGGTTTTCCATGATTTGCTCAGCCTCCCCTTTTTTGTTTTGTGACTTTTTATTTACTTTTGCTTTGTGATTGCCATGTGACTTACATAAAACATCTAAAGAGTCCTTTTTATCCTGATAGCACTTTATCTTCATATAAAGGTTCCACCCTTTTACTCCTCCCCATTTATATTTCCGATGTCATAGTTTACCTTTTTTTGCAGTGAATTCGTTGAGGAATTATAGTGGTGATAGTTTTTTTGTTGTTGTTGCTCTTTTTCTTAAGCCTTTATATTATAATTAAGTGGTTAACACATTATTTTAATATACAGTTTTCTAGGGGCACCTGGGTGGCTCAGTGGGTTAAAGCCTCTGCCTTTGGCTCAGGTCATGGTCCTAGTGTCCTGGGATCGAGCCCCACATTGGGCTCTGTGCTCTGCAGGGAGCCTGCTTCCACCTCTATCTGTCTGCTTCTCTGCCTACTTGTGATCTCTGTCTGTCAAATAAATAAATAAAATCTTTAAAAAAAAATATATACAGTTTTCTAAATGTTGTTTACCTTTGTCTCTAGTAGGTTATTTCATGTGCTTTTATGTCACTAATTAGCATCTTTCCATTTCAGCTTGGAGGACTCCTTTCAGTATTTCTTGCAAGCCAGGTCTAGTAGTGAGCTCTCTGTTTTAGTAGGGAAAGCCTTTATTTCTCCTTCATACCTGAAGCATATCTTTTTCAGATAAAGTGTTCTGGGATAGCAGTTATTTTTCAGCACTTGAATGCACCATTCCACTTCCTCCTGGTGTGTAGAGTTTCTGAGAAACCCATCAGTAAGCTAATGGAAATTCCTTTGTAGGTCACTTTCTTTCTTCCCTGGGTACCCTTTTTTTTTTTTTTTTTTTTTTTTTTAAATTTTAAAAACAGGTGTCTTGGAGATCCTCTTTTTGCATTGAGATAATAGTGTTCTCTTAGCTTCTTAGACTTCTCTAGTTCCTTCCCCAGGTAGGTTTGGGAAGTTCTGTTCTATTTCTCTAAATACACTCTCTCCTCCCTTTTCCCCTTCTCCTTCTGGTAGACTATTCTATTTATCTCATCATACATGATTAGCTCTTGCAGGTTTTTGTTTTTTTTTTTTTTAATCTTAGCTTTCCTCTCCTGGATCATTTCTAAATTCCTATCCTCTGAGTCATTAATTTATTCTTCAATCTGATCTGCCCTATTTTTTTTTTAAGATTTTATTTATTTATTTGAGAGAGATCACAAGTAGGCAGAGAGGCAAGCAGAGCGTGGTGGGGAAGCAGGCTTCCCACTAAGCAGAGAGCCTGATGTGGGGCTCCATCCCAGGGCCCCGGGATCATGACCCGAGCTGAAGGCAGAGGCTTTAACCCACTGAGCCACCCAGGCGCTCCTGATCTGTTCTATTTCTTAAGCTCTCTAATGCATTTCTTCATCTCATTCACCGAATTTGTCAGCTCTAGAATTTGGCTTTTTAAAATTTCAAACTCCTTGGTAAAAAAAAAAACAAAAAAAAAACCTCCTGTTCAATCATTTTATTCCTAAATTGAATCACATGAGTTTTCTTATAGGCTCATCAGATTTCTTTATAGTCGCTATTTTGAATTGCTTGTCAGTTAAATCACAGTAGTTTGCACCTTTGGTTCAGCAGGGGAATGTTTGGTGATTCCATATCACCGTGGTTTTTATAGTGCTCAATTAGATGTAGCTCTGCCCTCGCACTGAAATAGCACACTGTCCTCAGTTGTCTACTTTGGTGTAGTTCAACAGAGTGGCCATTGTAGACCTTTCTTTTGTTTCCCAGAAGGTGGTGCAATAGCTCAGGTTTTGGCTTCTCCCCAGTTGAGCTGGTTCTGGAGCAGCACTCAGGACTGCCTATAAAAAAAAGCCAATCCAGAAGCTGGCAACAGAGATAGGGGGTGAGGGGAAGTGTAAGCTTAGCACCGTGCTTTGGGGTTGCCTCCACGCTGGTAGGGGGAAGGAACCTGGAACAGGGTACTCCCAGAGGTCCTTGTGCAGACCTCCTACTGAAATCCTAAAGCAGATAGCAGGGAATATTCCTTCAGTGTCCTTTGATAATTTTGTGTGTTTCCCTTCCCTCTCTCCCCCCAGTCAAGGAGGTCCCTCCTCAAAGCTGTGCTGCTGGGGCCCTGGGCAGAAGTACCCTGTTTTGAAATGGTTCCTTTGTGTGCTTTAGTACAGGTAGCCCCAACATGAGAGAAACAAGTGAACATTAGCTCAAAGCAAAGGTGCTAGGAATATGTGTTAAATGACTGTCACACAACTTTGTATTTCTTAGTGTTTATTTCAGTTCTTTTTGCATATCTAAAGGTCGGAAAGTAGATATATACATACAAAATTCAAAACAACTTCCTAAAACGGCTTTAGTGTTGGCCAGTTACTGACATCCTTATTTTGAAAGTTTGAATTGTCAAATATGTCTAAAGTGCATTCTTGTAAGCTAATCTATAGCAGCATTTGTTATTAAAAAAGTATTCAGAAAAGAGCAGGAAAAGTCACACAAAAAAGTGATTTACATATATTTTTCCTTAATCACCCAAGACAAAGCACTTGTGCAAATTAGTTATTAAGTATACAAGATATATACAAAACAGCATTATGGAAAAGTTTACATGGCAGGGCATAGAATAGAAACAGTGTGCTGAAGCCTAGGTATCTTTGGAACCATAGGGGGAATCTCTGATCTGCACCAGTGTATGATGTATCTGAGGTCTGTGATACTCAACAAAGCTGAGAGGTGACTCAGAAGACTCCTGGCATGACTTTGGAGAAATCACCAACACAAATGAAAATGCTCTTTGGTCACTGAGACTGTCAGGTCATGGTTTCTTGTGCTTACAATGTGAAAACCAGCATTTAGTATTGACTTTTGCATTCATAGCAATTGGATCTTCTAGGAAAGGCTTTACAAGAACTCGGGTTTTACTGTGGGAAAGTTCAAATCCTGAGAAAGCAAGTAACGGTTATAAAATATGGGTTTCCACTATTAAACTTAAGGAGCAGGGTTCCTGCCGGCATCTGACTGCAGTGACTTTGCAACTTGCCTAAGGAATGTGTGTGTTAAAAATGGACACAATGACTTGTATAGGTAAACATTTGAAAGGGGTAAATTAATATGGAAAAGGAATAGACCAGACTCTTGGGTATGTGCTTAACAGAAGGAAAGGTGAGATTCCTTCCCCTACCATAAATTCCACTATTCTGTTTTGTTTTAGTGAACATTTATCACTATACGAGATCAAGAGGCCAAGTTGGAGGAATGAATTACACGAAGAGATGTCATCCTTGACTAAAGCCTCCAGCTTCCCTCCTTACAGGTGATCTCAGTCCACCTCTGAGAGCTTTAGGAGCACTAGCCAAGTGTGCATAAGCATGAGCAATCTCCCTTTACCTCCGGTTACTGCTCTCACTGAGCCTTCTGACATTCTCAGCCCCACTGCTGCAGTCTGCTAGAGGGCCTAGCTGTTCCAAGGGGTAAACAAAAACCACGTATGTCCTCTTAAAAGTGGATGGTAGGGAGATGGGGTGATAATGGAAATACTGGAGGCGGGAGCACACACACAGAAAGGCCTGGTTAGTCAGAACTCACTTGGTTGTGCATGATGCTGATATCCAGGTCCCAGCTGAGATCCTGCTCTCATCTCCACGGCCAAAGAACACGGGTAAGAAAATTACAGAAGAGGAAAAGATCAGCTCCTCTATAGTCTGTAAACACAGTTCTGCTCAGATGGCTTCATCCACGGTGGGATCCCACATTGCTTTCTAGTGCAGCACAGACAGCTATGTTAACAGATATGTGCAGGTTATTTGACATAGGCCACAAAAGATGGTGAGCTGGAAAGGTCTCTAGAGGTCATGCAGGTAATTTCCTTGAGAAGGTTAGTGGCCAGAGCTTGGCTTTCTAACACCACCTACCCTTCCCACGCTCGCTCTAGAAGAGCCTTCCTTTAGCTAGAGTAATAATGAGTAACTGTTCCACAGGGAACTTCTGCTTCTGTGAAGATCCCCACCAATTTGATGTGAATTGTTGTTCTACAGTGATGCCCTCTGACTTGAATCTCCGGTCCTGTCCCTCTACACTGAAACCAGGGACCTTGAACCAGAGAACTCCTATAAGGAGCAGACCTAAACAAACATGAGAACCATGGCGGGTTTGTGGAGAACAGACCTATAGGCTACACTGGCAATGTGAGATCAGACCTCAGCTGCTTCTGAGAGCAGGAAAAGCTGGAGCCAGGAGGGTTAAAATAGGTTGCCCTAACTTTTATGAAGCAGACATATTTTTTACCCCTACCCTGGTTTCTACATCAGTCCCTTCGGACTCTACCATCTGGTGGGGCATGTGCTGCTGTGGAAGATCATTTTCGACTGTGGAAAAGGGGGAAACATGATGCAACCATTATTTTTGCATTTAAGAACAGGAAAAATACTAGAAATAGGATATCACTATATTCCTTCAGTTAATTAATGCTACATCTTATAGGATATTGTGTTCTGCAAGAAGCAGCAGCTAAGAAGTCTGAAGCCCTCTGAGGAGATACATCTGATGATCACTCACCCAGTTGGCAATTCTTGTTTTAAAGTCTCAATATCCATAACCTGAACAGATTGTCCACCACCTCTTGTTTTATAAACATCACCCTGAAGCAGACAGGAAAGATCAGCATTATACTTTGATATAACAATGATAAACATGTATTTCAAACTGAATTTAAGATTCTCCATGAAACAGTAAAGAAAGTCCTATTCACAAGTGCTTCAGACTGTGCTTATTAAAGTACTTCAGAAATTATCTCTCAGTAAACGAAAAGTCCAGTGTAATAAAATCAGTAACATTCTCAAATTGCAAAAAAATATTCCTTTTTGTTCAGTCTATAATTTTAAAAATTACACCAAGGATCAAGAAATCTACCAGAGATTTCTAAATGTTCTAAGGCATTATACTTTCCTCTGGATATGCCACCCCGCTCATTTTACAGTCTTATTTCTAACTCTGGTTATAATTAAGAAACATCCTCTAAATTTTTTCTAATTGGCTTTTCTCTGATTATTCACTGACTCTGATCAAAGAATAATTTTTCTATAGGCTAGGGAAGGGAAAGGGATCTGGGTAGCTCAGTGATAAGAAATGTTGATAGATCACATTTTAACGTGGGCTTTTTATCTGGAACCGACAAATGGTAGTTCTTTGGATCTGCTCCTAAAGTAGTGGCTGAAACTAACTCTACAGTATGTTATAGATTTGGAGTTCCTCGAACAGAATCCTGAGGATCTGAGCCTTGTTCACTAGAGAGAGCTGACTTTGTCGGAGTTTAGCAGATTTACAGCCTGAGCAGTTCCTTTAGTTTTCTAACGGACAAACAAAAAGGTTCTATCATTACCCATTTATCTTTGTTGACACTGCCTGTGAGTCGTCAAAGAAAGAGAAGAGTAAGTGGTTTTTTTGCAAAATTGACTTTCTGTATGTTTTTCGTCCTCTGTCAATTTTTTACCTTGATTAGTTTAGTTTCAGTCTCCTCATCGAAGACTAGTTCCTAGTGGGTCAGCATGTACTTCTCACACTTAGCTAGTGCCTTTCCATTTGCAGCAGATACTGTGATGGCAGGAGGGACATGTGGCTGCATGACTCTCTCAGTTTGCACGTTAGAGGCAGGTTTATGATCTACCCATCTGTCTCCTGCAGAGCGAGATCGTCTGTGGCGGAGATGAACTGGTAGTGCGTTCTGATCAGGTTGAAAGTGGAATCAAGAAACAAGCATAACCCAGAATTGATTTAAGGGTATTATTAGAAGTGCAGCAGGTTTGGCTACATTAGTTGATGACAGTATCAAAACAAATGCATAAACCTTTTCAAAAGCTAAATATGTTATTCCGATAATTTAAATGTTCTCTTTGTATTTAACCACACAACCAACCAACATCTTTTAATACTGCTTGTTCAGTATACATTCTACCAAGGAGCTCTCCTTAAAACAATGTAAGAAAAAATTCTGGCTATGCTGCTAGGCTTTCCTGTGTAGGTGGTATTCAAGACCATTCATTTTACTTTCTCTATCAAAACCATTATTTGTGCCTCCTATTGTAAGGTAATCTGTTAGGTCCACAACTATGTTAAAAACTTCAAATGAGGTCAGTAAAAGCTCTAAAACTTGCACATAACACTCCGTATACAAAGACAATAAATAAGTAAAAACTAATGGACTTTATGGTACGTAATGCTAAAGAACATAAGATATAATAAGAACCCTATGTATAAAATGATTAAGAGACTGACTATAAATGAAGTACTTCTGACTATTTTGAGATCTTAAAATCTCAAGTAGAACTTCTTGACAAGTTCAAACACAATAATGGCTAAAACATACCAACTATTTTTTTCTCAAATATTTCATAAAGATTCCAAGAACCAAACCAAATGTAGTATCAAATCAGTCTGTATCAATCATACAGTTAAAAACTTGTTGCTTCCAGTCAACTATCATGTAAATCTGGGAAAGTTAAATTTAGCACATTCAGTCTAAGGAAATGCATTTCACATACAGGACATAGTTCCAAAGACAACTCACTGGTTGAGATGTCTCCTGTTTGTATTAACTGAAAGCAAATTAAAGTCTGTCACATGCCAAATCCTCCCAGCCTGGTCACGGACAAAGATCCTAACTTTAAAAAGTCTGTCTGGAGAACTGAAGCATTTCCCCTATGTAATCATAAGCAACAGCTGCTGGTGCTAAGTCATTGCTACTATAGAACGTGGGCGATAGAGTTGGCCATGAAAGATGCCCACACTGCCAGCAACCCAGGATATTTTCCCTTCTTAAAAAGTGACCTGATGTTGAACAAAGTCAGGCTCTTGTGACCTACCGTTTAGCAAAGGTGATAGTTTTCCTGAACACATTTAGCAATAAGTACATTATGAAACTGGCTTCAGAAAGAATTACTACAATCTGCTATTCACTGAATCAGATATTTTCATCTTCTTCACTGAAGTATAAATTCAGCCCACCTAACAATTTTTGGCCAACAAACCTGGATACACAGATGCTAGCCTAACCTTTGCTGCACTTCTAAAGAGATTTGATTTCAAGTGAGAAGTTAAAGGATCTCTAGTAAATCTTAAATATCTGAGAGCAGAATTAGTTAACCAAGCATAAGCAAGCCTTGAATAGTGTTCACTCTCTAAAGTTTCATGAAAAATAAAGGTAATTTATTAGAGTTGATCCGAAAGATCAGTCACCAAAATTTGCTCCCTAAAAAGGTTTCAAGCAGGGGCGCCTGGGTGGCTCAGTGGGTTAAGCCGCTGCCTTCGGCTCGGGTCATGATCTCAGGGTCCTGGGATCAAGCCCCGCATCGGCCTCTCTGCTCTCTAGGGGAGCCTGCTTCCTCCTCTCTCTCTGCCTGCCTCTCTGCCTGCTTGTGATCTCTCTGTCAAATAAATAAATAAAATCTTTAAAAAAAAAAAAAAAGGTTTCAAGCAAAATTTGTAAAGAACTTAGTCTTTAGAGTCATCTGTTGTCTTGGTAAATACCTTGCAATTCATCACTATCCCTTAATAAGAAGTACGGGCCATCTAAATGAAACTTATCTGTACCCTAAATTATACAAGAAAATTTAAAGCAAAATACTATTAATTTGTTAAAAGACAGATTCTAAAATAGCTATAGTAAGATTTTACTAAATATAAATCCACATTAACTTGGTCCATTTATTCAGAGTCAAAGGAAAAACTTTACCTTAATCCTTAAGAAGAAAATTTAAACACGAATTTCTTTAAACACTGTTGACTGAGGTCAAGCCCTTATAAATTGAGATAAAGGTCTTGAGATTAAAAGCAATTTACTAGACATGCAAACCTTCAGTAGTTACAAAATAGGCCTGGACTATTGCAAAACAGTCAATGTCATGAAAATCAAAAAAGGTGTGGCAGGGGGACTATTTTATATTAAAAGAGATTGAAGACATAATAACCACATGCACATTGTGAATAACCACATTCACTTTGTTAGGATCATAGATTAAAAATAGAGGCTATTTTCAATTAATGTTAACTTTCTTAGGTTTGATAAAGACTGTTTATACAGGACAGTGTCCTTAGTAGGACTAAAAGTCACAAAGTCTAGGGACTTCCTTTCAGAAGTTCAAGGAAAAAATGGCTATATGACAATTGGTAAATCCAGGTAAGGGGAAAGAAGTATATTGTACCATTCTTTCAACTTTTGAATTTGAAACTATTCAAAATAAGTTTGAGAAAACAATTTAAAAAATAAAAGTTCAGAAGCAGCAAAAAAACAGGAAGGAAAACAAAAAAATGGAAAATGTGCTCTGAGACACTGTTCGCTGATTTTGTGGCTGCTTATATTAGCTTATGCAAATGAAAGCCCAGATTACTCTGGGGCACACATTGGCCAGGTGTTAGGACTTTTTCAGATGAAGAGCTAGGCCTCAATCTCAGGGTGATTTGTCAAAGTAAATAACAGAAAAATTAGCCCTTGTTTATATCTGGAGCTCACCCATCTTTCCATTGAACTTTCTGAATGAATCAAGTCATAAACCGCACTCCCCACCAGCAAACCCGCAATTCGCTATGGCCACCAGGGTTTAGGATAATGCCGGCACTGAACCTGCAGCAGTGGTCCTCTTCTAGCTCTATCTCATTTCTGAATGTGGGAACCACCTCCCTGCCTTCCGTCCAGTACATCCCTTGCCTTCTGACACAAGTTTTACTTTGTCCTGGCTCCTGCTGCCTACGCCTTGCAATAGCGGTGACATGGACAGGTGTGTTATACGGAGGAATTTTCTGTTCACATTCCGAAATACAGGAGGCTACAGAAATGCTGCTGCAAGAATTAGAGTGCCTATGTAGCTGTGACTGGCTCAGCAGCTGCTGGCCGGTGGGAAGTTGAGCAGTATAGTTACTAGAAAGCTAAAAAAAATGGAAGAGAAATTAATAAGCAAGACTGAAACACAGAAAGGAACAATTCACTGTTTTTCTATCATTTTAGCCCATGTTAGAATCCTTTTTACTGAGTCACTCCATGTTTTATTCTGAATTTGCAATAAATTAATTATGCTAAATTCAGAAATATTTACATATAGAAGTTAGAGAAATACAATAATATAAAACAAATGGAGCATCCTAGAAAGTTACCTTATCTGAACACATTTTCTCTAGTGCAAGTGACTACCCCACCACAAAAAACTTACAGGTACCGGTGACAGAGAGACGGCTCTTTGAGTGACTTTTTCCCCGGTCCCACTCCTGGGAGGGTCTCTCTGGCTTTTCAACTCTGGGTTCAGTAACAATAGCCTTCAGTTGTTTCAGTTTCTCATCTTTGACCCAGAGTTTATTTTCCATCTCCAGCTGCTTGGCTGCCACCCGGTGCTCCTAGGTTAGCAAGAGGAACACACGGCTAATTCAGTCACACCAAACAAGCATCCCAGACCACCCAGCCGCCTCATTTCCTAAGAATGACAGTCCTCCCAGAGTCAAGCACACCTTGTCATGCCGGCTCTCTGGTCAGCCGTTTTAAGGGCAGAGAAAGGAGACAGAATGGACTGAACGGTGGCTCCTGCTCTCACCACCACCACCAAAACCCTAAGCCTAGGAACATGGATTCGGAACACCTCGGGTGGAAGTCAGCCACCGTCCCACAGGAGCGATACTCACGCATTCTTTGTCCCACTTCATGGTTGGTTGTCACCATGTCTTGCTTGTAGCCTGGCTTCTAGTCTGCGCTTGTCAGAAAACTGCCGCTGAAGTTTCTGGTTCTGAGTCTCGAGTTGCAAAGTACGCTTGTCCTCTTCATAGATTGTAGTTGTCTTCTCTAAAATCTCATTCTGGGAAGGCAGACCACTCTGTTCAGGATCCAGCTTGTAAACACCGCATGTAGCTGTGAACTGACTGCTTTGGTGGTTTGCTCACGCAGGCATAGCTGTGGAAAGAAAAATCATGGAGAAAGCAGTTCCCTCTACAATGTTATCTGAATTCCTGCCTCCATGCCTAGAAGTGAGAACTTCCTAAACAAAGGCCTCACAGAAAAAGACAAAACTTTAACTGACTTCATGTGAAAATGATTTTCCCCTAAAATTTGCCCTGAATTTTGTTTTTTAGGCTGTTTTCAGAAGAGAGAACACTGTATTGGTTGCAATGAGCTTCTGTCCAGAAGGAATGGGTACCCTTTAAAGGATATAGAGAAAACAAACCTATCATCCTAAGTCAAAAAGCAAGCTGTAACCAGAGCTAAACTCATGAAAGCCCTCTAGAAACTCACTTATTTGGTCCAAGAACATTCTCTCCAACTGCTAAAGCCTAACTGAGAAAATTAAAGAGTACATTACCCCTCTAAAGCTCTTCACTCCCATCTCTTCTCTTCTGGGGTGAGGTGCAGATTAGTAGGGAGCTCGGGCTGCCTCTCCCCCAGTAAGCAGTGGTTAAAGGCTGGGAGGGCGAACAGCTAGGTCAGAGAGCAGTGCTAACCAGCCAGCACGCACATCCACTAAATCATGCCAAAACAAACCTTATACTCTAAAGTTTTGTTTTTCTTCTCCAGTCATTCTATTTCCAATTTCTGTCCTAAGATCACCCTTTCTTTTTCATGTAGTTTTCCTTGAATGTAGTTTTCTTTATTTGAAACAGCACTGTCAAACTCTTAACGCTTTAAACGTAATAGCGGAAACAAAGCATGCAGGCCAAGTTTACTCCAATTCCAAAATAACCAGTGAAATCAACTTTTATTAACCAGTATGTAACTATTCAGCAAATCATGACAGCCTGGAGCAGAAAACAAGAAAGAAATCAAGAGTTTGGTTTCTAAATCTGTATGAGAGATATTCCTAGAAAAGCTGGTTTTTACTGAAAAAGAGAGTCTTTCATTCTGCGCTACGGCATTCCCTTGTCAGCCCTTACAGGTAAGTAATTTGGTTCAAAACAACTGCAAAAACAGAAATAACAGATTTAGGATCAGCTGGATGCAACTTGAAATCCCTGGAACACCAAGTACTAGTTATATGACAATTTTTCTGAGCACATTTCTTTCTTTCAAAATGAGGATATAGATTCCACTTATCTCACACCTTTCCTCTGAAGATTCAAATGAATTGATGATAAAAACCATAGACCTACTTACCGAGCATTTGTAAGTACCAGGCTGTTCACTGTTCTACATGATTCTCACATATTATCTCATTGCCACTAACACCCTCTGAGGTAAGGACAGTTAAAATCCTCATTTTGCAGATAGGGAGGCCAAGAAATGGAAGATGAAATCATTTGCCCAAAGACATTTTTAAGATGTAATATTTATGAAGCGCCTTCCAAGTAACTAGTAGGAACTAAAAGCAAAGTAGCTATTATTCCTTTGTGTCTATTTCTGTAGATTTTAAAAAAAAGGGAGAGAATACACACTTACCTGTTTCTTCTGTTTTACGGGCTGTGGGAAAGTTCCTTGTCAGTCTAATTTAACAGTCCTTTCAGGGCTACAAAGTGCAGAAACAGATAATCCTTCCTTAAGATCCGCCCCACCAGGGGGCGCCTGGCTGGCTCAGTGGGTTGGGCCTCTGCCTTCAGCTCAGGTCATCAGCTCAGGTCATCGTCTCAGGGTCCACGATGGAGCCCCGCATCTGGCTCTCCGCTTGGCGGGGAGCCTGCTTCCCCCTCTCTCTCTGACTGCCTGTCTGCCTACTTCTGATCTCTGTCAAATTAATTAATTAATTAATTAATTAATTAAAAAAAAAAGATCTGCCCCACCAAAGAACTCAAATTTGTTAAAATTTCTGGAGTTGAAATGATTGCAGACCACTTTTGGCCCTTACATTGTTTGTGAAATTCATCGATCATCATCTGCCATAGGTGATGTCATTTCTCTAATGCCTCGATTGGCCTGGGAAGAGTCTGCTCATCGTTGATATCTAAAAGTTCAGAGGATGGCAGAAGTGGAAAACTGTGTAAAACCACTTCTGTAACCAGTGGTTCTGCGTTGAATTATAAAAAATTACAAGAAGTTACACAGGAGAGAAAGCTTATTTAAACAAGTTGATACACTTGTGATTAGACCCCCCAGTTCAGTGAGCCATGTGCTTTCTTGAGTTGTCACAATCATACCTCCTTAAAAATGAGTTTAAAAAAAAAGTGGGGAAAGTAAGTTATAGTATATAACAAAAGAAGACTCATTTACACTTTGGTTCTTTTTTTTTTTTTTTCCTTTTCTTTGCACTTGGTTCTTGAGAGGAAGGGAAGTAAGTAGTTCTCTACTGTGAAATCAATCTTAAGGAGAGAGACTGACAGACATCAGCATGCACATGATGTGACACAAATCTTACCATCTCCAACTGGTCCTCCCCAAGCCTGGTTTGTTTATCTCCTTCCAGGCGTCAAACCACATATTGCCTTGTCCACTGGTCTTGCCACTTCAACTTCTTGGGTCACTTCTGCAAATCTCGTGACTTGCCAGACACAGAACACATTGGAGGAGGTTTTTGGTTTTATAAATCAGCATATTCAAGTCTTTCAGAAATTACTCAATGAAACAATAATAAATTGGTCATTAGTTCACTTCTGTAACTAATGGTTCTGTATCAGTCTTAAAAATACTTAAAATGTCATTCTTCACATCCAAATAGTTGTTTTCACCATAGAAATGCTGAGACTTTATAAGATAAATATATCAAAATTACCAAGCTCTCTTCATAATCTTCAGCCTTTGGATTCACACACACGATCATGCTTACTTTACCTTCCCCATGAAAGTAGTTCTTTTTTTTTTTTTTTTTAAAGATTTTATTTATTAGAGAGAGAGAGCATGAAAGGGGCGAGGGGCAGAGGGAGAAGCCAGCTCCCTGATGAGCAGAGGGCCTGATGTGGGACTTGATCCTGGGACTCCAGGATCATGACCTGAGCCGAAGGCAGTTGCTTAACCAACTGAGCCACCCAGGTTCCCGCCATCAAAGTAGTTCTTGAACAGATGGGTTAACTTTGAATCTCGGTATGGAACCATCTGTAAATACATTCAAACCCAAATATATAAGGCACAAGAACGCACACAAACAAAGCTCTGCAAATGATGACCGGCTGTTGCTTACTTTGTTAGTTCCATACATTTGGTTCTCTCTCAGGACTTCCATACATGTTCTTAGCGTCATTAATGACTGATTGTTACTGGACAGGAAAATATAGATAGAAGACATTTGAAAACAATACAGTAGCTACAATGTGGTCTGTCTGCCTATAAAATCCCCACTTCATTGAAATACTATATGGAAATTACAACTAATGGGTTTTGATGGCCCAGTCTAAGGAGCTGTCCCCACATGGCCTGGCTGTACTTCAGGAGTTATTTTAATAGCAGTGTTTCAGGAGGGGGTTAACACCATCCTTCAAGGATTCTATCAAAAGGACTGTCCGTGGAATGCACCATTATATATTTCATGGCCCATAAAGTTTCTTCCAAATCTTGAATTCTGTGAAAAAGTATATTAAATGCAGATGTTTAATATCCTCATATTAAAATATTATCTCAAAAGCGTCAGGCTTCATCAGCACTGAAGTCCCACCTCACCCCTGCCCCCAGCACCCAGAGGGGCTCCTGTCTCCAACTAACTCTGTCCCCTCCACATCCAAACAAGGAGTTCAGTTTTTGTTTTTGGGTTTTAATCTCTACAGCCAATGTGGGGCTTGAACGCACAACCCTGAGGTCAAGAGTCACATGCTCTACTGAGCCAGCCACGTGCCCCCAAACAAGGATTACTAAGGCAATGCAGCTGTTACTTCTGACCACTCTTGTTTGGATTTCTGAGCCAAGGCAAGTCTGACCGATTCATCAAGCCTCCAGTGAGGCAGGAGAGCTCACTTGCAGAGACCCCAAAAACATGAGCTAACTCCCACTGTACTCTCATCCTTGGTCACTTCTCAAAACACAGAGCTCCTCTGTGTCTCCACAATGTCCCATGATTCATGATTCTTCTTCCTTGACCCCAACTCCCAGTGTCCTTCCTGCTTCCACTGTGCTCCCTGGAGCCCAAATTCCTGTTACCGGACTTCCCTACGTCTTCACACCTCTCACAGAGAGCTCTACCCATCTCTCTCTAATTACCATGATTTCTTAACCTGGGGTCCCTATTGTCCATGGGTACATTTCAGGAAGTCTGTATACTGGATGGGAAATAAATTATACCTTTTATTTTTTCCAGACTTCTGATATAGCATTTCCTTTCAATTATGAATGTAGGCCAAAACATAATATTAGTGGTATCTGTGATTTTTATCAGTACAAATCATAGGTAATTTTACAGCACCTTACAGTGCTACAGATAGTTATGTTCATCACTACTTTGAAATTACATAGTTATAAGACCTACTGATACATCTTTAATTAAGGCATTAATAAAGAAGCATGTAAATTATTACAATGACAAGTGCCTTAAGAATACCTTTAGCAGGGGGCACCTGAGTGGTTCAGTAGGTTAAGCCTCTGCTTTCAGCTGGGGTCATGATCTCAGGGTCCTGGGATTGAGCCCCAAGTCGGGCTCTCTGCCTACTTGTGATCTCTGTCAAATAAATAAAATCTTTAAAAAAAAAAAAAAAAGAATACTTTTAGCGAGGTGGGGGGGGGACCCAAGTGGTTCAGTCAGCCATCAGACTTTTTTTTTTTTTTAAGATTGATTTATTTATCTTAGAGCCCAGGTGGGGTGAGGGGCAGAGGGAGAGGGAGAGAATCTCAAGCAGACTCCCTGCTGAGTGTGGAACCTGACGTGAGGCTCAATCTCAGGACCAGGAGATTATGACCTGAGCTGAAACCAAGAGTCAGACACTCAACCAACTGAGCCACCCAGGCGCCCCAGACATCCACCTCTTGATAGCAGCTCAGGTCTTGATTTTAGGGTTGTGAGTTCAAGCCCTGCCTTGGCTCCACACTGGGCGTGAAGCTTACTTTAAAAGGGAAGGGTGGGGCACCTGGGTGGCTCAGTGGGTTAAAGCCTCTGCCTTCAGCTCAAGTCATGATACCAGGGTCCTGGGATCGAGCCGGCATGGGCATCCGGCTCCCTGCTCAGCAGGAAGCCTACTTCCTCCTCTCTGCCTACTTGTGAACTCTGTCAAATAAATAAATAAAATCTTTAAAAAAGAGAAGGGGTGGGTTGCACCTGAGTGGCTCAATCAGTTAAGCATCTGCCTTCAGCTCAGGTCATGATCTCTGGATCCTGGGATCGAGCCTTGCATCAGGCTCCCTGCTCAGTGGAAGTCTGCTTCTGCCTCTCCCTTTGCTTCTGCTTTCTCCCTCAAATAAATAAAAACTTCTAAAAACACATTTCCATCTAATCAGTTTCCTTTGTAATCCTACATATTTTACGTCATTCAGGGATATTCTGTGAGGTGTCCACGGGCTTTACCCTGCAGCCGAGGTGCAAAAGGCTCACAGGATTATCCTCTGTCAGAAGGATAGTGCTTCCCCCTGCAGCACAAGCAAAAGTTGCTTGTTTTCTGAAGCCTGACATAAGGGTGGTGAGCAGAGGAGGCCATCAACATTCTCCTAGTCCCTAGCTGCTGCCCTTCCATGTTCCCCAGCACACCTGCTCCTGGGTCATTCTGGTGTCTGTGAGGACTGCTCTCACGTGCTGCCGGAGGACTCCCGCTCCCGCAGCTCCAGTCAGTCGGTCTTCACCGTGTGAGCTGCACAGCTACGCCCACACCCTGAACCTTTATCACTCAGAACTGCACCTCCTCTAGAATCCTGTGCCCCAGCCACAGTCTCCTCTTCTTCCCCTGCTCATGCCCTCGTTTTTATCTCAGCTGTTGCCCATCCGTATCAATACTGCTAGTCCTTTCTGGTTTTCTCCCAAAGCATCAGAACCCTCAAGTTTCTACTTTCTTCCCCGGAGATAAACCCTCTTCCCATCAAGGTGAATCCTTCCTCTTGTGATCTGGATCCCAGATTCTCTATCTTAAATACACATACACAATGTGGAGGGTTTTTTTTTTTTTTTTAATTTTATTTTTAAAATTTTTCTATTTATTTTTTTCAATGTGGAGGTTTTTTGTCCTCTCACGTGGCTACCACCTTCTTTCTCCTCCTTCCCAGGCTCTTTCAATCAATCACCTCAAGCATCTGTTCCTCAAGGCTCTGCCCTCAGCCTGTTCCCATGTGTCCTCCATGAATAATCTCATCTCCCCTGTTGCTTCTATAATATTGGCAAAACCTAAACTTATATGCCTCCAGTCAAATCTCTCTCCTTCCAAATGTGTGTACATCCAGTGACTAGGCAGTTCCCCTGGACTAAGCTGAACACATCCAACAGACTCTTAAACGGCCCACACCTGCACCTCCGACTGCTTTCTCCTCAGCCACAATCTTGGACCTGCCCTCCTCTCTTGCTTCCTCTCTACACGCAGGTCGACTTCCTAAACAGCTCTCCCTTTTCTCCCACCCTTGCCTCCAGGGCACATGATTGCTCCTCTGAATTACTGCAAAAGGCTCCCAGCTGCTCTTCCTATCACTAGACCTGCCTCAGTACATTAATTCTCTATATGGGAAAACAATCTTTCTGAAAGACTAATTCTTCATTTCCTTTCAGGGGAGGCTGCATAACAGCAGAAAGACACAAGCACTGAAAATCCAGCCAGTCTGGGTTTAAAATCAGGCTCGAGTCTTGGGAAGTTGACGTAAACTCTCCCAACCCAGTTCCTCATCTGGAAATGGGTATCACATAATCCTGAAAGGTCAGAATCAAGAAATCGAGCCCATGCATAGTAAATACTGTGATACACACTAGTCCTTTAATAATTGGCAATCACCATTATTCCTTTAGGACAAAATTTAGACTTTTTAACATGATAGACAAGTCCTCATGGCCTTGCTGCCTCAGTTGTCGTGGGTCACTAATCCACACCCTCCCACTTCAGTGACCTTGACCCTGCCATATTCTCTCAGTTTACAAGTGGCTGCCCCCCTGCCATATTCTCTCAGTTTACAAGTGGCTGCCTCCTCTGTCAAGTATAACCCTGTCTTGCATATAGCTCACTCAAGTGTCAACTACATGAACTATCCCCCTAAACTTTCCCTCACATGCACCCCCAGACTAAATGAATGTTCAAGTACTGGCACACAGTACGCACTCCATACATGCTATTAGGTAAACCATAACATGAACGGCTACATTAATGAAAGATTAAAAAAAAAAAAAAACAGATTTCCTTCCAATTTGCTTTTGTGTTCAAAGTTTTCCCACTTCCAGAAGCCAATTTTTGCCAGTATGAATGTTGGAATACCTGTTAAATCACTTAATTTTAAGGATCTGGTGCTTTACTAGCAATAGATACCATTTGAATATAACTTGCTTTATATTTATTTTAATCACTTACCCTCATTCTTCAAGAAGTCAGTGTACTATAACATATAGAATATACAAATATATGTTACATATATATTATGTATACAACATATACATAATATATATAACATACTGATACCAAACCAACATTACTAAAGAAACAGCAATGACCACGAAACTTAGCCTCCAGATTATCAAAATTGAAGACAATTATGCTTAAACCACCTATCAATCAGCAGGTGACAGACTGACATTTCAAGTTTTTGGAAGTTGTAGCAATAAACCAGTACTATGCTGTGCTCACCAGCTTCACGTAATCTGTTCCCTTCTGCTTTTCTCCAGTTCGTTCTTTCACTTCTAGCAAGATCTACCAGGGACAACTGACTTACAGTGATTTGTTCCTTTTCCTGAAGAGAAGATCGTTAATTACAATAACATTAGGTATAACTGGTTTACAGTGTTCTTCAAATATATTCCGATCAACAAATTATTAAGTCTTATAAATATCACATTTGCATAGTACAAAACAGTAGGGCCAAAGGATACAGGTTTTGGTGGAAAAGTCTGCTAAGAGCATAAGCTCAGTATACTCATGATAGTCTCCATGACTTGCCTCTTGTCTGGTCTTCCACATTATACTCTAAGCCCCGTGAAAGCAAGGACTGCCTCTCAATCAATGGTCTCATCTCGAGCACTCTGCACAGCGCCTCACTGCAGGATCTCAATCTGTCTGCTAAGTAGTGACTCTAAAGCAGGCCTATCCTAAATTTTTCTATAACCAGATACTTAATTTTATAATTGAAAACTTTCATAATATTCTAATTGTATAAAAAAGTGAAAAGAGGTACATAACTGATTTGTAATATTAGATGTGTTCAAAGGACAGCAAGTGTATATGGAGGCTTGACTTACAAGCGTTTTCTAGCTAGTATGAGTACTTACTCTATGTAAGTCAGGCACTGGCTTGAGAATTCTACGTGCATTGCCTGCTTTAATCCTCACAGAGGATTAGCAAGAGTTTATAACAGTCAGACAGCTAACAAATTAATAAGGACTCAGAATTCGAATCCTGGTGGTCTTCAGTATGCTGCCGTACCACCTCATCATGCCATGTAGAAACCTTCATGAGGAGGTTCAAATGGAATTACACTTTAATAACTCAAAGTTATTAAATGATTCCTATTCAGGCACAAATGCTTTTACTAATTGATGTAAGCCTTGTAATGTGACAGGCCCAGCAGTAAAGGATGATCAGCAGACGGGAGGCCTACTGGCCTATCAGCGGAGAGAAGCACAATTTAGAATTGTCATCTCCTAAACTGTATCTACCCTGGAAAGTTAACTGCTGACATTTTAAAACCATTAACTGAATTCCCACATACAAAATGAGTCTTCAGAGATAAAATAATGACTCATACTCATTTTATCTCCTCTATTAAAGAGATTTATAAAGATTTGTAAACCTTTTTCACAGCACAATTCCAGGTTCTTAGATTCAATAGCCAGCTTCCCAAAACTACACTTTTTAATGGAACAATTTTAAAAAGTCATCACCCACATTTAATAATTCTAGAATAGTCTTCACTGCAGTCAAACTTCCCTGATTTAATTCTAGTTCCAAAAACTAACGGTTCAGTTAAAACAAGAAAAACTCCACACAGTACAAGTTTACCTGTAAGACGCTGTCTCCATCTGCATCCAGGGGAGCCTAAACTAATTTAATGTTGAACATGCTATGAGAATGGCTGGACTCATGATTCAAATGTGTGTTAGCAATACATCTCTTTTTCTGGCCTGTGATGACAGAGACATCAATGATCAAACCTGAACTCAACATGCTTTCTACTAAATAGTACTGCCATCAAATTACAGTAGCAACTCTCAGGATTTTATTTATTGTTTCAGATTTTCCTAACTTTAGCTTGGCTTCTAACCTCTCCAGAAAACTTCGAAAGCCTCCTCAGTAGATTTCACTTCTACTTCTGTACATCCTGCAACATACATGTTATGGTTCTTATCTTCACGAAGCAATTTAGATTGTGGTGGTTTGTGAGAAAGAAAGACATCAGTCTCCTAAATAATGAGATCCTAATATGTCAACTTAAGACTAGGACTAAACTGGAAGGCCACCTGACATCGATTCTTACAATGGGAATAGGCCTAGGCAAGAGCTCCAAAAAACCAGGAAACTTAGGTAAGTATAAGGGTATACAGTCAGGATTAGTTATTGTAACAGGGTCACAGGAACCTATATTGTTCTAGAAGCTTTGCTCTACTGTGTAATAATAAAGCACAGAAAACACTAAACAAGTAGAGAACAAAACAGTATTACATATAGCAACACCACGTGCACAGGTTAAGCCACAAAATCTAGCATTTCCCTAATTTTAAAAATTGAACAGAGCTGGTTCTCACATCAGAGTCCGCAAAAGACAAATTCAGAAAGAGTTTGGTATATACCAGGAGTGGCAATCTTTTCAAAGTGGCTGGTCAAGTTTTGATCTGCACAGTAGGATAAGGATGAGAAGGGTGCCACCTGTTCAGCCTTAGTCTTGTGAGCGGTGGGGGTGGAACTGTGTGTCAGCCACCATCACTCAGTATAGGGCAGATTCCCCAAGCAGCAGGGAGAGGCTCAGAGGTAGCAGCCAGCGCAGTGCCAACGAAAAACCACCTACATGCAAACATGCCACAGATGCCAACCACTGGCATAACTGCACCCTTTCTCCTTAAGGAAAGAGTCCACGTCATCACATACACAAAATCTGTGTTTCTCATGGGTGTGCTGCAACAGTTCCACTTACTAAAGGAATAAGTTGAAAGTTACTATTACAGCAGCCAGGCTCAGTCCACAGTAGTGACACAGTAGTGACAGTCACAATGAGTGGGTGCTTAAAAACCCTCTACTTGTAGTATTTCTTCATCGTATTTAAAAAGACTTAAAAAAAAAAAAAAAAGGTTAAAAACCACCCTAACCAATTAAATCTGAATTCGATGCCAAATATGCACCCCGTGAGTTCATTCAAGAGTTACCAGAAAAGTCACAGGCATGCAAGGCACATTTATCAGTCTTCCTTTTGTAAAACTAAAACCAAGAGAGGCTTCTTTGAAAATAATCTCTTTTAGAACAAACCAAACAGAAACGTGGCACGTGTGTAAAAAAGTGAAATGGATTGGTAGCAATGAATCATCGCAAAAGTTGAGGAAAGGGGCGCCTGGGTGGCTCAGTGGGTTAAAGACTCTGCCTTCAGCCCAGGTCATGATCCCAGGGTCCTGGGATTTGGCCCTGCATCGGGCTCTCTGCTCAGCGAGCAGCCTGTTTCCCCCCTCCCAGCCCCCCACCGCCTGCCTCTCTGCCTACTTGTGATCTGTCAAATAAATAAATAAAATCTAAGAAAAAAAAAAAGTTGAGGAAAATGGGTACACACAACAAATGGGAAAGGAAGTAATCTATAAATTGCTTTATTAAACCTGTTCTCAGTCTAATGGTTTTCTAAGTATCCAGGTGTTTCTCCAATAATGTTCAGTTAGTCTTCATATTATTTATGTTCTGAGAGGCCCTAACAAAGACAGCACTGATGATAAACATTTAGCTTAAGAACAAAACCATCGGGGTGCCTGGGTGGCTCAGTGGGTTGAGCCTCTGCCTTCGGCTCGGGTCATGGTCTCAGGGTCCTGGGATCGAGCCCCACCTCAGGCTCTCTGTTTGGCGGGGAGCCTGCTTCCCCCCTCTCTGCCTGCCTTTCTGCCTACTTGTGATCTCGGTCTGTCCAAAAAAAGAAAAAAAGAAAAAAAAAAACATCACCTTAAGAACAAGATACTAATATGACATGAGACTCCAGAGTCCACTCTGGCACAAACATAGATTGTCAGGCCAGGCTGTTCATTCCTCTTCAGTCTGAGCTGGAAGACCCAAGGAAATCTAAGGAGTTGTCTTTTAACTCTGGTGGAATGATGTTACAGATGTCACTTCACATTAATCAGTGATGAAAGATCTGTATCAGTTGTACAGACAACAGCTTTGGGCTCCGCTCTATAGCGATCACCAACTGCAGATGGTTAACATGACTACAAACTCCCAACACGAAGCGTTAGGTTCTTGAAAAGTAACTCCAGGGAACCCAAATGCATAGGACACTTCCTTACACAATTGCAGTATTTCTCAAAATACAGCCCCAAGGCCAAGAGTTCTCAAAAGTGTATCTAAGATGAGATTCAGGTCTCTCTTCTCCTTAGAAGCCTTAACCCACTGGTTCCCTAATATAGCTGCATATCTGGTTAAGAATAAAACTATGCACTGAACACCAACTGCATGATATATTATGCATATTAATATGTGTATGAAATATATGCACATCATATTTCATTGGGAAAACAAAGGCATTATCACCATTTATCACTGAGAAAACTAAGGCTCACTGAGGTAAAGTGGCTTCCCCAAGGTTAAGCAGCTGACAAGGGACTCTCTTTGCTATTTACTTAGGCTTTATGGGATCAAACGGCACCTCTTCCAATAGATCATAAATGTAATTACTATATATTTCGATCTAAGAGACAAATACACCATAGACACTATCTTCATCAACCTCTTCTGCTTTGCAGAATTCTTATACATTTATCATATCTGCAAACTCTGGGTCTACTTGTCGTCTGAAAAAAGAAAAAAGCCAAAAAGTCAGTACTTACAGAGTCAGCATCAAAAGTAAATGATCCCAAGGGGAAACTAAAAGATTTAAGTTAAATGACCTGTCACTGCAAGCAGTCTATTCATACTTGTGGTGAGCCAACAGTACCTGCCGTGTCCTCCCAGACACACAGCTTTTCTACCCTTTCTCACCCAAAGTGGCACCTTCTCTAAATAGTATTTCAAGGACCATGTGCTCAAAACCAAACAGAACTGAGCAAATAAACTTAATGAAGAACATCCTCAACTTTGATCTCACTACCGTCAACTGTCAGACCAGCTCCCCTTCATGTTTATCATTCTCTGTGCCTGAGAAAGCCACCAGACAGAGTTCCCCTTAGGCCAGTGTCACACTGAATGTAATTACTTGCTAGAGGGAGTCTTTGGATTGGGCATGGCTTCTCTTTTCTGCCGTTCTAACAAGGCATCAACTTCACACTGTAGATCCATGCTATTCCTGTCATTAGATTTAAAAACCTGAAGTGGGGGTAAAAATCAGACCATGATTTTTTTAAGAATTTAACTTAGTTTTTTTAAAACATATTTAAGACATAAGAAACATTTTTATTATTTTTAAGACATATTTAAGACGTAAGAATATTTATGACATAAGACATTTTATTTAAGACATAAGAAACATTTACTACTTAAGGTTTCAGAATGTATCCAGTGTATTAGTTTTCCTTTAACACTACTGTATCCACAGGTCTCTTGGTCCCTATACCCTCAAGTGATACAGTCACAACTCAAAAAAAAAGAAAAAAGAAAAAAGAAAAATTACAACTTACATATTGTTTAGCTTGAAATAACCCTATACTGTTAAAGATCATGTCCAAACAACGAGGAAGCAGACCTCCTTCTCCTGGAGAACCAGTCATTGTGTGAGTTTTTCCACTTCCTGTCACACCATATGTGAAAAGGAGACCTACAATGTAGCAAGTCACATGGACTTATATGTTGAAGGTCACACTGGGTTAGATCTTAAAAGTCCTCCACTTTTGGGGCGCCTGGGTGGCTCAGTGGGTAAAAGCCTCTGCCTTCAGCTCATGTCATGATCCCAGGGACTTGGGATCAAGTCCCACATTGGACTCTCTGCTTGGCGGGGAGCCTGTTTCCTCCTCTCTCTCTCTGCCTGCCTCTCTATTTGTGATCTCTGTCTGTCAAATAAATAAATTAAAAAAAAAAAAAAAAAGTCCTCCACTTTTAATATTTCTTCACTGTATTAAGAAACACTTAAAATTAACCAGCTCAAAAAGAAGGCTGTAGGGGCGCTTGGGTGGCTCAGTTGGTAAAGCTTCTGAGTTTTTATCTCAGCTCAGGTCTTGATCTCAGGATGGTGAGCTCAAGCCCCTTGTTGGGCTCCATGCCCAGGCTGGAGCCTACTTAAATAAAAATAAAATATTTTAAAAAGTAGGTTTTATACCACTAAAACAAATCTGAATTCAAGGCCAAACATAAACAAATATATAAGTATCAAAAAAGTTTTTTCAGAGGGGGACAAAAAAGAAAATGTAACAAAACCTTCAATAATCCTATCATTTTTGCCATGAATGAGGTTCTCTACCAAGGGATTAGCCACAACATCAAAGAGCTCCTTCTGGGTGGTATGAATGCCAAATACTTGTTTAAATGAATACAGAGTCTGTGAAGAAGGAAAAAAATAAAAAGCATATGAATGGAACTTCACTCTAAGCTAGAAATACATCTGTTTAAATGTATTCAGATGTTTCTTAGTGAACATTTAAGATCTAGACAACCCCCCCAAAAATGAAGTCTTTAAACTTGGAACCCTTAAAGTCATGACATAACTCAAGTTATACCCCTTATAAACAAAATGTAGAAGTTTTAAGTCCACTAATGCTTCACAGACCCAGGCTGATTTTGGACAGCAAAGATCAAAATCATCATGACTTAGTCACAGACTTGTGAAAATCATCAAGTATTACTCCATATACTAATTTACCACTTGCTCTTTTAAAATGCCATAGCAGCATAAAATCAAGTGATTTGGTGTACTGTCTTAAAATCAGAAATGAACTATAAATATAATCTCATCTGAGTTTTTCTATGAAATAAATTTTGTGACCCTTAAAAAAAATCAGTACTTTAATTATCAAATCTCTGTCAATATATGATTATTATAACACTATATTACCAAAAATATTACCAAACTCCTACTTGGGAAATTTGATTGGGGACTGAGGTATATATGAATATATTTTCATGTAAACTAAATTGTCCTATTTGTCCAGAGGCTGGAGTTCTATTATTTCTGTCTTTGTTATTTTTTAGTTTTTCTGTATTACAGACATTGCAATTATTTCTGTAACCTTCCTGAATGTCGCAGCTTTTATTTCACAAATGTCAGTACTAAGTTGTTACATGAGCATTCACTAGAATTTATTGTGGATTATAGCCTTTGTCAAGCAGTACCCTCTTTTCTGTTTTATACCCTTGTCCTTAAATTCAACCTGTACAGATATCACTATCATGAGCCTTATGTTTTTAAAATTAGCAGTTCTGTCCCCCCACAAAGGGGACATGTATAGATTAGTACTCAAACATACACTAACACAACATGTGTTAGCCTTAGCCTGGCAGCGAATCATTTCATTCTTACCTTCAATTACATACTGTTAATTATTATGCTCATTTTATAACTTGTTAAAGATTACACACCTACTTTAGCTAGGCTAAGTCTTACTTCATGGAAGGTTTTACCCCAATCCTGTAAAACAGCTACAGAGTTCACAAGAAGAATGAAGAATCTTAGAACGGAAAGGATACACATAAAATAGTGCTGACAGATCAGTCAGATGACCTCCAAGTTCTTGTGAACAAATCCCTTCTTACTAATAAGAAAACCAAGACCCAGAGGAGGAACTTGCCCAATCCTCCGGTGCTGACTGGTATCCCAGCCATTTCCAGGCCAGCACTGCCTTCTGTGACAAGGCGGTGAGAACTGCTAATCCCCACCAAGATTTCTGGTGGGGATGTACTTATGCATAGGAGATTAATCTAATAGAGAAATCTAATAGAGAAACGAAGTTCTTCACAGTAAGGCAGTTCTCAATCATTTGACATCTTTGAAGCCCACTCCTCCATGAAGCCTTCCCAAACTATTCATTCATATTCATCCATATTCATTGAAAGGGGAACAGGACAGATAAGGTGCATATCCCCTTGAAGCTTACATTATAGCAGGGAAAAGAGACAAATCTCTTGATGTGCAGAGTGCTATCAAGGAAGCACATAAAGGGCAGACCAGGACAGGAGGAGGAAAGGGTGCCACTTCTGATAAGGTAGTTCTGACACTCTCTCTGAGGAGGTGATGTTTTAGCTGAAATCCACAGATGAGGAGCCATCTGTGCTAAGAGCCAGGAGAAAGAAAAGTCCACACCAAGAGAACTGCCCTGAAGCAGGATCCCGGCTTATCCAAGGAACTCAAAGGACTGGATGGCTAGCAATAGATGACCGTGGACAAACAGATAGGAGACAAATTAAGCAGGATTTTGCTTGTTTAAAGACTTTATGCCTTGAAAAATTTTAAACAGGAAACTGGTAAGATCAGACTTACACTTTAAAAGATCTCTCTGGTGGCTCTGTGGAAAATGGAGAATAAGATTCAGAGCAGAAGCAAGCAGTCCAGCTGGATTTCAAGTACGGTCAGCAAACCAGCACCCCTCTGAGAATTGTTTTGTTTCCTGTCTAGGAGGAGAGAATTAGAGAATCTGGAGTAAGTTTAGAAACTTTTGTAGCCATTTGACATGGCTGCCACATCCCAGTATGACATCACTGGGCTCATCTCATTGAACAGATTATCAAACCACTTCTCTGTGGTCTAATTCAAATGGCAAAGCTGCAGCACGAAATTATCAGTCACAATGCACTGAAAATTTTAAAAAGCTGTTCCTTCACTACAGATCATTTGAGAAATCACTAGTCCTGGCTAAGCAAGGCTAAGATGGGTGGGGGCAGCAGAGATAGAAACAAAAGGAGTTTCATGTTGGAGCAGAACTGATGGAATGTACTGGTGAATGGATGGCATATGAGCACACATGGTGCTACCATTTATTGAGAGAAGACAAGGGAGGAAATGATTTAGAGGGGGGAAAGAAGAGTTCTTTTGGACACATAGAATTTGAGATGCATATATGACATCCAGTGGATGTTCAAATTTAGAGGTGAGTAAAGGGTTAGGCAGATTAAAAAAAACCTCCAGAATCACTGTAAACCAACATTTAAAGCCATCGGAAAGTGTAGAGAAGAGAGCCCTGGGTATAGCCCACCCCAGTACTGAGAGGTTGGAAAAGGAAGAGGAGCCCACAAAGAGTGGCCTGTGAGAGCCAAGAACATGAAGACTTGGATAGGAGACAGGAGAGGGCTTCAGGAAGGACAGTCCTGCTAAGAAACATTATGAGGGGGCGCCTGGGTGGCTCAGTGGGTTAAGCCGCTGCCTTCGGCTCAGGTCATGATCCCAGGTCCTGGGTTCAAGCCCCACATCGGGCTTTCTGCTCAACAGGGAGCCTGCTTCCTCCTCTCTCTCTGCCTGCCTCTCTGCCTACTTGTGATTTCTCTCTGTCAAATAAATAAAATCTTTAAAAAAAAAAAAAAAAAAAAAAAAAGAAACATTATGAGAACAAGAGATGTCCATCCAATATGAGCAGTCCAGAGCCCACTGGTAGGCTTCTGACAAGCTTGCAAGAGCAGGGTGCACAAGAGTGAAAGGCCGCTGGAAAGTAGAGACAACAGCCTGAATCACTGCTTCCTCCTGCATTCCCGTAGTCCATCTCTTTCAGCACACCAGTCTGTCTTCCTTCTGTGCCCCCAACTCAGCTGTAAAGGCAAGGATTGTGCCTTACTCATTTTTTAAAATCTCCTTCTGCCCTGCAGCTTTCATGTAACGTTTGTTGAACTGAACTGAACTCACTTTGCTCAAGATTTTACTAAAAATAACACTTCATACAAATACACAATGCCTACTGCTACTCTGCACATGAAATTATATCTATGTGTATGTGTCTGTGTGTATAGCTACACAGAACAATCATTCATTAAATGAACCCTAACCTAAAATAACCTAAAATAAATAATCTACAAGAAATTAACTCATAAAAGCAATCCTCTAAACTCAAGTATACCAAACATATGCTGAGCCACACTTTATATTTGGTGGTTAGAGGGAAGTAAACAAGTTTTTCAAAAAAGTGGAAATGTGAATTGTGTTATATGTAAAAAAATGTTAAAGCCCTTCAGGAGAGAACATCTCAAGTTAAAACAGCTTGGTTCCAATGGGAATTACCTCCTCAGTGTCCATTTTGGTTGAGTCTGTAACCCTCAGGAGTATGAAGTTGAACAGTTGTGTTATTGATCGCTTCTACACAGCACTCTTGATCAGGAAGGCTCAATAGGCGTACCCTACAGTACACCTGAAATTACAGGAAGGGCCTTCCAGAACAAAAGTTGACTACTTTTCATTTAAGCTTCCCATTCATTCATCTGACACTTGGTCTCTCAACAGAAGAGACTTACATGAACTTAATGCTATGAAAACCAAAACTTGCTACCAGAAAGTGTCAGATGTAAACAGATGTATCAGGATTAAAATCAAGGGATTTTAAATACACATACAATTAAAACAAACTTGGGATAACAAAAGCATCAAATCACACAGCTTCTCTTCACTATTATACTGGTACCAATTGAATAAAGCTGTATACAACCACTCATACAAAGATCTCTAAAATTAATAGCATCATACGATGAGAATTATTTGAAAAGCTGTTAGATTTCTTTGAAACTGGATGTCAAATAAAACTTGGCCGCTTAACACTTAATGTACAAATAAATATAACATATACATATATACAAATAAGAATAATATACAAATAAATGACCACAACATCCAAAACACGGCTTCTTCATCAGTGATAGGGTTAAGGAAAAACTATCCAGATGTATGTGCAACTTAGAACAAGAGACTTAAACAACTGGTTCCCTCAATTTAGAACAAGAGACACATTCCAGTGCCAGTGGAGAGAGAAAAATATCCCAGAATAAACCAACCTTCTCTTATTTGCCATCTGCCTCTAAAGGCCTGAAACTCGTGAAATACATGCAATTATGATTAGTTATTGGACTGAATCAAACTGTTCTACACCAGCGTCTTTATGAAGCGAGTCATCAGTTACTGTTTAACAGCCCTGAAGATGGGAGAGGATGCTCATCCAAGCAGAAAGTTCCCTGCCTTCTGAGAAAGCAGGAAGAATTCTCCAGGACAGGTGAAGAATATTTTTCATTATCTAACTTTTCAAATTAAATTAGTTACAGGAGTTATACAGTTGACAACCAAAAACTTCATTTTACTGGACTAATGAATCCCACATAGAAACAAAATTTTAAAGCTGGAACCAGCCTTACCTATTTCACCAAATGTTCTCTGACTATGCTTCCACATCTCCATCTCTTCCAAGCATACACAGAAGACAGAAAAGGACTGAAGAAAACACACACACACAAATTTACAGGTAGGACCTTACCCTAACTGGGTCTTTAAGACTTGTTTGGGATCCTTTCTTCCTTGAAGTTTCCTGGGTGTCTTAGTCCACCTGGTCATAGGTTAAAAAACATTCAGTTCAAAATAACATAAAAAACCTCACCTATAATTCATATAGAGACAACCTTCCTAGGATTTATAAAGTTCTCCCTTAGCAGTTCCAAAACATTACACCCCAAATAACCGAAGAATAAGCTGCATTAGAAGAAAATATGCGGCACACGAAGCAAAAGTAAGCAAGACTGGTTTCAGGAGATGGTTTCAGTACTAGGTAATAGTTCTATATTTAAAATAGCTTGCGTTTTTTCTGGAAGGACTATACAGAAAGTGAAGCACTGTAAGTTTGAAAAATCTACAGGTAATTGACCACGCTTATCTTGAAAGCATTTATATATGCGCACAAACACACATACTGCTCCAACAGCCACTGCCCAGGCAGACGGACAAGGATTAACTTCACCAAATGATAAAAAAGCAGGTGGGGAAAATCCCACTTGATTCTTTCATCAAGCTCTGTCTACGCTTTTAAGGAACAATTGTTTTCTCCAAGTTTATCACCCTTTGTCCCCAAAATTTAGTCTCCAACCTGCAATTTCTTGCTCTCTTGGAATCAAAAGAAAAAGATATTTTGACTTCACCAATTTCACGAAAGCATGCGGCTTCCCTCCAAGGCAACCCCCACATTTATCTATAGTGCAGATAAGCAATTAACAATAAAATTAAGTGTAATTATTGGCGTGGACTTTAGATTATTAAAATATTTTCGCAACACGGCCCGAAATGAAACAAGCAAATTAAGTGTTTCCAGTACAAAATATCATGGTGCGTTTCCTTAAGCTATTTTTTTTTTTTTTTTTTTTTTTTAAGATAAAAGATTTTGACTTTGGCCCTTTCAGAAAACCAGCTGCCTTGGCAAAGTATTGCTTTACGCAGGATTGGTCCGGACCCTGTGCACCGCGGGCTTGGGCGCTCGGGGGCGGGCCGGGGCTGTCAGCCGGCTCCGACCCCCGCCCCAATACCTGGTCTCGATCTCCGGGCCGCGTGGCTGGGCTCGGAAGAGTACGCCGCGCTCGCGGGGGGCCAGGGCCCTCCAGGGCCCTCCAGGGACGGAGGCCGCCCGGCGCCAGCAGCACCAGGGCACAGCCCACGGGGCGACCCCCGCCGGCACCACCAGCGTCAGAGTGCAACCTGGAAACGCCGGTGGTCGGGCGGGAAAGGGCCACTTCGTTAAGGGCTAGCGGCGGTGCCGGAGCCAGGCGGGTGGAACCCGAGCTGACGGCAGCCCACCAGGCTCTGGGCTCCCCATTTCCCCCCACATGGGCTGGCCTCTTCTGCTCTCTGGAGACCCGGAGCGGGACGCCGGACTCCAGCGTGAGGGAAGGTGGGGACGTGGAGGGCGCCCCGCGGACCGGTCCCCGCCAGCCGAGCTCTCCTTAGCGGCCCACGCGGGAGCTTCCACTTTGGAGGCCGCGGTCCGGACAGCAGGGGACTCGGTGCAGACCGAGGAGACGCCGGCCCCTGCCCCGCGGTCCGGTACTCACGCTGGCTTCATGGCAGCGGGCTCCGTGCTGCCGGGATGCGCGAGCGGGGCGCCGGGCTCGATCCGGCGGGCTGGTGAGGGTGGCGGGCGGCGGGCCGAGGAACTGGCCGTGGGAAACGGGACTCGGCGGCTGAGGCGCGACACCCGGGAAAGCCGGCAAACGCCACCGCTAGCTCAGGTGAGTGCGCCCCCGGCGCATTTTTATACGGGCCAATCAGCGCCCGCCCGCGGGAAAAAGGGCGGGGCTCAGAGGAAGTGACTGCTCCGCCGCAAATGGTGCTGGTCTGCCAAGCGACCGCCTGGAGCGCGCGGCGTCCAGGATGCAGGGCTGCAGGGCTGAAACCGGGAACTCAGACGTAATAAAATCCAACCCCGTCCACTTTCCCAGGAGGAAACTGAGGGTTTCTTTTCCTACAGCACAAGAAGGCCAATGAAAGGACAAGTCCAGGGTCGACGCCGAGGTCAAAGGTGTTCCAGGACGGGAGTGTCCTATTCTTGTCCTGTGCCCTGCATCTCTCACTCCCTCCCTGGCTTCCACATCACCACATCATATTGGATTTCGTTCTCTCCTTCACCTTTCCTGGGTTCCCCTTCTCAGGTTCCTCCAGCTATTTCGTACATAACACGTTGTGTTATGAAATTCTTAATGTTTGATCCTGGGCGTTGTTTAAAAGAAAACCACAGGCCCAAAATGGAGTCCCTCATGGTAGGCCGAGTCACCAAACCGGGCCCTACTCTCTTACCTAAGTACAGTTTCTACTTCGCCCCAAAACGTAGTCTGAACCGGTCAGTCAGGAACTTTCCAGTCTCAGCACGGGTGACGTCATCTCCATCTCCCCCTCCCCCTACTCTCTGTCCCCCACCAATGGCAGATGAGATGATCCTCGAAGACCCCCTGCCCTTCTCCCTGAAGGAAGGTGACCTGGCCTGAAACAATCCTATTTCTTCTTTCAGTAATGATTCCCTTTTCCCACCCTTCTTCCTACAAAAACCTTTAATTCTGTACAGCTCTCCGGAGCAGGTCTTTGTTTGCTAGACAGGATGCTGCTGTTCACCTTAAAAAGCCAAGTTGATCTTTTACTCAGTTGAATTTCTGTTTGACAACATACAGGGATGAATAAAGTTTGGTCCTTGCCCTTCAGGAACAATGTCCATAACAACTCTTTAATCCGATGAACAGATTCTATGGCACATTGGTTTGCCCCTAAACGGACGGCAATCAAATATGCATCTAATCTGTGCTCTCAGGGGGATCCGCTCCTCTCCTCAACCGCACCAGTTAAATGGACATAATTTCATATCCTTGGCCCATATTGTTCTACATAACAATTTTTTTTTCCTAATGACCTAATTGCTTTTTAATAGATGAGTCTTTGAGCCATCAGAACTGTTATCAAATGGCAGTTAGGATTTGTATTATTTAGGAATTAGGCACAGCTGCTGGCTACTTACCTCTTAGTTACCCTGCAGTCTGGCTTGGCCTCAGTCTCTCCACTGGAACTCTTCTGAGACCATCACCTCCTTGATACTAAACCAAATTGACCCTCCTGGACCTCTCAACAACACTAAAAATATTTTCTCCCTTTTCCTATGCCCCCCCCTTTTCTCCTTCTAGGTCTCTAAGCCCCTCTTTCTCAGAATTCATTTATGAGGTGTATTGTTCATTTTTGGCGTTTCTTGTTTTGTTTTTTGTCCCTTTGTAAGGGCCTATTTAGCCATAGCGGCTCCACCTTGGTTGAACAGCCATTTTGTTGTTTATGTAGTAAAACTTAAACTGACCCCCCCACACACACACACCCAGGGGAACTTACTTAAAATCAAGTCCGGGAAACCAGTAAAATATTGTCGACCAGTCCCAGGTAACAGAGCCCAAATACAAGGGTGGGTCAGGTCAGGTGGAGATAACAGAGCCCGAATGCAGGTATGAGTCGGGTCAGGTGGAGACATCCAATCAGTGGAGTGAGCATATTGTCTCCCTAGCTACCAAGGAGTGTGGGCCCCACCTTTTGGGCGCCAATTCTGACCAAGGGCGCCAATTCTGATCAAATAGCTACTATGGGGTGAATTGTAATTCAATTAGCCACCCGTGTGTGACCGAGCATGACTGTGTAGCTTTCTCTGTGTGTTGCAATCTCATTGGCCACCTGTGTGGTGGCCAACCACATGGCCTTTGCTCTATAAAAGTTAGTCTGTGAGGCTGGGAGGGGTCACCCTCTGTGTAAGAGGCGGCCCGGAACGGTCGGTTTGATTCTCGATGCTGGGCACGAAATAAAGCTTTGCTTGACTTTCACTTTGTTTCAGTCTCATTCCTTTGATTACGGACCTGACACCTTCAATGTTGTAGCTTAGGGTTTTGACCTGGTTGCTAGCTGAGACTTCTCCTCGGGCACTCCTGGTCACTCCCGTGGCTTCATATATCATTCGAATTTGTTCTCAGCTACAGACCCAGCTGCCGTCCGGTTTCTCCACTTGGGTGTCCCACAGCACCCACTTGGGTGTCATACCTATCACACCCTAATCTCTTCCCCTGAACCTGCTACCCCTCAATGGATGGTATCATCATCTACCCAGTCACCCAAGCTGGGGTCCCTGGTACCATCTTTGACTTTTGCCTCTCCTTCTATTCCAACATCCACTCACCCCATCTTGACAGCTCTATTAAATAGCCATTGAAACTCCCCATCCACTTCTCTCCATCCCCTTGGCCCCTACCATGTCTTGTCTGGATGACTGCAACAGTAACCAAACAGGCTTCTCTGTGGCTACCCTCCCAGGCCACTTGTAAACCACAGATCTGGTCACATCACCCTCCTACCTGCAACACCGCAGTAGCTCCCCAGGGCTGGGCAACCCGCACGGGGCCCCGAGGCTCTTCCTCTCCAAGCTCATCACTTATCATTGCCCCTGACACCCCTCCAGGCACATGGCCCTTCAGTACCCTGGGCTCATGTAGCCGTCCTGCTTTCCTCCGACACTGCCTTCTTACTCTCAGTTCTCAACTGATCCTCATCAACGACCTGGCACTGGATGCTGGACCTCTACTCCACACCCCCAGTCCCCTGCACCCTGCCAACACCTGTTGCATTGCTTCAGAGCTCCCATCCCAGTTTGGTCACTCTTCCGTATGGCATCCTTTACCGGCTTATCCCCATAGCCTCGCTAGGTGGCGCTGTTGCACCCCAGCGCCCAGCAATGGAGGCCCTCTTGAAAATGTTTGGAAGGAATGGACAAATCCATCCCAGCTGAGAACCCAGGTAAATAGCCCACTATTTAAGTGGAGTCCCCCACTCCAGCTTTTCTTCTGGCCAGTTTCTCCTTCCTCACCTCTATCCATACTAAAACTTATTTTCTTAGAAAAAAAAAGGTAAAAACAAAAACAAAAAAACAGGCATCTTACACCACATTCTTTTTTTTTTTTTTTTTAAGGATTTTATTTGTTTATTTGACAGAGATCACAAGTAGGCAGAGAGGCAGGCAGAGACAGAGGGGGAAGCAGGCTCCCCGCTGAGCAGAGAGCCCGACGCGGGGCTCGATCCCAGGACCCTGAGATGGTGACCCGAGCCAAAGGCAGAGGCTCCAACCCACTAAGCCACCCAGGTGCCCCCACCTAACACATTCTTATCTCTACCCCCAAAGGGTTCCCCATAGCCAGTAAAAGATTTGCACTTTTCCTTAGAATTAGAGATCCACACCAGGGATAACGGTAGTAGACAGGGAGGTAGTAGAACAGGGAGGCTTCTATAAAGTCAAGTTATGGAGTATAATTTATGTTCAGTAAAATCTACTCTTTTCGGTTGTGCCGTGTATGTTACGTATTTGACAAACACAGCACCCTGTAGCCATCGTCACTGTCACACTCTAAAACCTTCTTTGTGCTGCCTCTTTGTGGTCAATCACCTTCCTCTACCCCCAGCCCTTGGCAACCACTTTCCTGACTTCCTCCCTTAGAGTTTCCTCTTTTCCAGAAGGCCTCTTCTCTAGCTGGGCAAAACGCTTTTGAGATTCACACATGCATTGCACGTATCAGTAACATGTTCTCTTTTTACTGCTGAGTAGTAATCCCTTGTATGAACGCATGACAGTTTATCCACCCACCAGCTGATGGACAATTAGGCTCTTCCCACCCTTTGGCAATTACGGTCTAATTATCTGCATAAGGGTCTTTAAGAAGATAGGGATTTTCATTTCTCTTGGTGGGATGGTTGGTTTCACCATAAGTGTAAGTTTGACTTTATAAGAAACTGCCCAACTGGACTGAGAGGGTCCTATGCAAAACACAGGGGAGAGGCTGACCCTTCAGCTGATGGGAACCATAATTAACTCAAATACCTAGCTACGCGAGTCCAGCTGTGGGAACCATATAACTACTAGTGACCAGATACTGCCAAAGCCTAGAGTGTTTGAGGGAGGGTGGTACAACGAAGACAGGACGCCTGTGGCACTTCCAACACACAACACTGGGACACTCTCTTAGGGGCCCAGCTGTTCACTCCCATCAGCTGTGGCAGCATCATCTCACATCCACTGGCCCTGGGACTCTCCCCAGGCCATTTGAAAATGAATGACTGGATGTTAATGTTTTATAGACTCAAAAGACAATAAAATCAGCAAGCTTAGTTGGGGGGGGGCATGGGGGGCTTGTAAAATTGATACAAAAAGAAACAAATGACCTAAACCATATTTCAAGTGAATAACATACACATAAATGGGCCATAACTAACCCAAGTAATTTAGACTATTGAGACCATATGCCCTCAGGCTCAAGACAAAAAGAACCTGAAACATATATCGAATTCTAATTAGTAAGCCTTTTTGCAGACATGGGTTGGTAATTCTGAAATGACATTCTGTACATCCTAAGATTGAGGAAATAATACTTTGTGATAATAAGAGCCACGTTTCTCACTGTTGGAGAAGAGAGTTATAGAAATTGCCAAAGGGGGGAGGATGAAAAGTACTTAAGAAGTCTCTTTTTCTTTAAGATTTTATTTTTAAGTAATCTCTACTCCCAACATGGGGCTCAAACCTACAACCCTGACATCAAGAACTGTGCTCTACCAACTGAGCCAGTTAGACACCCCAATACCTGGGAATTCTTCATACTATTTGGGAACATTTTTCCAAATGTGAAAAAAAAAAAAAGAATGGTTGAAATAGACCAGTGTTTCTTAAACTCCCTTATATTAAAAATCACTTGGGGCTTTTGTTTAAAATTTAAAACTCAAGAACTACTTTTCCCTCCCAAGGTTTTCTGCATCTGTCCATCCGGGCCTGGCAATGTGCATTTTACAACATCAAACACATTTTCGAGAGGCTGGATTAAATTATCTTTGAGATTCCTTGTGCCATGCTCTACAGGAGGCCAGAATTAAGCCAATTTTAGAAATCTGTTGCCCTGAGTGAAAAGAATGGATGTGGCAACTCTGTCTTTGTCTGAAATACATCTATTACAGAGTCGAAGCATTCATACAAATACCAAGAGGCCAGAGGTAAACCCATTGCACAATCTCCCGGGGAGAACATCCAGGAGAAATTCCAGAATTGTTCAAAAGTCAAGTGACCCATACATTTTCTAGAGTTAATATGTTTCAGGGATGAGTGGCTTGATTTCCATACTTCTAACAGGACAAGTGCCTCCTGGACTTGGGGCCTTTGCATATATATGCCACATCAACCCAGAACACCGACCCCACAGCATGCTGGCAAAGTGGGACCCTTTTTACCCATCGAAGCTCTCCTCAGCTGTCAGCTTCTCAGAGTGGCCATCCGATCTCCTCGGCCCTGTCCCTCCCACCTCCATTTCTCTACCAGGCTTATTTCCTTTAGCGTACTCCCCACTATCTGGCCTCATCCCTTTTCCCACTGACCATCAGCACATTTCCTCCATGCAAGTGAGGTGGGTTTTCCTCACTTCTCTTATCTCCAGACCCTAAAACATCGTTCATTCTATATGTAGCAGGCACAAAAGAAATATCCACAGAATGATTTAACAGCGCACAGGTGTGTAGCAATCTCTTTCTTACGACAAACACGTTTGCCGTGTGATAGGTGAAACATAACCAAATCAAGGGGGAAATAGGACTTTATTATAACAAATAAATTTTATTTTCTTTCTCCCACACAATTTAAGAAAGCTAGACATTGCTGTAAGTTGGAAGAACATCTGAGTTTAGAAATGGGTCTTTGGGGGCACCTGGGTGGCTCAGTGGGTTAAAGCCTCTGCCTTCAGCTCAGGTCATGATCTCAGGGTCCTGGGATTGAGCCCCGCATCGGGCTCTCTGCTAGGCAGGGAGCCTGCTTCCCTTCCTCTCTCTGCCTCTCTCTGCCTACTTGTGATCTCTCTCTCTGCCAAATAAATAAATAAAGTCTTTAAAAAAAAAAAAAAAAAAAAAGAAATGGGTCTTTGCCTTTTTGTCCATGATGGATTGTTGGCTAGAAAATCAGAGGCTGGCATTCAACTAATAGTTATAGAGCATCATCATACAGTGTTAATAGGTGTTTCATATAGTGAAACATATAGTTTGGTCGTGGCCAAGAGAAATTTGGGACACAATAGAGCCACACAAAGGGTTTATCCAACACATGTGACTGCCCCATTCTCCAACTTGCCTTCCTTAGAACTTCTCATGTGAGCTGGGTTCCACAATAAGCACTTTGAGAAAGACTGCAGCAAAGCAAATATTTAGACCACTTTGTACTCAAATGATTTCTAAAACCTCCCACTTCTCATTCAAATCCACAGTGACAAATTCGCTTCTCTCTAAAAAGTGAGCAATGGAAAGTGAAACTCTTAAGATGAGGAGAGGAAGGTGAAGCTGACGACGTGGCCTCATTCACACACATTCAGGCTTTACGCAACTGTGGCGCCTGGGAAATTTGGGCGTAGTGTTTCTCAACAGGGGGAGGAAGAACAGGGACATCCCATTGGGAGTCTGTCACCCCTTTTGAGGCAGTGCCATGGCGAGCAGTCACCACCAATGGAAGTATGGTGTGTCTCAGGGGCGAATTGAGACACTCAAAAAACTCAAAAAAAGCGCCACTGAGAGGTGCTACATGAAAAGACATCTTCCCAGTGGGGTCTTCAGCTCACCCAATGCCAGCATTTTTGACTTTCTGGGATGGCTTAAGCAAAACTCTAGCCCCATAATTTTTTTTTAAATTTATTTATTTGACAGAGATCACAATTAGGCAGAGATGCAGGCAGAGAGAGAGGAAGAGAAGCAGGCTCCCTGCTGAGCAGAGAGCCCAATGCAGGGCTCGATCCCAGGACCCTGGGATCTGACCTGAGCTGAAGGCAGAGGCTTTAACCCACTGAGCCACCCAGGAACCCCTAGCCCCAGTACTCTTAATACCTAAGGGTAATTAATATATGTGAACCCACTTCCCACATCTAGAAGCTTCTAAATCAGTATATTGGAAACTGTTCTCAAATTTTAACTTGTAACACTGTCCAAAAGTATACCATGGGACTAAGTTTACCAAACATCTAAAAACATTATGAATCACAGCTCCTATTTTGTGGATCTAACATTTCTTTTTCCGTTGTGAAGTATGGTGAAAAAGCCACATAACCCAAAATTAAATAATTTAAATGTCCTTCGAATGAATCACCTATTATCTTTCAACTATTTCTGAGCTAAACAAAAAACATTATTTTACTTTCTCTAAATAAGATATATTAAAAAGCTTCATGTCTTTGGCATTACTAGAATAGGGTATTTAAACTTTGTACTATCTCAGCATAAAATTGTAGTCACAGCAAGATGAAAAGGGAGCCCACAGACCCTGCTGGGGTAAAATTCCACTAACAATGTCAGATTGTTGCCAAAAACTAAATTTTGTCAGGCAGCTGGCAATTAATGTACCAAAAATTTACCAGCCCATATAATTTTATCAGTCTACCTTCCCCAGAGGAAGTAAACAGATAATAAAACTAATGAAATCATATTTCTTGACCACTCTCATCTAATATAAATTTTTACTTGTCCTTAGGGGATTGGACAATGAACTATTCACAAGGCGGTTTCAGTTTCTGGGCCTGTTAACCATAGAGGAGTATTCTAAGATACCGGTGTGTTCCTAAGGCAGCAAAGAAGATCCTGCTTTGTGATGGACAGCCCCTTAAGTCATTAGCAAGTGCAGACCAGGGGTTGATGGGCCTCTGTTAAAAACTGGTTTGCATCAGCATTTTTGTACTCTCCAAAAACACCATGAAATACTAAAATTTAACTCCCAATGCAAAAGATGAGAAATTGCTCAGTCTCATGAAGAGTAGAAAACAAGGGGCTATATCCTTAGGTGGTAGGTCATTGAAAATTGGGTCAATCACAGCAAGCTGATAGGCCCAATGCCTTCTGGAATTCATGAGGAAAGCATCTCTTCAAGTTTGGCCTGGGGCCCTTCTGCATTAGAATCACCTGGGGACTTACTCAGATTTAGAGCAAATCTCCTCTAAAAGACCTACATTTTAAATGACAAATGCAGAATCTTCTGACTTTGCCAGGGAATCCTGGAAACCCACCAAGTGTTTCTGATTCACGATAAAGCTTGAGAATCACTACTGTTGACTGACCCATTAACAAGGTCTTAGCTTCTCCTGCACATGAACTCTGACATCTACAACATATTTAGAAGATGTACAACATCCCCAAATGTCGTGATGACGTTGGTTTAAAAGGTGACAGATGAACCCAGCCAACAGAGCTTAAGTCAGCCAACTCCCACACACTACACATTTGACCCATACTACACAATACAGTGCAGCATCAAACCGGCAACATGAAAACATTAAAAAACAGAACATGGACAGCCAGCCATGTGGGTGTTCTAATGACATGGGAATTGGCACTATAAGGTAGAACGGACTTGTGGAAAAGAGGACTCTTTTCTATTCATTCCTTTCACTAGGTGGGAAAAGGAAGAAGACCCTTCCCCAAACCAGGTCTCTCCCTTCTCGAGTGCTTCCCCTGTCCCCAGAACTCCCACAGACCCAACTTCCTCTGACTCAGGTTCCTTACACTGATCTTTCTGGCTCATTCTCCCGCCCTGGAGCTCTTGGGAGAGGCTATGCTATGTGGAACTCATCAACTGAAGTAAGTTCCATTTGCAAAGGGTAATACTACAAAGGTCATGAAGCTTCATTCAAATGTTTAATGTCAAGCTACAAGGGCGGCATGCTTCTTCCAACTGTTTAAATAGGATTGAAAAATCCATTTTAAATAAATTTAAAACTTAATGAAATATTAAGAATCTGCCCAAACAAGGACTTACTTGAACCCATCTTCCCCTTTTAAAATAATATAGAATCAGTGCACATCTAGAGAAATGTCCCCAGTTCAATACCTTATTGACAAGAACCCACTCAAAAATGCCAAGACATCAGCCACTGCGGCTATTTCAGACCTCTGGAAACTGGTTCCATGCGGCTGGGTTAGGGTGGCTAGGATGGGCTAGCTTAAGGCTGACATCTGGCACGAACATGTTTGAATCATGTTTCTTTTTTATGTAATTCTGGCTCAGGAATCCGATACAGAGCAGCTGAGAAATAAACTATGTTGCTGAGGCTGAAGACGAGGCACAGAAGGATGGCTCCAGCTATCTGAGGGAAAGACAGGGGCCTGGCGTGTGCCAGGAGCCATTCCTTCCTCAGAGTCTTGTCCAGAAGTATGGCTTCCATCTGCATGTGAGTGGCCAGGATCACACACACATGGAACAGCTGGTGACTGTGACCTACAGCAAACACAGAAAAGGCCACCAAGATCAGCAATGAAAAAGAATGGACTACTGATTCTATACTGTGGCCTGTAGACTCAACATGTTATGCTGGGTGAAGGAAGCCAGGCACAAGAGACCACGTACTGTCAGATTCCATCTATGTCAAATATCCAGAAAAGGCAAATGCGCAGACACGAGGCAGATTCGTGGCTGCTTCAGACCGGGGGTAGGATTCGGGACTAACAGGACACAGGCATGAGGGATCTTACTGGGGCAATGGTCATGTTCTAAAACTCATGTATGCAGATGGTTGTACAACTAGGTAAGTCTGCTGGAAGTATCATGGAATTGTATAGTTGAAATTAGGGAATTCTTTGGTATGGAAAGTACGCCTCAATACATTTATTTTTAAAATGCAGTGTGAGGAAAAATAAAAAAGGCCATTGAGCAAAGCAAGTCCATGTTTCAAACACCTTATCCACCAGTCCTGTGTTTCCCAGTAAGAGGTTCTGGTCTCACATTCTGCCAAAGTTCACCTCTGCAGGGCCAGCACTTCTCAGCTCCGATTCTGACTTC
>NW_019154115.1:21641182-21730873 GCF_002288905.1 Enhydra lutris kenyoni | reverse complement strand
GGTGCCAAAGGAGAGGCCAGCCAGACTTAGGAGGTAGCCTCCTACTTCTGGTTAATCCCACACATGACAGGGGACACTTCCTCCCCATGCCCTGCAGGACCCTGGCTAGCCAGCAGAGGGGGCAGGGGGGGGGGTGGGCAAGGATGCGCTGAGTTGGTACTGGTGAGGTGCCAAAGGAGAGGCCAGCCAGACTTAGGAGGTAGCCTCCTACTTCTGGTTAATCCCACACATGACAGGGGACACTTCCTCCCCATGCCCTGCAGGACCCTGGCTAGCCAGCAGAGGGGGCAGGGGTGGGGGTGGGCAAGGATGCGCTGAGTTGGTACTGGTGAAGAAAGGAGTCTATTGCCCAGGGCCGAGGACTGTGTGTGGGACAACCCTTAGAAACCAGAAGATGAGAAGACAGCACGTGTCATGGATTGACTTGTGTCTCCCTCTCCCCAGTTCTGAAGGTCAAGGTCTCAACCCCAGGTACCTCATAATGTGATCGTATTTGGAGATAGGATCTTTTAAGAGACAATTACATTAAAATGAGATCACTAGATTGGACCCACGGTGATTGGTGTCCTTCTAAGAAGAGGAGATGGGGGCCCGGGCAGGCACATACAGAGAGGAAAGACCATGTGAGCGAGACCGAGAAGAGGGCCATCTGCAAGCCAAGGAGAGAAGCCTCGGGAGAGCCCAAACCCGCCCCGACCTTGGTCTCAGCCTCCTGGCCTCCAAAATCGTGGGAAAATGCATTTCTGTGGTATGAGCCCCAAGGTCTGTGATTCTTTGTTATGGCCATCCTAGCACCCGGATACAACACAAGAGTTCAAAAAGGATTCTTTCAGTAAAAAGAGAGAATGAGGGGCACCTGGGTGGCTCAGTGGCTTAAAGCCTCTGCCTTCGGCTCAGGTCATGATCCCAGCGTCCTGGGATTGAGCCCTGCATGGGGCTCTCTGCTCAGCGGGGAGCCTGCTTCCTCCTCTCTCTCTGCCTGCCTCTCTGTCTACTTATGATCTCTGTCAAATAAATAAATAAAATCTTTAAAAGAGAGAGAGAGAGAGAAGTCATACACCCAGGTCTTACCCCAGAGTAAGTATTTGATAACTGTGTCCCAGGAAGGGAGCAGCCTGGGCACCTGCAGTCTGGAGCAGAAGCAGAGACAGGAATGGAAGTGTGGGAGTGAGGGCCCTCTCCGATGGGTGGCCCATGAGCCCCTTAGGGCAGGAGCTGCCAGCCCCTCAGGTTGTGTCCCCTGGGGAAGAAGTTGTGCCCAGTCAAGCTGCCCCTGCCTCGCTCAGGCTATACTCGGGGGCTGGTAGAATTACCAAGTCCATTTGGGATGCAGCAAAGTGCTTCTTGTTCAGCAGAGAGCCCTGCTCTCCAAGGACACACATCCAAGCAGAAAGAAGTGACCAGCTGAGTGAGCTCCCAGAGGCACAAACCTGTCTCCCACCAGAGCAGGAGAGCCAAAGACAGAAAACGCCACGGGCACAGGATGTATCTGAGATGCGACTGCGGCAGGAAAAGTGATCTCAGCACTCTGGCCCCCCCCCAGGAACGTGGAAGAACTTTCTCTGAGCCGGCCCTTGCCAATCAGCACCTTGGCCCACACTGGAGAGGGAGGCTCATGTCTGGCAGACTCCATGAATGCAAGACAGAGAACTTTCCAAGTCCCTTGTTGGTGACCTGCCATTAACAACTGTCTGGCAAATGTTCCTTCATAGGGGTGTCTTTCTGCTCTGTACCCCGAGGCCCAAGAGGATAGGACTAAAGGTGAATGAATGAAACATTATTAAGAAACCAGGGCATTGGCAAAACAAGGCCCAGGACGACTTTGCCTGCAGCGCCCAGACATCAGATACAACCCCTCTGTTTCATCTAGGCAGGGCTGGGGAGGTGGACATGGCTCCTGCTGGCAAGTTCCAGTCCCCTGGCCCTCCTGTCTCCTTCCTTTTGGGGGGGAACCTGCCCTCCCAGCCTTTTGGTCTTTGCAATGCCTCCTGGTAGGAGAGAGTAAGTCAAAGAGATGAAGGTCTTTTCAGAATCAATGAAGCAAATGTGGCCACGTCTCAGGTGGGAGGAGATGGAAAATCATTGGGCAAAATGGGCTTGGGGAGAACTAAGGTCCCTGCCCACCATTCAAGGACGGGGCTGACCTTTGGATGCCCATGACAGCTTATCTAAGGAACACTGGTCCCCAGGACTTATCAACCTCACAGAAGTGGCACCCAAGGGTGCCTCCTCCAGCCAGTGCCCACCTTGCCTCCCTAGACAGGGAGGGAAGGAACTCTCCCAGCAGGCGGAGGTCCCGGGGCTCACACGGCCCCTCCCCCACCACATCAGTTCTCTCACTGTAGTGAGCTCAGGTTCCCCTGGAGAGTAGAACAGCCTGAGTGCTGGGCCGCTGGCCCCAAGCTTCTGGTATGGGATGTCTGGGCGGGGGTCCGAGAATTTCCCTGTTCCCAGATGATGCAGAAAATGATGGTCTGGGGGTCAAACCTGAGAACCACTGCTCTACCAGGCCTCCTGGCCCCACTGTGCCCACCCGAACGAGACAGACACTCTCCCCTCCTTAGCACGGTTCCTGCCATCTGGTTGCCTCAGAGCCAACAGCACTGTCTGCCCTGTTCTTCTCCGGGGCTGCCCTCAGTGTCTGTTCAACAATGGGATTTCATGTTCTGGGTAAGAATGGCACTCTCGGGCCCCATAGCCCATAGGAATGGGTTAAATCCTAGACCCACCTGCTCTCCATCCTCCCCCACCTTCGGAGCCCTGCCATCTGCTGGCTGCATACAACCTGGTCTCCAGTTCTGCTTCCCCTGGCCTGCTCCTAAACAAGCTCCTGAGGAATGCCGCTCTTCCTGCCCCTGCTTCCCCTTCACACCGCACACACCGGCATCTCTGGGTTGGAGGACCCCGGGCCACAGGGCCTCCCCCGCTTCCCCGCCCACCACACTCACCGATGTAGTCAAAGCGACCGGGTGCCAGGCGCTCTGGCAGGTGTGCGGAGTAGAAGAAAGAGGCCAGGAGGGTCATGGCCATGTGCTTCTGGTGGTTCAAGATGGCTTCATTCTGCACACCCTCCCCAGACAGCAGGAACAGCTGCGGGCAGTTAAAGAAACATGAGGTCTTGCGCAGAGGCCCTCTCCCTTCTCATCACCTCAAGACATCTCTGCGCACATGTGTGGATGCCACAGGCCAAGGCCCTCATGCCTCAGGTCTGTGGCTTGGAAAGGGAACTCTCAGGGACTGTGAGAGCAGAATTCCCATCCTGACTGTGATCATCCGAGACCCAGGGCAACTGTATTTTAATCCTCCAAATGCTCATAAAGACTTTTGGGTTATTTAGGAACAAATGAAAAGGAAAGAAATGAAGGAAAAGAAAAACCCTAGTAGACCTATTGCTACTCTACTATCTGGGGGTAAAACGTAAGTACAGTAAAAAGTGGTCTATTCACCCTTGAACTCACCTCTTACCGGCGAGTCGCCTACTTTCATGTTCCTGATTAAGGCCCAGAAATCCCTGGAAGGCCTTCTGAGTCATCAAAATGTATTAATTATGGCCATGATGCTGTTTAAGAGTTAAGCATCGCTTTTGTATTATCTTTGTGAACATCGACAGCTGCCGCCACTAACCCGGGGCACTGGGCCAGTCCCTTTCTTGCGTGATTTCATCAGAGCCCCGCCTCAACAATTACCATGAGGCGGACTCTAGCTTCCCATTTTGCAGATGAGGAAGCCAGGCCAGAGGGTGATGTGCAAACCACGAATGAGCAATGACGTCAGGATCCGGATCCAGGCAGGATGATTCCAGAACCTGTGTCCTCATCATCACCATTCAGGATGAGACCTCCCCACCCCACTGCCCACCGTCTGCCACAGCCCGGCACCAGAGAGCACACAGTGTCCATAACGCGGACCTCTGTGGTGTGATTTTTTGGTGCGTGGGACCTGCCTGTTCTCTGCTCCAGTTTCCTGTACATGTTCTCTGTCCCTGGGGAAGGATCAGGGGAATCTCCCCTGGGGCCCACACAGGTGGAGCCTGCTCTGACCCTCCCTGTTCTGTCCCTGCTTCAAGCATCAAACCTCAGGCTGCCCCTGGGAAAGGAAACCCTCACTGGGTGCAGGCCATGTTCCAGGCACGGCTGAGCCCTTCAGATGTGTGGATTAAGTGAACCCTCCCCTAAGTGAAGCCTCATTTACAAATGAGGAAACGGAGACTCAAAGAGGTTGTGTGCATTGCCTAAGGTCACACAGCCAGTGAGGAGTGGGACTGGGATTTGAACTCGGGTCCATCTAATTTGAGAGTGTCTGGACTCTCCCCCTTCTTGTGTCCCTCCTACACCCTCTTCCTGTTCTCTTACCTATTCTCTGTCTAATCCCCACCTATCCTTAAGACCCCCCATTCACATTTTTTCCTTTGCTACTAGTATGTTAATTAATGATAATACATAATGCGTTTATTGGACACTTGTCACTGGCTAGCATTTTATATGTTCCCTCATGTAATCTTCCCCACAGGCTGATGGACCAAGGTGTTACTATCATGCCTATTTTATAGCTGAGAGAAACTGAGGCACAGAGACGGCACATAACTTGCCAAAGTCCTACAGTGAGTACATATTAGAGATCTGCCTCCAGAGCCTGCTCTCCTGGTCCCTCCACTAAAGCCCAGGTTGCCTCCCCTAGGCAGCCCTCCATGATTACTTCTGAGCCCATAGTCAGTGCTGGCCACTGATGCATCGTCTGTGGTCTGGCATATGTTCCTGCTGTCTCCTAACTACTATGTACCCTCTACTAAGGAAGGTCTCGACTCCCATGTGCAGTGACCAGCATGGCACTCTGATCCCCAGGAGCTTAGGAAACGGAAGGGTCCCTGGTGTTGCCAACAGGCAGGGAAAAGATGGAGCCTGGCCCTTACCCTGTAGAAGATGGGGAGGGAGTCCCAGGTGTAGGGATAAGCAAAAGCAAGGATGCGAAGCATCTTACAGAGCCCAGGCTTCTGGATTTCAAGAAACCTAGATCAAGAAAGGAAAAGGGGGAAGAAATGGGAATGAAAACATTTTCATTAAATGACACACACGCATGCGCATTATGAGTAACCGAGGGCAAGTCATCAACAGAAGGCAAGTATTTGGGGCAACCCTCCTCCTGAGGCCAGCAGCTTCTCCACTGGCCTCGTCTACTTCTCCTGCCACGATGGCTGCATGTGGGAAGGCCTCAGGGGAAACCATCTCCTGGGGCCGCATCATGAGAAGCAGTGGTGTCCCAAGAAGCCAGGAAGGAGGTACTGGGCTGGAAAGGAGCTTCAGGAGGCAGTTATCTAAATGCCAGAGCCTTTTCGAAGTCCAGTAATAACAAGACAGGGAGATTTGTGGGGCGTGGGTGGCCCCCAGGCATAGGTCCCTGGGGCGAGCACGTCTGGGAAAGATGAGATGTCTGACTAGTCAGCTGTCCAGGTGACTGCTGTGCAGAAGCCCTTGGTTCAGGGAAGTGTTTAATGACTTGGGAGAAGGTTCTGGAATCCTTAGTGCCACACCCAGGAACACTAGCCTGGGGAAACTGAGTAAATGTGGCCTTTCCCCCTCCACTTCATCAACCCCCCTCCAGTCCGAAGATGAACCAAACCTTAAAATGAGTGGTGCTGACTGTGGCAGAGAGGGCAGGGCCTCCCAGACGGAGGCTGATGGGGCCTCAGCGGGCTTGGGCCCAGCCAGGGTGGGGCTGGCAGCCCAGGGTGAGGGGAATGGGGCTGCGCAGATGGACAGGCTGGATACAAGGAGGGCAGGAGAGGAGCAGGGAGATCTCTGCACAAAACCACAGCCCTGCACTGGGGCTCAGGTAAGGCGTGCTCGGGCCCCAGGCCACGGGACAGGGCAGGTCCCTGCTTCAATACCACAGTGTATTGTGGAGAGCTGGGTCCTCCCTCTGTCCCCACAGGGGTCCCCACAAAGGTGGTATGCAAAGTCAGGGCGCCAAGGCTGGTGGGATGGCTGCTCTGGGACAGTGAGTCAGACAAGGGAGGCCCTCCCTGACAGTCCTGCCCCTCAGCACGCTCTCCAGCTGGGAAGGAATCCGTGTCCCACCACTGCTCCCCACCCCTGTTCCCCAGATGACCCGTGCCAGCCCACAGCCTGCCCTTTTCCCCACCAAACACAACCTATGGCTCCACCCAGCCCAGGCCATTGGCCCCTGGCTAGGTTACTCCTGTCCCCATAGCTGGTGCAGTCACCTGACTACAAAGCTCTCTGCTCCCCATGTCCTTTGGTTTGGAACAGTGCAGAGACTCCCACATCCACCCCCTGAGCCATCAGGGGACCCTCATGTCCCCCAGGCTGATGCGTTTAGCCCTCTGGGAAGCCAAGCCTGAGGATCCCTGCTCCAGAGTAAGAGGCAGCTGCTGTGGGCCCCGGGGAAGCCCCACAGCCTCCAGGGATAAGCTCCAACTTTCAGCGTATGTGTGCATGTCTCTCCTTTCCTGACCCCGTCCTAAGTCAGAGAAACACACAGCAGGCATGGGGTAGAGAAGGAAGAGAAGCTGAAGAAAAAGGAGGAAGAGAAATAAGGGACCTCAACTTATCATCCTCCCAAACGAGACCCGCCAGCCTTGGAGTAAACCACCAGCCCTGGGAGAGGTGAGGCCACACCAGGCCATGATTCACAGGCAGTGTCTGACCTGGACAGCCTGGGTTCGAGTCCTGCCTCAGCCCTCCGTGATCATGTGACCCCCAGCAGGTTAGGTAACCTCTGTGCACCCCAAAGTCCTCACTTGTAACACAGGGACCACAACTGTACCCCTTCATGGGCTTGTTGCAAGGATTTGATAATCCATACTTGCAAGGAGTTGCTCACGTCACAGGGGAACGCTTGATAAATGGCAGCTTTTAATAAAAGGTGTGTAGTGGGATTCATTCTCTCCCCATCCCCACCTTAGAGCTATAGCTGTGCCAGGGAACAGGAACAGGAGGGAAGAGACGGGTTCTGGGAGACTTGCCTAAAGTCAGATGAGCTGATAAGAGGCAAAGTTAGGATTTACACCCAGTGCGGTCTGGCTTCCAAGTTTCACACCCCCACCCCTCCGGCAGGCTGAGCCAGCCTTGGACTACTACCCAGCCTTCATCCTTGCCTATACCCGCTCTGCCCCAGGGAGAAAATGGGACATACTCCCACTGCCCTCCACAGCCAGAGCCTGTCTCAACAGCCTTCACAGCCTACCCTGGCCAACCCAGTCCAACCACAAGCCCGTTCCCCCTCCCCATGCATGGTCACCATCTATCTTTCCTGGGTTCTAAGAGTGCTCACTACGAAAGCACGCTCTTTCTGTGACCACTTACACAGGAAGAAAGCTGGCTCTGGCTGGCGAGGGCCATCCCCCAAACCATGGATTTCCTGTGACTTGAGACAACATTTCGCCCGGCCTGATAAACTGCTTCCCCAGGGGCAAACGAACCAGCCTCTCCATCTGCCAAGCCGAGTCTACAGGGGGAAAAAAGGAGAAAAAGCAGAACAGAAGAGAGACAGCAACAGAGAATAAATGGTAGAAGGGCCAGCAGCCACAGAGAGGGGCCTCCCACTACCAAGGTGCAATTCCACAGTTAGCCACAGGGTGTCGCCCCAGCCAGAGATTCCAGGAAGGAGGGGCAGGAGCTGCAGAATCCTCCAAAGAAAGCACTGGTTGCCCCCCCTCCCCTCCAGTCTCCAAAGCCCCACCTGGTAAGCCAGTCCCTGCACAGCCCAGTGGAGAGACCGGTTTACAGGCAGTCAGGCCTCATCTGCCTAGAACCAGGTTGGCAGGAAGCACTGGATTTTGGCAGAAGCCTCCACCAGGAGAGGGTCTGTTCTAGAAGCTGATAAATCTTGTTGCAACAAAGCCGGCTGGAGGTGCAAGCAAATTCTGGAACCAGGGCTTGACCAGCGGGCCTTTGGAAACATTCCATTGCAGAGAGATGTGTGTGTGCGCGCGCGCGCGCGCGCGCGCGCGCGCGTGTGTGTGTGTGTGTGTGTGTGTGTGTGTGTGTGGTGTGGTTATGGCTGTTTTATTGTGTGGGTGACATCGCAGAACACGGACATTATTTCCACGTGCTGGCCTCTGGGTCTAGTAGCACTTTGTCATCTGGCTGAGCCCTCAGAACCCCTGACCGCCTGTGAGCCTCCTGCCTCCAGCTCTGACCTCCGAACCCCCTCCCTGGTCTGCTGTGGGCCGCAGCTCCACCCACCGCCCCGGCATGGCTCTCACGGCGTAGCCCACTTTCCACCAAGGATGAAAAGTCACCTCTCTCCTTCACAGCACTGACCACAGGGCATTTCACTGAGCAACTATTTGTCAAAATAAAACAACCTCTGGACACGTTAGATGAGTGAATAAAGAGCCTACAGGGACTTGTGATGGACAGCAAACTCTGGGTGACTGACGTCCCTAAGGGAGTGAGAAGGCCTTGCTGGGCTTCTGGGTGTCCAGCAGGATGAGCAGGCCAGGTCTCTGTCACCCCATCTTGCTCTGAGAGCGACAGAGAGGTCATGTGTTCTCTCCATCTCCCTTCTCAAATGCTACAGAAGCAGCAGGTGGGTTTCTGGAACATTCATTTGCACTAGATTCAAGGGAGTCACAGTGCTCTATGCGGAGACTGACCTCAAGGACAGGTAGTATAATGGAATGAATGCTGTGATATTAGACCGTGATATTCTAGTAAGCACGTGAATAACTAAAAACCACCCAGGACGTCTGTGGTCTGCTTCTTGCTCAAGGAAGGAATGGCCATTCTCTGACCACTCCTGGACACACCATGAACTGATGGAGCCCAGGCGAGAAGGAGGGTGGGCTTGGGGGAGGAGGAGGGCGAGGAGAGAAATCTTGGAAAATACTCTGAAGCCCTAGCATGGTAGAACATCCCAAGACATCTTCTCAGATGTCCTTGTTTAAGGTGAAGCCAGAAGTCCATGAAATCCAGGACCCCAGGGGGCCCTGGCCTTTCTCTCCACCTGCTTCTCCTCAAGTGAATGGGGGCCAAGTCTCTCTTGGTCCAGGAGCCAGCTTTCTCACTCCTCAGACACTGAAGACAAAAAAGGGAATGAAAACAGGAAAGGGAAGAGGACCAGGCGAGAAGGGACACCAAAGGATCCTCTGATGGGACATCCCACTCTGCCTCTGGACCTCTTCCTAGGCTTCTATTCCAGCACAGGCCCCCACGCCCGCAGCCACAGACACACCTGGAAGCCCCTCATGGCATGGCCCTCCTGTGGAGATCACTGGCCTTCGCCAGCACAGGACCAGGCCACAGCAGGGCACAAGAGGCACGTCAAATCCCAGCCACTGTCAGAGACCCTCTCTAGCCACTCTCCTCCTTCCAGCTGTGTGGCTCCAGCAACTGTGAAGCCCCCTGCTGCCACCCAGGGCCGTCTTCTCCCGCTCCCTCCCCTGTGCAGGCTGTGTGCTCTGTCCCAAAGGCCCTTCCCTCCTCTCCAGCTCGGGTATTCAACCTCCCTCAATAATCAGTCCCAGTACTGCTCTGCAGAACTTTGTATATCGTAGCAGGTATCATTTTGTATTACCATTATTTGCATACATTATATTCTGTAACACTATACTCTATATGCCATTTCCTCTGGCCCTTAGAGGAAATGATGACTCCATGTGGGCTTTTGGGGAATCTGCTTTGACTACTGCACTGGGTGCTCTCTCGGGACAAGGGCTGTGCCTCACTCCTCCTGCTATTCCCAGATCTTAACATGATGCCTGGAGTATGGTAGGCATTTAAGGAATCTTGAGTGAGTGGTTGGTTAGTTGTTTGGTTGACTGGCTGACTGGTTGGTTGTTTGGTTGTTTGGCTGGAAGGATGGATGGATGTATGGGTGGATGAGTGGATGGGTGGTTGGGTAGACAGATGGATGAGTGGACAGGTAGGTGGAAGGATGGATGGCTGGCTGGGTCAGGTGGGTAGATGGATAGGTGTATGGCTGGTTGGGTAGATGGATGGATAGATGGTGGTTAAGTAGGGGGATGGTGAACGAGAAGGTGGATGAATGAATGGTTGGATACATGGAATAGCAACAGATGTGTCCCATAAGTAAACAGAAATAATTCACTTCACTGACAAGGGAGAACCCTCCAAACACAGGCATCATGAGATTCCTTGCCAGCCTGCCCTGCCAAATAAATTTGTCCAAAGGTAACAGGCATGCCACATCCAGGAGACCCATTTTTTATTAACAACTAGGATGGACTTCTGGCTAGAAGAAAACCGTCCACCCTGGTGGCTTATAGATGATTCAGGAAGCTTTAAGAAAAAAAAAAAAAAAAGGCAGCTAAGCTAACTTGCACTGGGGATTCCTAGGAAAACTGTCCTGGATCATGAACTCTAGGACTGTTCCTTCAACACTCATGGAGCCTTCCATGCCCCCTCAGCCCACAGTGCTCACCTCTCTCCAATCCTAAATTCCGAAGAGCTCAGCTACACAGCCAACAGGAGCTAACGAGACAGGATCATGACTCATCCAGGGACCAGAGCTAGGTGTGTCCTGTCCACACATCTGTGCCCCGTGCCTCCAGGCTTCATCTCTCCTGGGCTGTTGCTGGCATCTGGGTTACTTTTCTATGTGTGTTACGCCTTGTCTCACCCGAGGCAGGGCCCAACCCCCTCCTACCCATTGCCCCTGCAGCCCTCGAAGCTCCAGCCTGGCACAGAGGCTGAGCTCCAGAGAGTTTCTAGTTGACAGGCGTCCTTGAGGAAGTGGGGAGGAGGCAAGAATAACCCGGTGAGGTCTGACTGGGTTTCCACCCTGAGGGCGGACCCCCTGTCCTCACAGCTGTAGGGGGGCTCTGCATTGCCAGGGAAGGGGAAGAGAGTTCAGCTCCCACTCCCTCCCCCAGGCTTGTTTTCATGGGATGAACAAACCCTCGTTGTTGACACTGGGTCTAGAAACGAGACACCCTCCCACGCAAAGCAACTCCACGCTCCCAACCGGTCTCAAGACAGGCAAGTGGAGACAAGTTGGAGCGAGTGTTCTTGATGCTCTTTAAGAATCTCTATCCTTCCATTTTTTTACAGAAAACCAGCTTGTCCAGTTTGTGAAAACTTCTTACCTTTGGTCCTACGACACCCAAGTGTCACCCGAGGAAAGGGAGAGCCACAGTGATTGCAGACAAGGTACAGAAGCTTCCCTTCCCCCCACTTTCCTCCTGGGGCGGGGGGACAGTGGTTCAATGGGGAACCTCCAGCCGGCTCCCCAGAACTGAGATTGGGGTTAGGGGATTGGGTGCAACCTGTCAGCCTCCCATGAGCCTTTTCCTAAGCCACACCCGAGTGCCCCCAGCCCGGGCAGCACCCAGCACCCCGGCGCCATCCAGACAGGGCTGTCCCCCCAACACTACACTTGAAAAGGTTTCCTAAATCATTCAGCAAAGCGGAAATGTGGGCAGTTGGCTTTTACAAAGAGCTTAGTAAACTAGAGTCAGTAGCCCCCAAACAACGTCTCTGGTACTCACACTCCAATGAGCTTTCTTGAGTGGGAGGGAGAAACCAGAGGGAATGAGAGCCAGCCATGTGCGTGAGCCTCACAGCCACGGAGCTTCCCCAGGGACACGGCAGACACCTGAATGTCATTGGCCGGCGAGTGTGTGTGTCTAGACATGGGCCCTCTCGGTCGCCGCCGGCAGACTGCCCACTGATGGGGCGCCGCCTCTGGGCCAGGCATGCAGGACACGTTCCCTACAACCCTTATATCCATCTCACAAGGTAGGTAGGTGTGTGGGCCCCATTTTACAGATGAGCAAACTGAGGTCCAAGAAGGCTAAATAAGTGATCCGTCCCGCAACAGGCCCAGCTACATCATTCGTAGGTCCCAGTGCAGAAGGAAAGTACAGGACCCCTTGTTCAAAAGTCATTATGCATTTCAAGACAGTGACAGCAGAGCGTTAAGCCACGTGTGGAGTCCTCTCGGACGCCCAGGATGGGTGCCTGGGAAGCGGGGCTGGAGCGGAGCCCCAGGTTTCTGAGCGTTCCTTCCCTGGAGCGTCCCCCACCGCCCATCTGAGGCCCAGCAGCCGGGTACCTGGAGTAGCAGGAGAGGCCGGTGCTGAGGATGGTGTTCATCACGGCCAAGGGCATGTAGTAGTCATGGAAGGTGGTGCACACCATCACGTCCGGGAGGGAATAGGCCGAGTACGCAATGGCTGAGCCTGAGGAGGAGAAAACCAGCATTGGGCCGGAAGCCAGGCCACAGTGTGGCCTGGACCCTTGGGAAGCCCAACCCCAGCCACTGGATGAGCCTGGCCACCACACCTGGCTTGTGCCTTGCCCTCCCCACCCCCCAACACCTTCCCTCTCTTCTCTGCCTACCCCAACCCTCCCCTCAGAATGAGCCCAGCATCGCCCGAGAGCTTTACTCTGGGTAACTCACATAATCCTGACAATCACCCCCTACCATAAACCTTGCCCTTGTCCTCATTTACAGAGGACAGCGTGACAGCACAGAGAGGGTTAGCAACCCACCTGGGGGGCACGCAGCTAGAAAGTGGCAAAGCCAAGCTTCCACCTGAGGCAGTTCAGGGACAGTCCCCTCTCTGATCCCCAAGCTCTGGTCCATGATGACTCCTCAGGGTGCCCAGCTTTTCTGAGTGTACCTATGACACGGTACACCCCTCATGGAAAGATAGACGTTGCAGGGAGAGAGGGGCCTTGCCAAGGCGAGGAGACATATGGTATCAGTGGGCTGGGGGGCAGGCCAGCTGAGAGGTGAGTGTGAGAGGCTAGCCTTGATGTTTCATTGCTTTAAGTTTGGGAATCTGGGACAGGAAGGTTCCCGAAGGGCCCTCGGGAGACCCGTCTGCTGCTGCTTTCCCTTGAAAGAACAGAGATCACTGTCCTTTTCAAAGGGACCACGTGTGTCCAGGGACCTGGCCCAGAAGGCCTCCCCAGCTACCCTCATCAGGTCTCCTCTGGGAGAGACAGCCACAGGCCTGTCCGCCCAGGGCCTTGTGGGTCCACCCTATGGTCACCTGTTATTCCAAAGACCCAGAGAACACCAGAATCCTAGCTCAGGGCTAACCCGGGGCCTCGGCCGCACCAAGTTCAAGCTCTCCCTCTGACCCCATTTGACAGGTGCTGGCCAAGTGGTGCCAGCCAAGTGGTGCTCCCCGGGTGACACAGGCAGAAAGAGCTTGGAATCAGCAGGCTGCCTGTGGGACTTCCGCTGGGAAGTGCTTCCTGGGGGATAGACTCTTCCCCAGACTAATCTGGAGCAGGAGGGTCTCCTCTGGCCCAGGATGCATTCGCTCTGGGTATGCTGATGGGGGCTGAGGGGCACGCCAAGCTCCGCAGGCGACACAGGAGCAGGGAAGCCTCAGACCCTGCCCCAAATGGCAGTGGGAAGCCAAATGACTTCTAGTAAGAAATAGATATTTGGTCTTTTCCACTGTTCCAGGCACAAAGCGCCTAAAACCCCTGGAACTTCCTAAGCCAGGAGAGAAAGGAAGGGGTCTTTAGTTATGTTAATGAGGTGATTTGGAAAGTATCTGAGGCTTGGGACCTGATTGTCAGGAGAATGAACCCTGTTACCAGAGGGTTGGAACTTCCAGCCCCACACCCCAACCTCTGGGAGGGGAAGGCCAATGGCCAATGACTTCACCAATCCTGAAGAATGAAGTCTCCATAAAAACCCAAGCAGAGGTTCAGAGAGCTTCCTGGTTGGTGACCACGTAGTGATTCAGGGAAGGGGGCGTGCTCAGAGGACACTTTGGAAGCTCAGAGCCCTTCCCCACACCCTGCCCTGCGCATCTCTTCCAGCTGGCTGTTCCTGACTTCTATCCCTTATAATCAGCTGGTAATTGAGTACATAAAATGTTTCTCTGAGCTCTGGGAGCCAGGGTCATGGGGCCTCAGATGTATAGTCAGTCTGTAACAACCTGGGCTTGTGTCTGGCATCCGCGGGGATGCGGGGCAGTCTTGGGGGACCGAGATCTTCACCTGTGGGAACAGATGCAGTCCCCAGGAGGACGGTGTCAGAAATGAGCAGAATTGTAGGACACCCAGCTGCTGTCAGAGAAATACTTAGGGTGGCATGGGGACCCGCCCCACACACCCCCACACACACATTGTTCTCATGCTCAGATCCCTTTAGGGGGCATTCTGGGGAGCAGGAAGAGAGGCAGCTTTGGATTCCAGACTAAGGAAAGTAAACATCCTCTTGAGGCCATATGGAGTCATGGGAGGTTTCTGAGTGAGGGATTAAGACAGCCAAACCTAGTGAAAATGCATAGGAGGGCCTAGAGGAAGGAATAGCTGGAAAGCAGGGAAGAGGGAGCAAACGCCACCCCTAGAGGACTGCAGGTTTCCACAGGATAGAATCGAGAACAGGAAGGAGAGGTGGCCGTGGACAAAGGAGCAAGGAGTCTGAGGTGGAAGCCAGAGGTCCCGGTTTGGGGGCTTGGAGGAAGCCACGGGTGGGGGCCCATCCTTGAAGGACAGAAAGGGGAAGTTCCCGGGTGAAGGCCTATGGGAGGGCACCAGACCCTGAGGAAGTAACAAATCCAGAAAGCCAGTGACAGGAAGGGAAACGGTTCAGGGTGGCGGCTGCCCCCCAGGACTTTGGTTCAAACCCGAGCTCTGCCATTTACATGCCACATGACCTGGTCACTTTCCTTCATGGTGCCTCATTCTCGCCTGTAATGCAGCTATCATAAGAGCTGCCATCCTGGGGACTGACGTCAAGGTCAAGGACGCAGTGGTGGTAATGGCTCCTCTCAGAGGCTTAGAGCCAGGCACTGTGCTGCGCACCTCACCTGCAACACTCAGCTCATCTTCGTGCCTGAAGAGGATACGATGCTGAGTTTGTGGATGAGAGGACCGGGGCTTAGCGAGGTTAAGAAACTCACCCAAGACTGATGGGCTGGAGGCAGCTGGGCCACAAACAGGCATTGCAGGATGCCGCCCACCACCCCCCTCCGCCAATCCCGTGATGTGTCGCGGGTGTGGTCTAGTGGGGACTCCCAAATGCCTGCTCTTAGCACGAGTCTGGGCAGGTGGTCAAGGGCTCTGGAAGCCTCTGGACTAAGGAGTCTAAACTTCATCCGGGGTAACTGGGAATCCTGAAAGGTCTTGAGTGGGAGGGGAGCCATAGTCAGTAGGTGTTAGAGAAGCCTGGTGGGGGTGAGTGGGCAGGAGTGGGGGAGGAGCAGGAGATGGAGAGGAGGCTGTGGTCAGGGTGCACTAACTAATGGACAAGATGGCAGGGGAGTGGGAGGGAGGGGAACCCAAGGGCCATTTGCAGATTCTGACTTGGGAGACCAGGTAGGGGTGGAACCAGGAGCCAGGTGAGGCACTGAGGGAGTGGGAGTGGATGTGTGTGGTGGGGGTGGTGAGGGGGGATTTGGACAGTCTCGGTTACAGGGCTGCACACCACACGGACCCTGGGTTAGTGGTAGACTAGGACAGTTTGGGAGAGCCTGGTCCAGAGGTGTTAGGGGACGGTGTGCAGTCACCCTGATGCCGGCCCGAATGAGAGCAGAGGCCCGAGGCCGGATTCTGAGCTTGTCCACTGCCAGGGGAGCAGAGCAGGGAGCCAGCAGAAGAGAAAAAGAGAACATGTCCACTAGGCAGGAGGAGAAGCAGGAGTGATGTGACTGTGACCAGAGAGAGGGAGGTGGTTCAGGGAGCACGGAGGGTTGGGAGGTGACATGGTAAGCCTGTGTGTGTTTGTGTCTGTGCATGCACGTGTGTGCATGTCTGCGTGTGCATGTATGTATATGTATGCACGTGTTTGTGTGTGCATGTGTGTATGTGTATGCATGTGTGTGTGTGTGTGTGTGTGTGTGTGAGTTGTGTGAAGGGAGGGAGGAGAGGAAACAGGATGGAGACGTGATCCTCACGGACACCCTCTTGGACAAGGGAAGACAAGGCCTTTGCTTTCATACCTGGAACAGGAGCAGAAGCAGGAGGGATAAGAGGTCAGAGCAGGGATACTTGGGGACAGATGGATGCCTGCCAGCTGGGGAGAGAAGGGGAGCCAGAAGGAAGGGGCCCCATAGCTGGCAGAAAAACACGAGGAGGCTCAGGAGTCAACACCCAACCTCGTCTGCTTTGGGTTCACCCCTCGGTTCCCGTGGCACTTTGAGCACATGGCAAACTCATCAAAGCCCCTCGACAAGCAGGGTTCGTGACCCCCTCTTCTCTGCCAGGCTGGTGAGAGACCCGCCCTGACGCACGAGCTGCTCCCCCTGGCCTGTGACGGCAAACAGTTAAGGTTTTGGAGATCCCACAAAGTGACTGTTAAACCCCGCCAACTACATAAACTTATAATATAATAATATAATATAATATATAATAATATAATATAATAATATAATATAATATAATACAATATAATAATAAACTACATAAACAGTGACAAAAGTAGTAACTTTCCATTAATGCATTTCCTCTATCTGTGGAGAGGAATTACTCCATGATGATGTGCAGGGATGTCCCACTGGTGGCCAGAAGTTGGGCACAAGTCAGCCTACCCTAAGGTTGGGGCTTTTGTCCTCACTGAATCGGTTAACATTTGCCAGCACAGCTCTGGACAAGTTTCCTACAAAACACTCATCAGGAACCTGGAGGAGGCACAGGCATTCCCATGACTCTTCCACAAGCCCGTCAAGGCCTTCTGGTGGGCTCCACTCCCAGGGGGTGGGGCAGGGAGCCCAGTTGCCAGGAGAGGACGACAGAGCAGGGCCCCACATACCCAGGCTGAAGAGGTTGACGGCCCCGTAGTCCAGGAAGTAACAGATGTGCCGGGCGTTCTTGGACATGGAGCTGAAGGTGTGTGCACAACTGGACACAAGGGGGTACACGCAGCTGGTGCCCATGTACACAAACAGAGGCCAGGAGTAGCTGTCATTCTGGATGTCTGTTATATACAAGGCGGTCACAAACCTCCACACGAAGAACCTGGAACACAGCATGGCCCACTCGACCCCCATGGCTGGGGGCTCCTCCGTACTCCTCACAGACTATCTGCTGCCCCCATTCCTCTGGGATAACTGAACCCTATGTGTTCTCACTTTGGTGCAATACTACAAGTGAGGGAGGGTGAATGGGCAGAAGGGGCAAGAGGAAAGCCTTTAGGTTCATCTAGTACAATCCTCTCCCCACCTTGCAATGACTCTTACATGTCTCTTACAGCATCCTACCTAAGTGATCCTCCAGGCTCAGCTTGCATGCTTCCAGGGATGGGGAGCTCACCACCTTTCAAGGTAGCTCTGAGTGTCAGAAAGTTCTTCACTGAGCTGACACCTCTCTCCCTGGGATCTGTCTCCATTTGATCAGCCCTAGTTCCCCTCAACAGGACCACAGAAAACTTGCCCATCAAATATCTAAGGCAATCTTCATAACCCTACCTCACCTCTTTGAACCTTACATAAAAGAACCCTGTGGCACTCAATCACTCCTCAGAAGATCCACATGGGTCCTGTCACCAGACCTGTCGTTTGTCTTTGTCCCCTTAGAGGAAGGTTCCTCAAACAGAAGCAACCTCCCTGGGGGGTCCTTGAGAGTCTGGAAGACAAAAGGACGATTTTCTCCCTCCTCTCCAGGCTATTCCTGCATGAACAGTGCCACTGCCTTTCTGAGTCACCTGGCCCCACTCGGGGACCTTCCGAGTCTGGGTCTCTGGGTCCATCCCCACACAGAGACACAGGACAGCCCTGCCACCTATTTGCCTCCCCTATGACCCAGGCAAGGGGGCCTGCCTACAGAGCTGCCCACTTCCCCAGACCCACCACTGCTAGAAAGCCAGCACCTCTACCCATGGGCTCTCCTAGGAAAGGAGCCTCCAAAGCTTTCCCCACAGGAACCCAAGGAGCATCACTCCATCTTCTGGCGACATTTGCGATCTTTCTCCTCTGTCCCAGCAAAAACAGAACTGAAGCTACATGCTGGTCCCAAAACCTCTCCAATCATCTCAAGATGACTCCCTGGACCTACTTTCTTTGGGGCTCTCCCAAACCGTCCCCACCCTGTGTTGCTCAGTGGTGACCACCTCCCAGAGCCTGGCAGTGTTGGGGGGCTGTATGCAGCAGGGAGCCTCGGCCAGAGCAGCCCAGCTTCGGGACAGCTACAAAATCACCCAGCCCCTCAGGGATCTGTGCACAGGTGCCCAAGGCCCAGAGACAAGCAGGGAAGGGCCAGCGCTCCCAGCAGCGGGCCAAACTGTGGAACCCCATACATCACCGTGGTTCATCCACACAACGGAACACCATGCAGCCTGGGAGGCGGGGGTGCCAGATGGAGGTGGGAGGGAAGAAAGCCGGGGAAGGGCAGCAGGAGGCAAGGACTCAGGGTGGGCTGTGCACACCCCTCACACCTCCAGAGGGGCTCTGGGAGGACCAGCAACTCCAAGGAGGAGAACAGAGGCCCAGGGAAGACAATGACTCTGTCCCCATCTGCAAGTGCCCCTTTAGGACCATTTAGACTTTTTACTTACATTAACTTAAGTTTGCTTAAATTTAAAAGGACACACACACACACACACACACACACACACACACACACACAAATAGAATAAAATGACAAACAGGCTCCTTGAGCAGGATCTGGAGGCCACCCTGGGATGACAGCGGGCCCTAAGGCTTCCCTCCAGATTGCCCTAGTCCACCCCAAGCCTAGACCCCTACTGGCTGACACAGGTGTGGCCCCGGGAACAGGGTGGCTTGACCTGCATTTTGGTCGTGGATCTGCCTTCTGACTACTGAGCAAGCACGGCCTTCTGGAGCCTGTCTCTGTGTGCGGCAAACCCTGGGGTTCCTCCTATTCTCTTGGCTTCTGGACAAAGATCCAAGGGGAGTCCAGAGTCTGGCCTGTGCCAGAACTTGCCATGTGATGGAAGTAAGCCACCCTGTTCCCTGGACCCCCGTGTGTCAGCCAGCAGGAGTCTTAGTGGACTCCTGAGCTAGTGGTTGCTCTATTAAAGGGTTGCCGACCAAGTGCCTCCTGGCTGCTGTGGCCCCAGAGCAATCACAGGGCCCCCACAGCTCCCTGCCCCATGCTTTTGCCTAGTCCTCCCCACCCCCTTCCCCCACAGCCCCTCTGTAATCCTAACAGCAACCCTGGGCTGGGCTCTGATGATCACTCTCACTTTACAGTCGGGAAAACATGGAGCTCAGAGAGGTTAAGTGACTTACTCGAGCTCGTGACATTTTACCCAGGGCTTCTGGAAGACTCCAAAAACCTCCAGACTGAAGAGGAAAAGATCAAACCAGACCCCAGTGCAGGGAAAGACTGGGGAGCTGCCAGGAATCCATATGCTAAAGCTCACCCCAGCCACTGGGCCCCAACATCTCCCAGCTCCAGCCTCATGCCCCAAGGGGGAGTCCCCAAAATCCCAGCACGGACTCTCAGCCTTCCCAACCCTCCTGGGTTTTGAAGAAGCCCCAGTCCACAGGGCTCCTGAATGACATGGCCAGTCCAGGGGGATGGAAGATACCAGAAGGGCAGCAAGTGCGTCCAGATGTTGAGGGTCTCATTGGTCATTTGGAAAAGACTGAGGACACAGGCAGTGGCGGAGCTCTGTGGGTGTCGGTAGCCGAAGAGGATACCCTGCTCATGGAACACCTGTTGGGGTAAGAGAAAGGAGCACCGAGGTGAGGACGGAGGGTGGCGAGAGGGTCTCGGGAGGGACAGCTCTGGCAATATCTCGTTTTCCCCCAGGCTGTGCACTTGAACTCTTGAGCCTGGAACACGTGACCCCAAGTCCTTGAGCTGTCAAGCTGCTTTCCTCCTCCCCTTCCCTCCTCCCTTCCATAGTTTCTAAAATCCCATGTCCTTCCTGAGGCCCGTAGTGGCCAGAGGAGGGACTTCAAGACCCCGGCTCCCTTTGGGAATCTGGTCAGTCTCCGCATTCCCAGACAGACCCACTCACTCTTGTCATGAATGTTGCCTAAGGATCTGGTTTTGTATCCTCTGCCTGGGGCCTACAGGCCAGACTCTGGATGCCTTTGCGGCTGGAAGACATATACGCTGTCTGTCCGAGCCAACATGCCCCAGATGTCAGGAGCTGGTGGCAAGATTTCTGCAGAAGATCTCCCGCGGTGCCAGGATATATTCACCAAAGCGCTTCATAAAGGCCTTTTGATGATGAAGACAGTGAGGGCATGGGCCCGGGATGCAGGTGGACCACGACCTGCCCAAGCCAGCCCCTCCCCACGTGGCCAGCCCACCCAGCGCACCTCTGGGTCACCACCCCCGAGAAGACAGGTGGACTGGTCAGCCGACTTATGGGCATCAACCCCCCAACCTGCAGGGGACTCCAGCAGATCCTTTGAAGATGTAATTGTGAAAAGGAGGCAAGAGCGCCAAAGCCCAGCATGGGCTATTAAGTGAAAACAAGTAGAATGTAAATCGTATTGCTGTGGCGATTGTAAGGATTATAGAAGTTTAAGGATGCGAGGTGGGGCAGAGGCTTGGGAAGAACAAGGGGGAGAGTCTATGTGTTGAGGATGTGCAGTAGACTTTCTCTCCCTTGTGTGTTGATTCGAGCCAGAGTTTCTCAATCTTGATGCTATGGACATTTCTGGGCAGATGACTGCTGACGGGGGGGCTGTCCTAGGCAGGGGGTGAGCGCACCCATGGCCTCTCCCTACTGACACCAGGGGCACACACCCTCCCAGGCTGTGATGACCCAAAACGTCTCCAGAGAGTGCCAACATCCCCTGGGGCCCAAGGGACCTCAGTTAAGAACCACTGATGTAGATGGACATTGTCATAAGCTTTGAAAGGTAAACTAAAAATAAGTAGATTCATCGAGGCAAGTAATGACAATGGTAATACTAGTAGTCATAATCTAAATCGAGTCACAAGTACATTTTACAATTTTCCCTGTGGTTTTCTGGGGCTGAGGGAGAAAGGGGAGATGGAGAATGGCAATCTCACCACCCTTCTCTCTTCTGGGTTACAACTTTGTAGCTTAAGAGAGAATCTCCATTCAAAAGTACATAATGGGGGGCGCCTGTGTGGCACAGTGGGTTAAGCAACTGACTCTTGTTTTTGGCTCAGGTCATGATCTCAGGGTCATGAGATCAAGCCCCATGTTGGGTGCTGTGCAGGGGGCGGGGGTGGAGCCTGCTTGAGATTCTCTCTCTGTCCCTCCCCCTCCTCTGTCAAATAAATAAATAAATCTTAAAAAAAAAAAAAAAGAAAAAGAAAACAGGGGCACCTGGGTGGCTCAGTGGGTTAAGCCTCTGTCTTCGGTTCAGGCCATGATCTCAGGGTCCTGGGATCAAGCCCTGCATCAGGCTCTCTGCTCAGTGGGGAGCCTGCTTCCTTCTCTCTCTCTCTGCCTGCCTCTCTGCCTACTTGTGATCTCTGTGTTAAATAAATAAATAAAATCTTTATTAAAAAAAAAAAGAACACAATAAGTAACATGTACTATGTCTTGAGATTCTGAGTCAAGTGGAGAATGAAGAGTTACAAGGGTTAAGAGTCAAATCTGGGCCACTGAAGTGCCATGTGACCTTGAGCCGGCCATGACTCTCATGGCCTCAGTGTCCTCACCTATAAAACTGAATATGTGCTCTCTTTCTCTGACAAATTAGTAAAATTTTTTCAAATCTTAAAAAAAAAAAAAAAAAAAGGGACACATGGGTGGCTCAGTTGGTTAAGCATCTGCTTTTGGCTCTTTTGGCTCAGGTCATGATCCCAGGGTAATAGGATCAAGGCCTGCTTCTGGCTCCTTGCTCAGTGGGGAGTCTGCTCCTCCCTCTGCCTGCTGCTCCCCCTGCTTGTGTGCATATACGCGTGCAGTCTCTCTCTAATACTAAAATAAAATAAAATAAAGTAAAATAAAACAAAATAAAAATCTTTTTAAAAAACTGTGATTATGTTCCCTTAGCTCAGTTCTGGGTTCAACTGGTCAACTGGGGGAGGGGGACTCATGAAGCTGGTTCATGGTCCAGTGAAAAAATACTGTTTGAATTAGGTTTGGGTCTTAACTGATTAAAGCAATTTGTTCCAGTTTTTGATTCACCACTCAACCCTGCTGACGTCCCTGGTTTACAGTGGACAGCCTTCTGTCCTGGGCAGCAGGAATCCTGGCTTACAGCTTCCTACCCCACCAGGGCCACTGACAGGGAGGCAGACAGGCTCATGGTCTTCAGCCTGCGATCCATGGGAGAAGGGTAGTGCATGCTTGGTGGGCATGCAAAGGCCCTGTGGCAGAAATTGGGGGTCTATTATCCCATCTCACATTTCAATCTTCCCTTTATAAAGAAAAAAAATTTATTAAGGAATTGGCCTCTTACTAAGATGCAAAGACTCCAGAATGGAACCACTGTTACTGATGATTCACTCCTTCACATGAATGAGTTTAGCAGATCCTGTGTAGGAGGACAGCTCATGACCGGGGGCCTGCAGAGAGCTGGGTACGGGGCGGGGGGTGGTAGCACATAGGGAAGCAGGGCTGTAAGACAGTGGGGACATGGGGCCCATAGATGGGAAGTGGATGGATGGGAACAAGAAGGGGAGATCACTTACATTTTGCCTGTGGTGATGCAGGGTGCGACTACTCTTTGAATCCTGTATTTGGGGAAGCAAGACAAGGCAACGACACAGTCAAGAGCCAGAGGGGAACAGAAGGGCTGGGAAATTCACAAGCTGGACAACTTGACCATACTTAAGAATGTTGCCCCATGGGTGCCTGGGTAGCTCAGTGGGTTGGGCCTCTGCCTTCGGCTCAGATCATAGTGTCAGGGTCCTGGGATCAAGCCCCGCATCAGGCTCTCTGCTCGGCGGAGAGCCTGCTTCCCTCCCTCTCTCTGCCTGCCTCTCTGCCTAATTGTGATCTTTCTCTCTCTCTCTCTCTCTCTGTCAAATAAATAAATAAATAAATCTATCTTTAAAAAGAAGAAGAAAAAGAAAAGAATGTTGCCCCAGACCTGGGGATGCTACTTGACCACCAATGCCAGGACTGGGCCTATATTAAAAGACTCTCCTCTGACCTGCTATCCTGAACCCAGGCACATATGGGAAGCTCACTAACCAGCCATAGAGGCAGGATTTAAAGCAATCCCTCCAAAAAAAAAAAAAAAAAAGAAAAGAAAAAGGACAAGTACATAAAGAATGGACAAAAAAAGAGAAGGGGAGTCCTTCAGTCCCAGAAGAGCGATGTTCTGTACTGCCCCTTCCCTCCTCAACTTGAACCTCAGTTTACTAGGCCAAAATGCTAGATGCACTCTTGCTCTGAGCCCCTCTGAGCAGAGGAAAGGAGCGGCATTCTCTCCACTTCCCGTTCTGGCCCTGCCAAAGAGCTTTGTGTAGAGTAGATCTTAAAAGAAGACATACTACATAAATCTCAACAACAAATGAAACGTTTGAAAACAATTTTGTATTCACACCCAGTCCTCACCCCAAAAGGCAAATTGCAATCATTGCCTTTAGTACTCTGTAGCTGGGTCTCATTCCTAAGCACCCCCAGGTTAGCAGGTACTGGCTAATTTGCACAGTGGAATTGATTTGTAGGAATCCACCTCGCATCCCTGGTTCCAGGCTAGGCAGTTTAACGTGAAATGAAATCAAATCGTGTGCAGCTTATTATTTAGAAGGGAGAACCCCCGGGTACCTGGAGTGGAAGGCCACAGCAGCGGGTTTTCCTTTTAGTGCCTGCCAAGGCTTGGCTTCCGGGAAAGACTCTGTGTACCTGCCAGTTGACACCTGAAATTCCACTGAGACCATTTCAAACCCTCAGTTTTTCTAGCTATTAAACTGCAAATCACCTGGGGAAAATCATCTAGTGTTCTGGCTCGTGGGAAACAGGAGCAGATTCTGACAGCAGGCAGAGGGGTGAGGCAGAGTGGGGGGTTAGATGCTCTCAGTGAGGCAATCTGCACTTCCCGTCCAAATCTCGAGGAGTCCTCAGGACCTTGTGAGAGACAGCCTTTCACTGTCCCCATTCCACAGAAAAGGAAACTGAGGCCCAGGGAGGTTAAGACATTTTCCAAGCTCCTAGAAGTGGGGGAGCAAATCTGAAAGTGGCATTCACACCTAAGACTTCATTTCTCGGCCTCTTACATTACATGCGGCCTCTCAGAAGGGCTCTGGAGGACAGGAAGCTCTCATCTCTCGGCCTGTGGTGTGATTTTCAACTGTCAGGTGCTTCTCTGAGCCTTGGTTTCTTCTTCAAAGTGTTCCTCACTTTGTGTCCCTCACAAAATTCGTAGGTTGAGGCCCTCAACCCCTCCCCCGGACCTTGGCATGTGACTGTCATCGGAGGCAGGATCCTTAAAGAGGGGATGAAATTAAAATGAGGCTGTCAGGGTGGGTCCCAGTCTGATCTGACTGGCGTCCCTCAGAAGCAGGGGCAACACCAGGGGTGGGTAAGCACAGACTGTGTGACCGGGCAGCAGGGAGGCGACATCTGCAAGCCAAGGAGAGAGGCCTCCAGAGAACCAACCTTTGCCGGCACCTTGATCTTGGACTTCCAGTTTCTGGAGCTGTGAGAGGTGAAGTTCTGTTTGTCTAGTCAGTCTGTGGCCCTCTGTGATGGCAGCCTGAGCTGGCTAAGACAAGCAGGGAGGTGGGGTGACACTGTCTCTAAGTTGGTGTCTTGAAAACGTTCTTCCACAGGTGTCGGCGGATGGCCTGGGGATCTTGCTGATGCTCGGTGGGGAAAGGGGAGCCCTGCCTTCCACACAACCTCCTAGGGCGTGCAAGATGGGTCCATCCCGTCCCCCAGCATCCAACGGTCACCTCCCCACCCAGAACCCAATTCATTGCAAAAGAGAAGGTTCCCTTTAGGTAAGGGACAAGACACACCTAAAGACATGGGCACGAAAAGCCGGAGCAGGAGAAAGAGACAAGGAAGGAGTCTGGCGAGGTGTTTGCAAGCAGAAGGCATGGAGGTAACAGACAAGGCAAAGGGCAGGCTGAGAGCTGATACACCGATTACAACCTGCCGTTGAAGGAAGCCTGCGGTGTCCCTGATACCGGGCTGGACACGAAGCTATTATCTCATGCAGGACAGGCCACGCTTAGCCCTGGCAAGAGGGAGCACTTCGGATCTCAATTAAAATACCATAAAACCACTTGTACACAACTCACATGCAATTTACTAGAACTACAAACAGACCGAAGTAATAGCCAACCATTGTCAGGATCAAGCGATGACAGATCAATGTCGTTGAGAACATCAGTGTCGTGTTTTTAAAAAAAGAAGCGTCCGATGTTCAGTTAAGAAGGATTTTTTTTGTAGATGTGCCCCAATATTTACAGAAAATGAAGCTAAATTTCTCCGCTGAACACAAAAGATAGATAAAAAGTAATTAGCCAAATTACATCTCACTATCTAGGGCGGAGGATTCAAAGGATATTAGTAATTTAATAGATGATACAGTGACAAAAAGACACATAAAATGTCTTAAAAATTAATATTGCTTAATTCAGGTAGGGTATACCAGGGTGAAAAGTCCCACTGAATGACTAGCACTATACACAGCACAGACCTACAAAAGCAGCAAGGAAGTTGAAATATTTTCCATCGGATTTCCATTTGGTATAAAAATGCAGTCTTTGATTTAAGAACTAGGAAGACAATTTTCAGTGTAGGGGCTGATTTTAAAATCTGCCATGGGCTAGGCTGTGGTAACAGTGTAACGTGACCAGAAAGTCATGGCCCCCCAAAGCTGCCCACGCCCTCATCCCAGAAACCGTGACTACGTAAGGTTAACATGGCAAAAGGGAATGAAGGTCACAGATGCTAATCAGCTAACCTTAAAACAGGGAGATGGTTAGGATTATCCAGGGGAGCCTGGATTGTAATCCCAGGGTCCTTAAAAGCGGAAGGAGGGGGCAGAAGAAGAGGGGCCGAGATGCCACGGTGTGGGGTCTGAAGTCAGGCAGGGGCCAGGAGCCGACGACGCAGGTGGTCTCGAGAAGCTGGGACAGGCAAGAAAACAGATTCTCCCCCTCGAGCCTCCACCAACACCTTGCTTTCAGCCCCGTGAGACCCATGTCCGACTTCTAACCTCTGCAACTGTAAGATAATAAATTTACCTTCTTTTTGAAGCCACCAAGTCTGTGGTGATTTGTCCTGGCAGCAAGAGGAAACTAATGTAAGGTCAGAATTTGATCCCAAATCCAAAAGCAATCTGAGAGCTGGAAATAAATGGCAATACGTGGTCTCAGTTTCTTACTAGGAGGACTGATGACTTCCTTTGGAACAATTCAAAGATGATGTATGACATTCTCCGAATCTTATCCAATATGGGACTTTTTGGGAAGATTTTATTTATTTATTTGAGAGAGAAAATGAGAGAGAGAAAGAGAGAGAGCAGGAGCAGGGGAAGAGGCTGGCAGAGGGAGAAGGAGACTTCCTGCTGAGCCTCCCTGACACAGGGCTCCATCCGGAGCCAAAGGCAGTCGCTTAACCAACTGAGCCACCCAGGTGTCCCCAATATGGGACATCTTGCTGAAACGTGCATCAGACTTGACCCTAGATCTCTGATTCACACCATGGGAATGCCAAATAAATGCCATTACATTCTTGGATTTCATCTAGAAAAGATGCAAGACGATGGAAAGAAATCAGTGAAAGAGACAGTCCTCAAATACAGAGCAAACCCCATCCTGGGGAGGAAATGACATTAATTTTGAGTCTGAGCACTTGACAGGTATTCATTATGGGATGATGTTAGCAAAAACTTTCAAAAACATTGAGGTTTAGCTATTCCACTTTTAAAGGGATTCAAAGTACACATTTATTATCTTAGATATGTATAGGATTTTTCTAAACCCAAAGAGCTACATGTGAAATATGTAACAAAAATAACGTTTAAATAAAACAAAACTTGGGCGCCTGGGTGGCTCAGTTGTTTGGGCCACTGCCTTCGGCTCAGGTCATGATGCCAGAGTCCTGGGATCGAGTCCTGCACCGGGCTCCCAGCTCCATAGGGAGTCTGCTTCTCCTTCTGACCTTCTCCCCTCTCATGTTCTCTCTTTCTCTCTCTCTCACAAATAAATAAAATCTTTAAATAAATAAATAAAACTTTAAAAAAGGAACAAAAGCATCTCTGAAGAATGAAAGAGAAAATTCACATACAAATAATCCTGACATTAACTTCCAAACAGATTATTTTTAATCTGTTGATTAAAATGAGCATTATAGATTATAGAATAATTTTGACTAAGCAAAATACTGCTCTGTTCAGTTTTCCCTTTTTTTAAAAATATTTTATTTACTTGACAAACAGAGATCACAAGTAGGCAGAGAGGCAGGTAGAGAAAGAGAGAGGAGGAAGCAGGCCCCCCGTGGAGCAGAGAGCCCGATGCAGGACTCAGTCCCAGGACTCTGGGATCCTGACCTGAGCCGAAGGCAGAGGCTTTAACCCACTGAGCCACCCAGGTGCCCCTGTTCAGTTTTCTTTATGGTATCTTTTTTCTTGGAAAAAGAAAAATCAAATTTAAGTACTTTATGGCTCTAGATATTGTTTTAAGAGAGAGTAAAAAGCACCATACAGAGGATGGTAATGTATATGAAATTAAAATATGTAATACTTTTTCTTCTTAATTGTAATTATCACATACAACCCCATTGTGTTTGGACTTGATAAAATTTATGGTTCATTTCTGATTCTAAATATGATTTTAAGAATTTTTTTAAAGATCTTATTTATTTATTTGACAGAGAGACACAGTGAGAGAGGGAACACAAGCAGGGGGAGTGAGAGAGGGAGAAGCAGGCTTACCACAGAGCGGGATGCCCGACACGGGGCTCAATCCCAGGACCCTGGGATCATGACCTGAGCTGAAGGCAGACGCTTAACAATTGAGCCACCCAGGCACCCCAAGAATATTTTTTGATAATTCCAGTTGCTCTACCTTAGCAGAACTGAGCAGAAACTCAACAGAAGTTTCTCCCAAATGAAATTAATTAAAAAAAAAAAAAGACTCAGTGACTCAAGAATAGTGATCTAATTTGGAATCACTGTTAATAGAATACAAATTACATGATAATGTTTATTACAGCACTATAACCCATAATTTTGCTGAAATAAAGGCAAAAAAATAAATTTAATAGAATAAGCATGCAGTAATTTATAAATTATGCATGTTTTTATTTTATTACTCACCCAAACATCACTAATTCATCATAACATCCATTAATGATTGTGTAACAATCATTAAATTTAGCTGTCTTTGATATTTTGCTGACTTCGCTATACAATAATTAGAGATTTTCATATACTCTTCCGTGATTATGAAGGGATATTTGTCAAGGGAGAACAGAATCACTCTATATAATTGTTTGCTAACTCCAAATGTAACTTCTACACATTCTGTGGTTTTCATGGGTCTCTAAATTCAGACCCAGGGCATGTTAGGAACAGACCTTGTTTCATTTGATCATGATGAGAGGACTGCACCGGTCAAGACTGTCAATCCCACTTTACAGATAAGGAAACTGAAGCTCAATGGGAGAAGTTTCCAAGGCCATATTTAACGGCAGAACTGAGATGTAGCCGCCGGTCTGTTGGCTGCAAAAGCCCATCATGCTTCACTGCATCCACCCAAGTGAAACGAGGGATTGCTGTAATTGATGGAAATGCTAAGTGTTAGCAGAGTTCTCAGAAGGGAGAGATCGCTGGACTCAGAGTGATGGAGAATGAATCCGGAAGAATGGCTGGGGGGGGCCTTCTGGCTTGGGAAGAATAATGGACCATTAGTTGTCACGAAGATCTTTCTGACTAAAACAATTAAAATATTGGATGAACTCTGCATCATTCTCTGGATAAATGTATCAGCAAGATGGCAACAAGAGTGAAGAAGTCACAAAGCCCCCTCACAAAGGGCAACCAGAAGCACCCTGTGGGAAGATGCCTTCTGGAACAAATTTTCTACTGCCAGGCTCTGCATATAAGAGATGAATCCCAAGCCCAAAGGCTGACCTTGCCATTAAGACTAGGACTCTAGGGGCGCCTGGGTGGCTCAGTGGGTTAGGCCTCTGCTTTTGGCTCAGGTCATAATTTCAGGGTCCTGTGATCGAGCCCCACATTGGGCTCTCTGCTCAGCAGGGAGCCTGCTTCCTCCCCACCCCCCCCACCTGCCTCTCTGCCTACTTGCGATGTCTGTCAAATAAATAAATAAAATCTTAAAAAAAAAAAAAAGACTAGGACTCTAGAGATGAGAGAATGTGAAGTAAATCCCACCAGGCAGAAGGAGACAATAAGGAAAATTGTCCCTCTGAAACAATCCCTCCCCAGAATTCGGAAGCATCAGCTAGATCTCATATGGGTTTCTGACTCAAATCCATACTGCATCTGTGGTCCAAGAAATCTCCAGTAGCAAAATTAAAGTGATGACAAATAAACAGAGGTCAAAGTTTTGTGGCTCCCTCAGGTAAGAAACAAAAGCAAATGCAAATCCTTTCTGGAGGGTTTCTGCTTTAACACACACATGTGCACGCCTGCAAACAAACCAGACCCCAGAAACAGCAAAGAACCTCGAGGAATAGATGCTGAAATATCTATATATATATATATAGATAGATAGATATCTATATAAATACCTATTCCTCGATGTTGAAATATAAAAGTATGTTTGATATGTTTAAGTAAATAGCTTAAAAATATGAATGAAAACAGACTTAAAAGAACCTAATATAACTTGGAAGTTAAGAAACATTGAAATAAAAAGTCATTGAAGGGATAAAAAGCAGACTAGATCTTGCTGAAGAGAAAATTAGTGAACTGAAAGCAGATTCAAAGAAAGCTGTTCAGAGAGATTAAGAGAAAGCGATTAATGAAAAACAAAGGGCACCTGGGTGGCTCAGTCGATTAAGCATCTGCCTTCAGTTCAGGCCATGATCCTAGGGTCCTGGGATGGAAGTCTCACATCTGGTTCCTTGTTCAGCAGGGATCCTGCTTCTCCCTCTCTTTCTGCCCTTCCCCCCACCCAGGTGCATGCTCCCCCTCTCTCTCATAACTAAATAAAATCTTTTAAAAAAAAGAAAAATCAAATTAGAGAACATTTCTCCAGAAAGAGAAAAATACAACAGTTTTGTTGTGACATTTGAAGACAAAATGATAAGTTTTTAGGAGTTTTTGAAGTTGCCAGTCCTCAGACCCAAGAACTTAGGTGTGGCAGGGATCAATTGGTGCTCACCAAATATTCCATCTGCTTTCCTATGTTTCTCAGCCTTTTCTGCAATTAGGTTGGGGCCATGTGACTACTTCTACTTAATGTGACATCTAGGCCAGATCAGTTCAAAGCAGGGTGTCTTCCTGTAGTAGATATCAGGATGCATTCAGCAGGGAACCCTTCCCTCCTTCAGAACTGAGCCACCCATCCCTCCATGGGAACTGCTTTTGGCCAAAAGCCACTACATTGCCCACGCTATACTACCTGCCCAGAGGCAGCACACACATCCACTGATGGTGGATATGAAGTCCTGGCCTCCCTTTCTCATTTGGGACTAGTCTGAAGGACAAACCCCATTCTAGAACATTCTGTATGATCAGCTGAGGCCTTGCCCTTCTTGTCTTGTACAATTTTTCATGTTAAAATGCTGCAGTAGCCACTAACTTACAAATATTGAGCATATTTCTTCTTTTTAAAAATTTATTTATTTGAGAGAGAAAGACAGAGAGAGAGCACAAGCAGGGGGAGAGGCAGAGGGAGAGGGGGACAAGCAAACTCCCTGCTGAGCAAGCAGCCCAATGACGGGTCGGGCTTGATCCCAGGACCCTGGGATAATGACCTGAGCTGAAAGCAGACGCTTAACCAGACTGAGCCACCGAGGCGCCCCTAGAGCATATTTCTAGACATTAGCTATAAAAAAAGTGGAGCAGAAAATCAAATGTTAAAATGCAAAAAGAAAGAAAGATGTAAAACTCATTCCAAAGAAAGCAAGAAAAGAAAGGAAAACTAAACAGAGAAAATAACGAATAGAAACTGTGTAAAATGATCAAAATAAATGTAAATGTGTCAGTAATCTTTATAAATATAAACAGACTGAACAGTACAGTTAAATGACGAATACTGTCAGACTAGATAAAACCCAACTCTGTGCCATTTATACGAGATACAGTTAAAATATAAGGTCAGGAAGGGGTTAAAACTCAAAGGAAGGAAAGAAATAAACCAGACAAATAACAAAAACAATAAAGCTGGAGTTGCTATATGATAGATTCTAAGACAGAAAGCATTACTACATAGCAAGAGAATCACTACAAAATATTAAGAAATTTACTGCACCAGGAAGGTATTACATAAATTAAGATGGACCTAAAAAACACAGGCTCAAAGTATATAAAGCAAAAATTGACTTATGTATAAGGAGAAATTCACAAAATCTGTCATCATGGCAGAAGATTTTAACATATCTCAAAGCTGGATAGATCAAACAATAAAATCAGTAATAATAGAAAAATTTTGGATTTTACAGGACATATACGCAATAGTGTCCCCGACAACAGAAAATTATACATTATTTCCAGACACGTTTAGAAGATTTGTGAAAATTGATTATGTACTAAGCCATAAAGCTAGGCTGAACAGATTTCAAGGATGGGAATGATACAGAGGACACTCCCAGGCTGCAATCAATTAATTGAAATCAATAACAAACACTCCAGACTTTGGGGAATTAAAAAAAATGCAAACACACTTTTTTTTTTTTTTTTTTTATTTGACAGATCACAAGTAGGCAGAGAGGCAGGCAGAGAGAGACAGGAGGAGGCAGGCTCCCTGCTGAGCAGAGAGCCCGACGCGGGACTCAATCCCAGGACCCTGAGATCATGACCTGAGCGAAGGCAGAGGCTTTAACCACTGAGCCACCCAGGCGCCCCTGCAAACACACTTTTAAGCAATTGTAAGTTACTTAAGAAATCAAAATGGAAATTAGAAATGAACTAAAAAAGCACATGTGGTCTGCAGTTAAAGCAATACTTGAGGGAAACATATGTAACTCAGTTGCTTACATTAGAAGGCAGAGTGATTAACTACAAAGTTAGAGCAGAAACAGCAAAAGGAACCCAAAGCAGAAAGAAAATAATAAAAAATAACAGAAATTAGAGATACAAAATACAAAATAGAGAGGCTCCACTGAGCCACAAATCTACCTCTTTTCAAATATTTTTTTTTAAAAAGATAAACTGGCAAGATTAATTGAGAAGAAAAAAAACCACATGATTATGTCAATAGACACAGAAAAAGCATTTCATGATAAGAAGACATTCAACAAAACAGGAATAAAACTTCTTCAACCCAGGGGCACCTGGGTGGCTCAGTCTGTCCATTAAGCCTCAGACTCTTGGTTTTGGCTCAGAACATGATCTCAGTGTGTCAGGTCAACCCCCGTGTGCAGAACCCACCCCCTCCCGGTAAAGCCCTACCTTGAGCCTCTCCTTGAGTCCTGTGATGGGCTCTGCACTCAGCGATGGGTCTGCTCTTTCCTTTTCCCTCTCCCTCCCCTTCTTCTCTTCTTCCCCTTTCCCCACTCTCTCTCAGTAAATAAATAAATAAAATCTTAAAAGAAAAAAATTTTTTAAACTTCTTCAACCCAGTAAAGGCCACCTATGAGAAACTCACAGCTAACATACCTAGTGGTGGAAAATGGAATGCTTTCCCCCTAAGATAGGGAACAAGATAAGAATGTCTGCTTTTGCCACTTTTATGCCATATCATAGTGCAAGTTCCAGCTAGGTCAAAAGGTATCTAGATAGGAAAGCAAGATGCAAAACTTTATTTGCAAGTGATGCAATCTTAATAGGAAATCCTAAGGGATCCACTAAAAAACTATTAGAACTAATAAATGAGTTCAGCAAGGTTGCAGAATGTAGGATCAATATACAAAACTAAGTTTTATTTTTATACACTAGTAGTGAACAATCTGAAAATGAATTTAAGGGAAAAATTCCATGTACAGCAGTATCAAAAACAATACAATGCTTAGGAATCAGTATCACAAACTCTTAATGGTGTGAGACCTGGGCCCTGAAAACTACAAAATATCAGTGAAAGAAATTAAAGACCCAAATAAATGCAAAAACATCCCATGTTCATGGATTGAAAGACTTAATATTGTTAAGATGGTAATGCTCTCCAAATTGATCAACAGACTCAATGCAATCCCTAAAATAAATCCCAGCTGCCTTTGTGTTCGTCTTGCAGAAATTGACATGCTGATCCTTAAATTCATATGGAAATACAAGAGACCTGACCAGCCAAAACAATCTGGAAAAGGAAAAACAAAGTTGAAATATTCACATTTCTCAGGTCTTCTTACAAAGCTAATGAAGACAGTTTGGTACTGGCATAAGAACAGATAAATCAATAGGATAGAAGTTACAGTCCAGAAGTAAACCCTCACATACTCAACTGATTTTCAGTAAAGGGGCCAACACAATTTATTGAAGAAGGAATAGTCTGGGTCACAGATCTGAGTGTAAGAGATAAAACTCTTAAAAGAAAATATAGAACTAAATCTTCATGACCTCAAATTAGCCAAAGGATTCTTAGATATGACACCAAAATCAAAAACAAGAAAATAATTTAAAAAAATAGATAATAGCAAAATTTAAAACTTTTGTGCTTCCAAGGATACTAACAGTAAAGTGAAAAGATGGTGCACAGAATAGGAGAAAATATTTGCAAATCATGTATCCGATAAGGGATTTATATCTAGAATATATAAAGAACACCTATGATTCAACAACAAAAAGACAAATGACTCAATTTAAAAATGAGGAAAAGATTTGAACAGGTATTTCTCCAAAGAAAATATATGAACAGTAAATAAACACATGAAAAGATGCTCAACCTCACTAATCATTAGGGAAATGCAAATCAAAAGTACATCCTACACAGTAGGATGGCTACTGTCAAAAAAACCCAAACAAAACCAGAAAACATGCATTGACAAGGACGTTGAGAAACTGGAACCTTAGGGAACTGCTGGTGGGAACGTTAAATGGTGCCGTCGCTGTGGCAAACAGTATGGTGGTTCCTCAAAAAATTACAAATAGAATTACCAGATGATCCAGCAATTCTTTTTCAGGGTATATACCCAAAAGAACTGAAAGCAAGATCTCAAAGGAGTATTTGTACACCTATGTTCATAGCAGCATTATCCACAAGAACCAGAACATAGAAGTAATCCAGTATCTATTGATAAGGGAATGAATAAGCAAAATCTGGTAGATACATATAAAAATACCATCCAGCCTCAAAAATGAAGGAAATTCTGACATGTACAACATGGATGAATCTTGAGGAAATTATGCTAAGTGAAATTAATAAGCCAGTCACAAAATGACAAACACAGTATGATTCCATTTATAGAAGGTACTAGAATAGTCAAAATTATAAAAACAGAAAGTAGAATGATGGTTTTCAGAAGCCAGAGGGGAGGGGGAAATAGGGAGTTATTGTTTAATGGGTACAGAGTTTCAGTTTTACAAGATAAAAAAGAATTATGGAGATTTATGGTGGTGCTTGTTATACAACAATGTGAATACATTTAATACCATCGGTAAGATGGTAAATTTTATGTTAAATGTATTTTATGACAACAAAAAAATAGATAAGCATAGAGTTACCACATGATCTAACTCCTAGGCATGTACTTAGGAGAACTGAAAACACATTCATACAAAAACGGATACTTAAATGTTCATAGCACCATTATTTGTAATAGTCAAAAAATGGAAACTCAAGGGTCCATCAACTAATGAATGAATAAACAAAGAGCAATGCATCCATACAATGGAATATTAGGCAGCCACAAAAAAACAAATGAAATACTAATACAGGGTACAGCATGGATGAACTTGAAAACATTGACGCTTGGTGAAAGAAGGCATTCACGAAAGGCCACTTATTACACGATCCAGTTTATATGAAATACTGAGAAGAGGCAAATCCATAGAGACAGAAAGTAAATCAGTGGTTGCCATGGCAAGTAGGAAACAACCGCTAATGGGTACAGAGTTTCTTTCTAGGGTAATGAAACTGTTCTAAAATTGACCATGAATTTGTGGAACAGACTTTGTGTAGGTCACCATACTAAAACCCCCCAAGCTGTGTACTTTTAAAAGATGAATTTTATGTTATGTGAAATATATCTCAACAAAGCTGCTGTAAAAAAATTCTTTTCACAAAGACAATTCAGCTGCAAGATGAGTTGTTCTGTCCCCCACACAACAGGCTGCCATTCATGTAGATTAGCAGGTAACGGTGTTCCCCTGGCAGGGGGGCGATGGGGTGGCCCTGTGGGACAATCATGCAGGTACATTCTACCACCCACTCAGGAACATATTCTAATATTATACAGTTTTCCATAGAATAAATAGGCAAAGCTCTCCAACTCATTGTGGCTGGCAAAATCCTAATCCAAATCCAGGCAAGGGCAGTATCCAAAGGAAACATTACACATCAACTCATTAGGTTTAAGGCTCTTTGGGGTGCCTGGGTGGTTCAGCAGTTTAAAGCCTCTGTCTTCGGCTCAGGTTATGATCCCAGAGTCCTGGGATCGAGCCCTGCATTGGGCTCTCTGCTCAATAGGGAGCCTGCTTCCCTTCCTCTCTCTCTGCCTGCCTCTCTGCCTAATTGTGATCTCTGTCTGTCAAATAAATAAATAAAATCTTAAAAAAAAAAAAAAAAAAGATTTAAGATTCCTTAACAGGAGCACCTGGGTGGCTTAGTCAGTTAAGCATTTGACTTTATCTCAGGTCATGATCTCCGGGTCCTGGGATCCAGCCCCAAGTCAAGCTCCCTGCTCAGTGGGGAGCCTGCTTCTCCCTCTCCTTCTACCCCTCCCCCTGCTTTGTGTGCATGCTCTCTCTCTCTCTCTAGTTAAAAATAGAAAAAAAAAATCTTAAGGTTTCTAAACAGGTGATGCCTGGGTGGCTCAGTCGGTTAAGCATCTGCCTTCAGCTCAGGTCATGATTCCAGGGTCCTCGGATCGAGCCCCGCATCAGGCTCCTTGCTTAGCACGGAGCCTGCTTCTCCCTCTGCCTCACACTCCACTTACACTCTCTCTCTGTCCTTCTCTGTCTCTCTGACAAGTAAATAAAATCTTTTAAAAAAAAAGTGTTCCTAAACAACTGATTCCAGCAATAGATTAAAAAGATATTACACCATGACCAAGTTTTACTTAAATGCAACGTTGACTTAACATTAGTAAATCAGTTGGTGTAATTCACCACACTAATATCTTAAATAAATCATATACGACCATCTCAAAAGATGGACTGATGGGGGAAAAAAAAGATTCTGTAAAATTCGTTCTTAAAGGGAAAAAGTACTAGAAAACAAGGAGTGGAAAGGAATATCCTTAAATTGATAAAGGTTATTTACATACGTACATACACAGAAGCTACATTATTTTAAACGATGAAATGCTCAAAGCATTCCTTTTTATTAAAATCAAGAACAATACAAAAATACCTGCAATCATACTTCATCACTTTTTTTTTAAAGATCTTATTTATTGGAGAGAGAAGATGTGAGCAAGAGTATGAGCTGGGGGTTAGGGCAATGCGAAAGGGACAGACAACTCCCTGCTTAGCAGAGAGCCCGACATGGGGCTCCATCCCAGGACCCCAAGATCATGACCTGAGCCAAAGGCACATGTTTAACTGACTGAGCCACCCAAGGGACTCATTCTTACTGTATTTTAATAAGCTCCCAATGATTCTGATGGTGATGATCCAAGTACCCCCTTTGAGAAACCTCGGGCTGGAGAAACCATTTGCCTGTTGAGTTGGTTCCTGGTTCCCCAGTGCCCAAACCCACCTACCCAACAACACACCATCTGGCTATGCTTCCTTTCTTTCATAATAGTCCCGCTGTTCTATTTCATTTTTCTTGGATCTTCACAACAGCCCTGTGAGACTAAATTAACAGATATTATCTCCATTTCACAGATCAGGAAACTGAGGCTCAGAGAGGGTGGGGAAGTGGCCCAGTCCACACAGCTCATTAACATACCAACGAGAGGCTACTCAGGGCCTCTGTATGAAGACTTGATGATGGTAATGCAGCCAGCATTACTGACTGGTCCCCAGGTGCCGGGCACTTCACATGGGCCATCTCATTACCATAACTCCAGGAAGCAGATAGTCCCATCACCCCATTTTACAGGTGCAGAAACTGAGGTCAGAAGATAAAGTATCTTGCCCAATGTCACTCCACAGACTGGGTATCAGAACCCAAAGGCCCACCAAAAGTAAGCTTAGCATTTGTAGGAGGTCTATTCTAAATATTCATGAAAATTATGTATGCATTTTTCTCCTCAATATACTTGGCACCTGTTTTAGCAACAAACATTTCTGTCCCCCTCCCCCAGCAAATCCTCAAGTAAAAGTACCCCCCAGGGAGACAGAGCCCCTGTTTGCTCCATGAACCTTGAGCATGGGGCCCCGAAGCCCAGGAATGGATGTAAGTACCCAAGGAAGGTTTCAAAGCAAATAGTGGATGTGAGGTTCGATGTTGGTTCTCTGCCTCTGACTAGCACCATTTTACGGAAAAGGATACTGTCACCTCCACTGTCTATGGAAAACTGGACAGAAGAGACATGTTCTTTAACACTCTGGGGTTTTCTGGTCCTCGTCTTCAGGATCTCCATGCTTCAGAAGCCCACAAAGTACCCACTGAGACCTTCACTTCCCCTTCACCTCTTTCCTGGGCACCTGCTCTGAATGTGACCTTGCCCAAAACACCCAGAGAGACATCTCAGCAGCACCCAAAACCCTGCCCCCAAAAGGCCCCACACCTGCCCGGTGCTTCCCGGTCTCCAGGCCTTTGCCCACACCAGTCCTTCCACCTACTTGCCTTGGCCCACATCCCACAAGCTACCCATCCTCAACCCATCTTCAAGATCTCTCCTGTCACGGGGCCATCCCTGGGCCCTTCCTCCCCCATGACGGAAGTGGCCTATCCCTCCTCTGGGTCTTTGAGGACACACCCTAACCCACTTTGCAACAGAAGCACACATCCACATTTTAAAACTGCTTAGGGACAGTATTTGTATGGATTATTCTGAGTCTGGCATGGAATGACACCTTGCACACAGCAGGCTGTCAAGAAAACTTTCATGAGTGGATGAATCCAAGAATTCACCCCGTGCTCCCACTAATCGCAGCCATTCGTGGTCTGTGGGTAGAACCCAGCAGAGAATCCCATTAGGAGGAGACACGGCCCTGGGAGCCCGCGGGAGGTGTCCTGCAAGGCCAGCTTCATTTTTAATTTGTCTGTCCCCTGCCATGTCCCTCGTCTCTTCCCACCAGACAGCTCTGCCTCACGTTCTGTCACTCCCCAGTGCCACCCAGCTGCAGCCACCCAGCCTCACAGGCAGTCTGCCCACGCCTCGTCTCCATCACGGGGGCTGAGGGTGCCCGGGTCTTAGGCCTCTGAGGAAAGTTGGAAGTACTTGGCAGTCTGCAGCGTGAAAGGTCTCCCTTCAGTCTGGGACATCCTCCAGCTGAAACTTCCCACCCTGACATTAACACTGGTTCATCTTCAGTCCAAAAGGAAGGGAATGTGAACCGGCACCGAGGGTGTATATGAAATGTCTTCTCCGCCAGGGAAGGGGGGTGGGCCCACGAGCCTTGGCTCCCCTGCCGTGTGGCCCCACCTCAGGCCGATTACAAATGCAGATTGTCAAGGCATCCCAGGAGCCTCAGGGAGGCCGCATGTGAGCTCCCAGGCCCAGGAGTCCATGAGAGGGCCAGGGCTGAGGCCCACGGGACCACCCTCCCGTTCGCCCCAAGCCACACTGGGCCCGAGCCTCCTGCAAGTGGTAAGGACAAGGGCAAAACCACACACCCGAGGCGACTTGGCCCCTGCCTGCTTTCAGGAACCCAAGGGAGGGCCCCAAAGGAAACTTCTACCCAGCCGGATGCCCCTGGCTACTTGTCTTCAGCTTGAATGTGGAATCTCCATAAAGGCTTTGTTTGGGATAAAAGAGAGAAGTCACGGGGAAGGGGTGTCTTGGGATCCCTCCCATTTCCAGCTTCAGTGTAGGTGGGGGAAACGGGAGGCCCGCTGGCCGCAGACAAAGCCAGCACACGCCCCCAACCCCAGGAGGCAAAGACCATGCCCTCACCACCCCCCAGGAACTCGGCACATACCTGGGGCACCTGGTCAATGCTAAACAGCTGGGGCAGCTTCAGGCTAAGCATCTCGAAGCTGGGTTGGGATGGCCGGTGGTGGACAGCTGCTCCCTGTCGCCGGCTCAGAGTTCTGACATGGCCCGGGGTGCGTGTGGCCAGCCGGTGCCAGGGCTGCTTCCCTGCAAGAGGACGGCGTGAAGAAATCCAGTCAGCCCCAGCCCAGCTCCAGCTGGATCAAGACCATCAGATTGTTTAACCACGGAACAAACACTTGCTTGTGACGGCAAAATAATCAGGCTTCCTTAAAAACAGCAGTAGGTCTATCAGACCGCTGAGTCATTTATTCCGAGAGGGCTGGAGGGAGGTCATTCATGCCTGGTAGGGACGATCATGAAACTGCAGAGCTGGAAGAGCCATGGAGGCCACCAGGTCCCCTCATGTCGGACATCAGGGCCCGAGGGGGGGCAGTGACTTCTCTTAGGCTAGGGGACAGCTGAAGCTGCTGGCTTACGGCAGCATCGTGGGCTGCCCCTGGGCCGGCCGCGCGATCCCGAGTCTGTGTCCATTCAGCGGGCAGAGGAGGACAGGGGCCTTGCCCCAGATCACCCAAAGAAAAGCAGCTCTTCCAGAAGGCCAACGGGAGCTTTGTTGCCCTGAGACACACACAAGCAGACAAGCAAATCCGAGGCACTTGTAGGGGACACTGCAACTCCAAGTAACGAGGCTGTTTAAATGCAAGATTAAGACTGCTTAACAGGGGCGCCTGGGTGGCTCAGTGGGTTAGGCCTCTGCCTTCAGCTCGGGTCATGATCCCAGGGTCCTAGGATCGAGCCCTGCATCGGCCTCTCTGCTCAGCGGGGAGCCTGCTTCCTCCTCTCTCTCTCTGCCTACTTGTGGTCTCTATCTGTTAAATAAATAAAATCTTTAAAAAAAAAAAAAAAAAAAGACTGCTTAACAGCTGTGAGTAATGTGAGCTAGAGGGGCCTGAAGCCCTCAGGACGGCCTGAGAAATAGAAACATGCAAGCTGGGTTTAGCAAAGAAAGAGCAGTGCTAGGAATTTACCCTGGTTAACGCCTCCCCCTGCCCCCCACAGCTCCCATCATTGCTAAGCCAAGATCTGCCCCATCCTTAGAGCTCCCCCAGAGGAATTCTGTCCCTGCCTCAGAAGGTCCAGAAACCCTGCCTGTGCCTCTCATGTGACACCAACCTCCTCCGCCTATGAGCAAAGCTACCTGCCCAAGTGCTTGGAGAGGACACTCCTGGGATGGCTGGAAACTCGGGGTGTCTGCCTGGCTCACGCTGGGCCTTCAGTGAAATGCTTAACACCATTCATTAAAGCAACGGCGCTCGTCCTCTGAACTTAAAGTGTGGTTTTCGTTTTGTGGTTTGTTTACACTTTTGCTGCTTATTATAGTCTTTATGTTCTATGTGTTATTATCTAGAACTCTGGGGCACCTGGGTGGCTCAGTCAGTTAAGCGTCTGCCTTCGGCTCAGGTCATGATCCCAGGGTCCAGAAATCGAGACCAGCATTGGGCTCCCAGCTCAGCAGGGAGTCTGCTTTTCCCTCTGTCTTCTCCCCTCTGCTCATGCTCTTTCTCGCTCTCTCTCTCTCTCAAATAAATAAAATCTTAAAAAAAAAATAGAACTCTGTAACAAAATGCAATATATTTATGTTTCATTGCCATAAATTTGCTTCTTTCTTAAAAACGCTGATGTATTATTCACAAGTCCAAAGGGGGAAACGATCCAAGTGTCCACCAGCAGATGAATGGGTAGACAAAATAACAAAATACAGTCTAGGCACATAATGGAATATTATTCGGTCTTAAAAAGGAATGATGCTGTGATCGGCGCTTCAACATCAATGAAACTTGAAAACGTTATGCTGAGGGAAATAAGCCAGTCACAAAAGAACAAATGGTATAGGATTCCACTTACCCAAGGTACCTAGAGTAGGCAAATTCACACAGACAAAAAGTAGATTAGAGGCTGGATTGGTGGAGGAACGGGGCATTGTTGTTTCATGGGTACTGAATTTCTGTCTGGGATGACAGAAAGTTCTGGAAACGGGTGGTGGTGATGGTTGCACAGCGTTCTGACTGTGATGTCCCTGAATTAGACACTTAAAAATCGTTACACAATTTCACATTGTGCATATTTTACCACTATAAAAAGTGTGTAATATTTCCAAGCTACAGAATAATGAAGAAAATAATTTTTTTTTAAGATTTTTATTTATTTATTTGTCAGAGAGATAGAGCAGAGGCAGGCAGAGTGGCAGGCAGAGGCAGAGGGAGAAGTAGCTCCCTGCGGAGCAAGGAGCCCAATGTGGGACTCGATCCCAGGATCATGACCTGAGCCGAAGGCAGCCGCTTAACTGACTGAACCACCCAGGCATCCCGAAAATAAATAATTTTTTAAGAAAATAATTTTTTTAAAAGATTTTATTTATTTACTTGACAAAGATCACAGGTAGGCAGAGAGGCAGAGAGAGAGAGAGAGGGAAGCTGACTGGCCGCTGTGCAGAAAGCCCGATGCGGGGCTTGATTTCAGGACCCTGAGATCATGAGCTGAGCCCAAGGCAGAGGCTTAACCCACTGAGCCACCCAGGCGCCCAAGAAAATAATTTTTTTAAAGCGCACTTTACCTAAGTTAAAGAAAATAAAAGTTAATACTTTGCAAACAACATCGATGTGAGTGGGCCATAGTCCACCTTCGTTCTCTCAGTTTTGCAGGCCTAATTACCAAGACTCCCAAACTCTCTGAAGCACCATGATCTCACCCAGTGGCAGGACACAAGGTGGAGGTCTGGTACTGGGGGGGACCTCAGGCACACCAGGAAATCCTCCGGTAATGGGACCAAGGCTGGTCTCCACACACCTTGCCCACCTCGAGTAGCCTCAATGTCATGGGAAAGACAAAGAAAAGGAACGGTCCCCTTCTCTCCCAGCACATACCATCCCAATACAATGACCAGCCTAAACTGCAAACATAAGGGGTAATGACAATAGCAGAGGAGTCCCCAACTTCTTCATTCAGCCACTGTTTACCACGTTTATCACGTGACAGGTATGGGTAAGTCTAAGTGTGTAATTGAGGATTCTCCATGGGCTGCTGTGGCTTGAAGGACACGGTGAGAATTAAACAGATACAAAAATTGTATGGGTTTGGTGCACCTGGGTGGTACCATTGGTTAAGTGGCCGGCTCTTGGTTTTGGCTCAGGTCATGATCTCCGGGTCCTAGGATCAAGCTTCATGTCAGTCTCCACGTTCAGCAGGGAGTCTGCTCAAGGAATCTCTCTCTCCCTCTGCTCCTCCCCCTGCTCATACTCTCTCTCTCTCTCTCTCTCTCTCAAATAAACAAATAAAGCTTTAAAAAAATTGTATCGCTTTGTGACACATAGAATGGACGGAAGTAGGCAGCCTCCATACCATTCTCTTCTTTCACTGCACAGGAAAAAAAAGAGGAATAAGACAGTCACTGTCCCCAACAAATGTATAAAGAGATGAGACACCCAACTAGCTAGCACAAGTCACCCTGAGAAGGAGGGAAACTTTCATCTACCACACCAACCCCATCCTTCTCACCTTGCTTCCTGGCCCATCTCATTCACCCCCACTGTGGCCATCTCAGGAGGCAAGGCAGGGCAGGGCAGGGCCTGGGTGCTGGATTCAAGCCACTTGCATTCAAAGACCAGTGCAACCCGTGCAACCCTGGGCAAGGAACGTTAACGCCTGTGCCTCGGTTACCCTAAGGGTAAAATGGAAACAACGGTAGTACTTTTTTCATGGGGGTGTCATGATGATGAAACGCCAGAACCCATTTAAAGGGCCTGGCGTAAAGTAAGGGTCCAACAAACACTTGCTATTAGTACTAATTTTCAGAGAGGAAGATTCAATTTCTATTCTACAGGCAAGAAAATGGAAGCGTGGAAAAGCTATGGGGTTTGCCCAAGATCACACAGTGAATGGCTGCTAGAAAACTAGGATTTGATTTCTGGTTTCGTAAGTTCCTTTTCAGTAGAGAAGGGACTCTGAATAAAGGTTACGAAGAGCTAGCATAGAGCACTAGGTCTTAATTTCCCTTTGCTGCTGAGAGAAGGACCATGCAGAATGTTTACGATGATGTTTATAACCCAGAGGTTAAAGGATGGCCATCCTTGTCTGTTAATCAGGTTGAGACAAACACTTGGGTAAGACTTGACCTTGGGTCTTACAAAAGCTCGAGATTTCTTGTGTCCTGTCTTTGTACCAAGGAAGCAGGAACTCTTCCATTAAACCCACTGTTAGGTTGCATCTGAAATGTAAACCTTTCTGTCGAAATCATGAAACAACCTGGCTTATGATTCATACGTTATATCCCTTCTTAATCACGGCAGATGTAACTGAACATCAATGAACTCACTGGTGTTTTTTGTTCCCATCACACGCCAAGCTCTTAATTTCACCAACACTATAAAACCAGAGTGTAATTTCCAGTATTTCAAACAGCAGCTTGGTTTGCTGTCTCTGTCTGCAGAGGCCTAGAAACAAGAGTGAATAAGACAAAAGGGCTTCAGACATTTCCCATTAGAGACACAATGTGACGCTTGGCTAAGATTTCAACGGTACATCGGTGTTCCATGTGAGATTCATTTAAATGAGGGTCCCACAGCTTAAATATATGTTTTAGAACAGCTAAAAGAAAGGGAAATGGGCTACAACATATTCTCCAAGACCTGCCAAGTTCTCCTGAAGTAGCCCTAAACAACGCTTAAAAAAAAAAAAAAAAGGCCAAATCATCACAACAAAATCACCATCAAATTTCCAACTAGTCCTCTCAGATTTCTCAGATTTAAGACCAAACAAAATTAATACAAGGTGAAACTTGCCTTACCACCTCACCCGTCTCAGGCTAGCATTCCATCCTTATTCCTGGAGATCCCTCCCCTGCTAGAAATTTCATCCGATACACTGGATCCCAGGCCCTGAGGACTTGGCTAGCAAACCCTGTAACCTCCCAAATATACCTACATATAAAGTTGCTGAATATAAGTTGATGGGCTATTTTCCCAATGAGAAGGTCTGAAAAAAATGTATAACTTCTGGGATGCAGATGAACTAGTACACAATCTCTCTCTCTGCAACATTAACTTATTAATGTGGCTAGACATATTAGAATCCCTTACTATACCCAACAAATTAATTTTAAAATATTGCTTTTTCCACTGACATCTCACAGAAATAAGTGTATTCACCATCTTCACAAGCATCTTCGATAACAATATCTTCATAACTATAGCCACGTTCTAGAATTACTAACATAGTTTAAGTGAAAAATAGTCTCATTTCCATATGAGTTATATGAGGTCTGTGCTTTTTTTTTTTTGAGAGAGAGGACACGTGGTGCAGGGGAGGAGCAGAGAGAGGGAGAGAGAGAATCTTCAGCAGGCTCCGGGTCCAGCACTGAGCCCGACGTGGGGCTCCATCTCACAACCCTGAGATCACCACCAGAGATCGTGATCAAAGCTGAGATCAAGAAATCAAGGACCCTTCACCAACTGAGTCACCCAGGCGTCCCTGAGGTCTAGAGAAGCTGTTTTTAATGCCGCTGTTACACAATGTACCCTGAGTCGGAAGTATTCATTTGCTATTATTATAATGCCGTGGTTTGCTTTCAAACACTTCACACAGATAGCGTGATATGAAATGGTTAGGTTTAACCCACACCCCTGGGGTGGTGGTTAATTAGCATTTGAAAGACGAAGCAGAAAATCATACTCCAGAGGCCACACCTTTGGTTCAGCGGGGGTTATTTCTGACCCACACCAAAATGTTTGCGAATTAGCGCAATGGGTGCTGTTTAACTGGCGAAATGAGTGGAATAGAAGATATGGGAGCTGATGAGAAGGATCGTCCAGGCGCCCATCCTCTTGCATGAGCAGGGACAGTGAATGGATGCCCCAGGGTGACTCCCCCCTGAATAAGCCCAGGTAAGCCCTGTAGAGAGGATTCAGGAGCCTAAAGCCAAGAAGTCCAGCTGCCCCAGGTCCCCAGATAAATGTTGTATCAACTTTGCACGTGCTTACAGAAAAGGTGTGCAAAAGCGTTAAAGAGGGTAGTGCTAGGACTTCACCTGCCCACAGAACAGGCCATCCTCCTGCTTTGGCACCTGCTGAAAAATATGTGGATGGCAGGGGAACTCAGCCTGAGACTCTCACTGTGCTGTGCCCATGCTGTCTGGCCGTGAGGGTTTAGGGGTCCCCTTGCTCTCAATTACCTCTAAACACTGATGCACTTCCAGACACTCTCAGCTGGAAGTCACACCACTGTTTCGTGTACCAGGGAAAGAAGTGCTGCACATTATAATCAGGAGATGAAGGCACCCTCTGGAAATGAATCCTGATTTCAGAACTCATAAAACACCACCACCATAGGAATTGATGAAACACAGAGACTGGAAGTGAGCGATCGGCTTGGGTCAGTTCGCCATGGCTACTCCTTCCATCTTCCTACTCTGCTCTTGAAAGGGATCATTAGGGTCTCCTTTATAACAAAACCAGCTCTTACAATCAGAGGCCACATCCCCGGAATAAATCTCAATCTGGGTTACACTTTCTGCCCAAGTCTCCATCTGTATAACATTTTCTCTCTCTTTCAATTGCTTGTGTGTGTCAGGTGCCTTCTGGAAGGATCCCAAACAAGCATGGATGGGGAGAGTTTCGGGTTACAGTGTCTCCCCCAAAATGCCCATACAGCCAACCAATTGTTCAAAATAAAGGAATGCAGTGGGCCCCAAATGTGAAAAACTCTGGATGGGCCCAACTATTATGCTACTTCCTCTTTTCTGGAAAAAAAAAAAGAAAGAAATTAGGCTGGAAAACAAAAAACTCATAGTCAGGCATATGTAGCAAAAACAAAGAAGGCTGTTTGGTAGGGAATTTTTCCCATGCTTGCTTTAGAAAACTAGAAACATGAGATCAGGAAGCTGCTGAGAGGTCTCTAATTCAAGTTACCACCAGACGCATGAATGTCATCAATGGCATTTCAGAACAGAAGTTGTACATTTGACCCAAAGAAGCAACGTTCAGAGGGAGTTCAGGTTTCACGAAGAGACGGTGGGGAGGACCAGAGAGAAGACAGGTGGCCCCTTTCTGGCCATACTGCCTGGCCAGCCCACCTCTGATTCCCTCCTTCCCCCCGGGCTCCTGTCTAGATCTCCTTTATGTTAACCCGAAAACAGCACAGAGCCCAGGAGGCAACCAGGGCAGAGTTTCCCTCCCATCACTGGCCAAAAGGCCCCTCCCAGAGGACCACTAAATGGTCCTCGCCACCACAGAGAGTTGAATGTTTACTAGGGAAGCTGGGGAATAGGGGTGGACAGAATCTAAGAGCAGCCCCAAGCTGCCTGCAGACTCCTGCTTTACCTTAAATATGCATATGAAAATTAAAATTTTTGTGCATCAAAGGGTACTATCAAGAGCGTGAAAAATGATGGGAAACCATATACCCGATGAGATTCATATCCAGAATATATAAAGAACTCCTACAACTCAACAACGACAATAACCCAATTAAAAAAATGGGTAAAGGACTTAAATAGACATTTCTCCAAAGAACACAAAAACAGGACCAACAAGCACATAAAAGTGTGTGGTTCAGCAGCACTAGTCATTAGGGAAACATAAGTCAAAACTACAGTGAGATACCAGTTCATACCATTAGGATGGCTGTCAAAAAAAAAAAAAAAAAAAAAAGGAACTAGTGTAGATGAGGATGGAGAAAAACTGGAACCTTAACTCATCGCTGGGAGGAATGTAAGATGGTGCAAACACTCTGGAAAACAGTATGGCGGTCCCTCAAAAAATTACCCAGAGAATTACTGTAGGATCCAGAAATTCCACTTCTGGGGACATACCTAAAGGAATTAAAAGCAGACACCAAACATATATCTGTACACCCATGTTCAGAGCAGCAGTATTCACAATAGGTGAAAGGCGGAAGTGACCCCAGTGTCCATCAGCAGATGACCAAGCACGATGTGGTCTGTACATGTGATGGGATGTTACTCAGCCTTCAAAAGGAATAGAATTCTGACACAGGCGACCACATGGATGGATCTGGAAAACATCATGCTAAGTGAATGAGCTAGACAAAAAAGGACAAACACTGTAGGATTCCACTTATCAGAGGTAAGGGATAGGCAAATTTATAGACAGAAAATAGAACAGAAGTTGCCAGGGGCTGGCGAGATGGGGAAATGGGAAGTTGCTGTTTAATGGGTGATGATGAAAATATTCTGGAAATGGACAGTGATGATGTTTGTACAACACTGCGACTATAAGTAATGTCACTGAACTTAGCACTTCAAAATAGTTGAAATGGTGGGCACCTGGGGGGCTCAGCCGGTTAAGTGTCCGACTCTTGATGTCAGCTCAGGTCTTGATCTCAGGTTCATGAGTTCAAGCCCTGTGTGGAGCCTACTTTATTTATTTATTTTTAAAAGATTTTATTTACTTATTTGACAGAGATCACAAGTAGGCAGAGAGGCAGACAGAGAGAGAGAGGAGGAAGCAGGCCTCTGCTGAGCAGAGAGCCCGATGCGGGTCTCGATCCCAGGACCCTGAGATCATGACCTGAGCCGAAGGCAGAGGCTTTAACCCAATAAGCCACCCAGGCGTCCCTGGAGCCTACTTTAAAAAAAAAAAAAAAGAAAAAAAAAGTTAAGGGACGCCTGGGTGGTTTAGTCACTCAAGCATCTGCCTTCAGCTCCGGTCATGATCCTAGGATCCCGGGATTGAGCCCCGTACTGGCCTCCTCACTCAGCAGGGAGTCTGCTTCTCCCTCTGCCTCCACTCCCCCTGCTTGGGTGATTTCCCTCTCTCTCTGTCTGCCAAACAAATAAAATATTAAAAAAAAAAAAAAAAAAAACAGCAAACATTTCTCACCCATAGTTCCAGAGGCTGGAAGTCCAAGAATGGGGGGGGGGGTTGCAGCATGGTCGGGTTGTGGTGAAGGCCCTGTTCTGATCGCAGATTGCACACTCACTGCCCTGTCCTCACAGCAGGAAGGGCAATGGATCCATCTCGGGCCTCTTTCCTAAGGGCATGAATCCCACTCACGAGGGCCCCAGGCTTCCCTCCCTTTCCTCTGGAGACTTTTGCTCACTCCTGCTACAGATTCCAGCATCCGGCCACCCGCAGCTGTGTGTCCCCTCAGCTCTCCCCCTTGCAGAGCTATACTTGCTGGGATACCTCCTCTTCTCTCCCGGCAGCCGCTGAAACGTGAGGTTGACCAGCTCTCTGTCACCTGCCACATGCTTGCTCTCTCCCTGTTGTCAGTTGCACTCAAATCAGTTTCCCTGGGAGCCCCAGACCCAGCCCGCATCCAAGCACACAGTGAATCCCAAAGCCCTCAAGGCCTGTCCTAGGCACCGGGGGATGCAGACTGCCAGGCTTCTGGACTTCTCGGAGTGCCTCAAGGAGATCCCCGTCTGCTAGAGAAGAGAGAGACGACAGCACACTGCCCCTGTGCGGGGACAGGAAGCTCCCGAGTCCAGAGAGGTGAGAAGAGCTGAACCCAGGGCAGGGAAGAGAAAATGAATGGGAGGGTAGTCATGGGATGGATGGGTACGGAAAGCAGAGGCTCTGGGCTTCCAAACTGTTTCAAAAATAAGAGGCGAGAAAAAAATAAACCGCTAGTACAGTATCATAGAGGTCGGTACATGACATCATACGCTGGGGAACCCTGATGTAACCACCCGCATCAGTCAATAACGTATCAGTGTTGGTCATCACTTGTATCCAATGTACCATGGCAGTGGAAGCTGTTAATAATAGGGGAAGGGGCTGGGCCAGAAGGGGGCATTGGGAACTCTACTTCCAGCACCATTTTTCTAAAAACCTAACACAGCTGTAAAAAGAAGAAAGTCTATTAAGAAAAGGTAACCCGACATAAAAAAATCAAGGGACCTCATAGAAAAACCTGGACTCCAGTTTGTCTTGACAAATCTGAAGGTCAAGTTCACATACAGCTGCAACTTGCTATTTCTTCTTTCCAGGTAAATGGGGTAAGCGCAGTCAGGTTCATAGTAGACGGCCCCCCCCACAACCCCGCCAATGCCTGCCAAACTTGGCCCTGAGCTCTGTGTTTTGGGCTCTGGTGATCGAAGTCAGGTATCTGATGACAGAGAGAGAGAGACAGCCAGAGTCTCAGAGTGCCATGTCCCACAGGCTGGGAAATAGTGACACCCATGAAGGAAGGGAGTAAGACCAAAGCAGTTTTCGGTTGAGTCTGATGTGCATAGATTTGCAGTTTAAAAATATGTGACCAGGGGCGCCTGGGTGGCTCAGTGGGTTAAAGCCTCTGCCTTCGGCTCAGGTCATGATCCCAGGGTCCTGGGATCGAGCCCCGCATCGGGCTCTCTGCTCAGCAGGGAGCCTGCTTCCTCCTCTCTGCCTGCCTCTCTGCCTGCTTGTGATCTCTGTCTGTCAAATTAAAAAAAAAAAAAAAATATGTGACCATATCTTGAAGGAGCGAGCAAGGGTACAGATCAACTTAGGAGGCAAAGAGAGGTGACTTTCAAAGGTCCTCCAGAGGGAGAAGAGCAGACAGAAGATCCAAGGGATAAGAAAAACTCAAGTTCATGGTTCTGATGGAATAAAATTGACAGAGTTGGGGGTTGGGGGGCAGCAGGAACAATGATCTAGAGGATTTGCCCAGTATCTCGGTTTCCCTGGTAGGGCAAGGTTAGGAACTGTGAGAGAAAGGGGTGAGCCAGTCTGGAGGAGGGTGGAGGCTGGGGGCCGGTGTTGAGGGGCAACATTGGGGAAGCAGCCAGGTGAGAGGCAGGGAAGCTGGGAGCAGCTGCTGGTAGACAGGGTGCTCATCCAACATGCCTGGGTCAAAGTCATCCCTCTGCTCCCCCTGGGGAGAGCTGCCTGGGGGGGCAAGGAGCAGCAATGGAAAGTGGACAGGACTATGCTTGGTCATTTACTCATTCATTCAGCACCCACTTCCTGAACACCCACTATGTGTCTGACACCACACAGGACACAGGGGAGGACCCCTTCATCCCTTAAGAGCTCACATTCTAGTGCAGGAGATCAACACTGACATGTGACACAAAACACATCTGATGGTTGGAACCATCAGCTGTTTCTGGGGGGAACAGAGAGGAGGGGCATCACACCAGGGAGTCAGGAAAGACTTCTTGAAGACATAAAGCTTGAGCTAAGTGTTGAAGAATAAGCAGGAGTGCAGCAGCCATGGAGGACAGAGACCGCTCTAAACTGAGGGTACAGCAGGAGCCAATGTGCGGAGGTGGGCAGAGTACACATTTGGGGAGCTGTCCACAGTTCAGCGTGGGGTGGTGGAGGGGAAGGAGCGGCTAGTGCCCAGCACGGGGTCTGGAGAAGAGCCCCCGTGAAGGCTTGGGGTGCACCATCTGAAGACAGTGGGAATGAATGCACTAGAGGGTGGGAGTCAGGACCAGAGGGCTCAGGGATGCTGATGGGGGGAGAGGCTGGCAGCCCAAGGGACGGTAAGGAGAATTCTGAGCGGTGGATGCCAGAAAATTTCAAATCCTGGCTCCATCATTTCCTGGGTGCCCTTGGACCGATTGCCTAATCTCTTCAACTTGCATTTTCTTATCAGTTAAATGAGAATAATGAAAGTTATCAATGACTCTTGCGAGGATGAAAAAACCATAGTAACTACCAGATAACAAGCACTCAATAAAAAGTGACTATTAATACTACCGTACCCTAGCCTGTCCCAGTACTGCATTAACACACCCTCATGCTCCTTCTGCCCTGGGTTTAGAGTTTTGCTTGAAACTAGACTGTTACCTTTCAGGCTCTGACCCACCTCCCTGGCTGGAGGTGTAGCTAATGGGCGCTCCACGGCGGGGAGAGGTTGCCATGGTGACCTCCCAGCTTGGCTTTAGGACCTGGGAATGAACCAAGCCCTTCCTTTGTTCCAGGGATCCTGGCTATTCTAGATATTTACTGCTCGGTGATTATTGCACATCTGAAAAAGCTGAATGATACTCTTTAGCACATTGTGAAAAGCTGGAAACAATCCAAATTTCTGGCATTAGCGAACTGGCCCGGTAAGTTACGGTCAAGCCATGCAAAATTGCATGGCGCGGCTATTAAAAATGTTACAGATCTGTGGTTACTGACAGGAAACAGTGTCATGACATGTTGTTAAATGAAAAAAGCAGGTTATGGGGCCGCATAAATCTTGTAACACAGGCCACATAAAACTGTGTTACATTTAACTGCTTGTGTTTATGTACGGAAAAGTGTTTGGAAGGATGTTCCCCAAAGTGCTCAAGGTGGCTCCCTCTAGGCGGCAGTGGTCAGCCCTAGAGATGTGCTCTACTCCCTTCCTCCTCTTCTATGACACTGGAGTTTGCCCACAATGAGCATGTGTCATTTGTTTTTTTTCACCAAAGCAAAAGTGCTGTTAAAAGGTAATAAGGGAACCCTTGGCGAGTCTTGGAGAAATTAGCTTTGTGAGCCAATCTGCAGGTTGACCAGCCTTTCCTATTATACCCACCACCTAAGAATCTCGAATCTGAGCCTTCCTCCCTGTGCCCCATCCTGACTGCTGGCCCAGGGGCAACCCTGGCCTTCAAGTCCCCCATTCAGGGTAAGTGGTACACAGTTGCATAAAGCCAAACAGCTCGCCCATTTTGGAAAAGCCACCCTACTTCCCCCAGCTGCAGCTTAAGGGGGCTCCCTCTGCCATGACCATGGTGAAGGTGGAGCTGGACAAGAGCGCCCTGCACTGGGAGCTCCAGGAGGTCATCAGTCAGTGGTCACATAGTGAGCACCTTGTGAATGCCCTGCTCCAGGCCAGCCCTGGAAAGCCATGGGTTGAAGAGAGACATCAGCCTGCCCCCCGCATGCGAGGCTCCCGGTCTAGTGGAGGGCTCCAGGAAGGGCTTGCAAATCCAATAACTCTTCATAGTTTTGACAAGGCTCTGCTCTCCCGACTCATGGTCCAAATTTTACGTTCCTATGACAAAGTCATAGGGTCTCCTCTGGAGGCCCTAGAAGACCCCGCTCTTTAGCATATCCTCAAGACCTCCACAGCCCACCCAGCCTCAACATCACCTGCCACCAGTCTTGCCACATGCCCCACACCCCATCACACCCCATCACTCTTCTCTGTCCTTGAATGCTCCATGTTTTTGCACTTGCTGCTTACTAGGAGAGGGACATCTCTCCTTCCACTTTCTCTTCTTAACAAAATTCTATGCATTCTTTTTTCTTTTTTCAAAGACACTATTTGAGAGAGAGAGAGGAAAGAGAGTGCATAAGTAGGGTGGAGAGGGAGAAGCAGGTCCTCCACTGAGTAGGAAGCCTGACATGGGGCTCAATCCCAGGACCCTAGGATCATGTCCCGGAGCTTAACACAGAAGTTTAACTGACTAAGGCACCCAGGTGCCCTGAAATTCTACCCATTCTTCAAAACTAAACTCAAGCATCATTTGCAAGAGTCTCTATTGTCCTATTTGCAAATTTCACAGTGAAATGCCCTGGCTCCCCACTGGCAAGACTGGCCAAGTCTGCCTGGTTCACTGCTGTGTCCACTGTGCCCAGGCTGGGACCGGGCGCGGTATCGCTGTTGCTTGAATGCATAATTTTTTTTTAAGATTTTATTTATTTATTTGATAGAGATCGCAAGTAGGCAGAGAGGCAGGCAGAGAGAGAGGGAGAAGCAGACTCCGCTGAGCAGAGAGCCCGATGTGGGGCTCGATCCCAGGACCCTGGGATCATGGCCCCAGCCAAAGGCAGAGGCTTTAACCCACTGAGCCACCCAGGTGCCCCTTGAATGCATAATTTGCTGAACAACTAAATGACTTCCATTGCCCACTACACGCTGAACCCCAAAAGCAGGGTCTGGCCCATTTGTCTAGAACCTTCTGCCCAGTGGTTGCCAGGCTTTATTCATAAACCTTACACCTCGGTGCCAAAATGGTGTATTTTCCCTTGGTCCAAAATGTTTATTTGCGAATTTTTAAGGTCTGAAATCTCATACCAACTGTAAAAAAAAAAAAAAAAAAAAAAAAAGCACAAGACAACTGAAGAAATCTGAACGCCGGATATTTTATGACTGAGAAATGATCAATTCTTAAGGTGCAATCATAGAACCACAGCTGTGTTTTTTAAAGAGCCCTATTCACTGAGAAGAACTGTGAAGGAATTACAGATGAAATGATATGATGTCTTAGATCAGCTTCGACAGAATCCAGCTGGGAGCAGGGGTGGTGGGTCAGGGTGGAAGGAAGATTGGCCACAAGATGGTCACTGTTGAGGTCAGGCATGGAATTTCTGCAAATGTCTCAATTTTTGTATATGTTTTAAAAAGGAGATAATCACATTAAAAAAAAAAAAAAAAAAAACCCAAGACAAAACAAAACAAATCCAAAACCTTTGAAATGTGAACTACATCTCAACTCCTCCTCAGACAGTGCATGGTGGCAGACAAAGCAAAATTCTGTTGCTAGAATGATCATTACTCTATTCGCCGACTTTCCTAACACGTGGAATATCAACACAACAGTTCCAAAACTGATACAGGAAATGCTGCATCAGACTCTCCATCTGAACAAGATAAAACCAAAGAACTTGAGGACAAACCGGAAATGCTTCAGGAAGGAGAGCAATGGCTCCTTTCAAATAAAAGACAGCAGTCCCTGAAAAAAAACCAAAAGGCCGTGTCAGTGGAAAATATTCGACGATATCTGACAAATCTCTCTTCTCACCATTCTCCGGCTAGGGGAGAGCCAGCAAAAGCTTTTTTTCAAAAGTCTGATAGGAAAAAAACATGCTTGAGATACAATGGTACCACCAACGTACTTTGTGTAGATTTTAGCGGTTTTATTGCATCATTTTTGTCTATCTGTGAGTTTAGACTAGAGCTGTAATGTCTATTTTTACCTATTTTACATTGATGTATTTTTGATTATTAAATATTTGGTTTTATGGACTTAAATTTTTAAAAAATATTTATTTATTTATTTGACGGGGGGTGGAGAGGGGCAGAGGGCGAGAATCTTAAGCAGGCTTCCCACCCAGCAAGAGCCCTACATAGGGGTCAATCTCAACAACCCTGAAATCATGACCTGAGCTGAAACCAAGAGTCACACACTCAACTGACTGAGCCACCCAGGCACCCCCTGACTTAAATTTTTAAATACGCTTTCACAAAATGTATAAAATACAGATAATGTAAAATAATATTTCAATATTTGGGATATACAGAATAAGAGGGCCCGGCTCTTTTACTCCCATATAACTATCTCCATGCAAGAGCTGGCCTGATGGGTTCTGGGAATGCAGCCTAGTGGTCCTCAACTTGGGATGCACCTTAGAACTACCTAGAAAGCTCTCAAACATAGTACTTGGTGGGGCCCACCACAGCTCAATTAAGGTAAGCTCTCCAAAGGTCAGGGAGAGCCGGTGAAGCCCAGTGACCTACAGCATAGCCAGAGTTGAGACCGCTGACATTCTAGTCCAAGGGGAGAACAGAGCCCACCCAGAGCTGGTCTGGCACTGAGCTCTGCAGGGTGAAGACTGGGGTGTCCACACCTCGCAATTCGCTGGCCTCCGGGGCAGGTGTACAGGGGGGTTCATCCCCCAAGGCTGGGAAAGTGTGAGTTCCTGCCAGGTCGATGGAAGGTGAATGTGGGTCCTGACCGTTAGGGTCAAAAGTCAGGCTGCTGGAGAACTCAAGATCCCATCTTCACCCGCTTCCCAAGCCTCTAATCTGATCAGAAACTGAAAGTCTGAGATAAGGCTGTCAGCCTACAAGAAAGCCCAGAGCAAAGGAGGAAGGAAAGGAGGGGGACTTGGGGAGGACGAGGCACCCAGCACCTTCCCATCTCCTGGGGAGGCAGGTCTGGAACCCTGGAGGAGATCATGCAGCCCATAAGGTCAGAACCAAGATCCCTCAAAGGGTTCTTCTGGGAGGGGGGTTTCTGCTCACACCACAGAGGCACTGACACCCAGGGAGGAAGGCCCGCTCCATGGGCACTGAGCTCCCCACCTGGAAAATATCCAGGTGGGTTCTGGGGCACCTACCCTGGGGAGGAAGGTGAAGTTACAGGTCGAGACAGGGGCCTGGAAAACCTCTTCTCATATCAAGTCCCAAACTCAACTGTGCATCCAAAGACCCAGAGGTGAAGGCTGGAAACGCAGACCAGACTAGGTGAACCCACCTCAGGCTCTCGCAGTCGGAATCCTCAGGGTGGGGGCCCCCCAGAGACCTGGCTGGTTATCAAGCTCCAATGCTGAATCTCACGCAAGGCCCAGTCCTGGGACCACTGCCCTGAGCTTCTGGGACTGTCCACTTCCACACGGCTTAGGTCCACTCAGGACACAAGACACTCGGAGCCAACAGTGAGAGAAAGAACGAGGAGCTGGGGACCAGGGCTGGGAGGAAAAGGTGGAAAGCGTGTGCTCAGAGGGAAGAGAGGCCGAATGAGAGAGGGTCCAGGGATGGGCCCCAAAGGAGGCAAATTTTAGATTCGGTTCCACATCCCCTCAGGGAGCAGGTGCCCATGACTCGGGCCTTGCTGAGTTCGATGGTCAGAAATCATGGCGGCCCTCAAAGAGATCCCTTCTTTCTGAGGAGACAGACACCATAATCAACTGTGAGGGATCACTAGGAAGGAAGGAGACAGACTTCTCTGAGAGGCCCCCAGCCTCCCAGACACACTCGCTTGGTGTTTCACAGGTGCCTCAAAGGCCACATAGCCACACGGGAATCATCATCTGTCCTCCTAATCACACCTCTACACATGGCTCTCTCTGCTTCCAGACGCCCTACTCTCAGACTTTGTCTGCCTGGAAAATTCTATCTCCCCCTTCAGTGTCCGTCCACCCAAGCCCCTCACCTCCCATCTGGCTCCGGGAGTCCTCTGGAGCCCCTTGTCATACCTCGGCCTGCACGGGAGTTTCCAGAGCAGCGTGTGTGTCCCCCTCCTGGACGGCAGGGTCCTGCCATGCTCACGGTTGAGTCCCAGGAACCACGCACAGTGCCTGACATGCTAGGGAGAGCTCAGAAGGAAACCTGCCCAGCTGTGCAGGGGAGTTCAGAGAAGGGGCCCAGAGCAAGGATGTTGGGTCGTCAGAGAAGGCTCCCAGAGGAAGTAAAGCTTGAGAGGGGAAGGGCTGGCTTTGGCAGAGGAGAGAAGGGTGCCCCCAGGGAGGGGGACCGCACAGGAAAGGCCGGGGTGAGAAAGTGGGCCGGCATGCTGGTGGTGCGAGATAAGAGCTGGAGAACAGGAAGGTACAAGAGCACTGAGGGGCACGAGGAGCAGGCCCAGACCCTGGGTGCAGCCCCCCTCCAGGCCCAATAGTTCAAAGCCACCTCCCTCCCTGACTTCCTCCTCAGATGATTCAAATTCATGAGCTGATTTTCTCAGCAATCATTAACTCTGAGCTTCACACATCGGGCCTGGGGGGGATTGTTAACTGATCAAACTGGTGGGTGGACTAGTCCATGTAATTATTACCCAAAGAACATAGTGCACAGGTGCTAAGGAAATGGTCAGGGGTGGCAAGGAGCCAGGGGAACTGTGAACTGGCAGAAGAAAGAGGTTCATATGGACTGGGGTGGGGTGGGGGGCATGTGCCCAACCCTCAGCTGACAAGAGGATGCTGAAGGTCGAAGGAGGACAGAGGCCCAGACAGGAAAGGGTGCACAACACACACAACCATTCCCACCAGAGACAGGGGAGTCTGGGCTCTGGAGTCTGGTCGACCTGGTTTTGAGTCCCAGAGTCCTTTTCGGCCTCCCTTTCCTCCTCTGTAAAATGGGGATGACGTTGATTTGAAGTCCCATTTATTGAGCTCATGGTCTATTCTAGGCCCTTATGGGCATTTTACACTCTGCTGAATTTCCCCAATATGGCCTCACATGGGCGCTTTTATAATCCCGAGTGACTACCTGCCTGGTCTGTTTTGGGCATGAACAGGAGCCAGTGTGTAAGCGCTGGGTACGCAGTGGGTGTCCAGTGGTGCCTGAGCTGATAGGATGTGCTCATGTCTCGGGCCGGCTGCAGACCACCAGCTAGATAGCAAAACCGACCCTCCTTCCTCCTCGCCGGAGTGGTATTTTTCCTGCTAGCCCAAGGTCATAAGCAATATATTTCACAATATTTGAATGCAGCCATGGATTAAGAGCCCCACTGGCTGACATGTGACACAGGTCATTATTCTAGCATTAGAAGTAAGCACGGGCTTTTTTCAAGGGCTGAAGCAAAATGCATTATTTAACAACCTCTGAAAAATGGGAATAATAGGTCCTTCCAACTCAGCCCCCAAGACCGTGCAGCCAGAGCTCAGGAGGGCATCAAGAGTGAACCCCCACCTTCCCTGAGCCTCGGCAGCCAGACCACCTCTGAGGCTCCAGCTGGCCTGAGCTCCTTCCCTGGGGTCTGCCCAGAACCCAAGAGGGCCCACCAGAGTCTACAGCGTGGAACTGGCAAGCATGGGATGGTGGGAAGGGGGAATCCTGGCTGCACCTGTCCCTGAGCTCTGGTCCCCCCTTCCTGCCCCCGAAAGCCCCTACAGCAGCTGGTTAGTGCGGAAATGGACTCACTTTGCCCAGGGAGGGAACACCAAGCCTCCAGATGAAAAGTGAGAAGGAAAACATCATTTTCATGCTGAGAACACCTCTCCCAAGCACATGTCCCCACAGTGTCCCCCAGAGCACTGGGAAGCCGGAAGCACCGTTAAGGTGGACACACACCTATAAAAGGGTCTCTCATCTCTTGGCCCCAGGATGCCATGCCGGTTTGCATCTGTGTGAGGAGGGAGTAAAGTGGGGCCACCTCAACCGTGTGACCTTCACCATTACGGATTCATTTGTTTGGGTCTTGAAGGAAGGGCCTCAGGTGCATTCCGGAACCCTGGGGACAGGGGAGGGGTCACGGGGCTGAGCTGACATTATTAGAGGAAATCTTTTTCCTCTCACTTTCCCCACAGAGGCCCCACTCTTCCTCCCTGAGTGGGAGTGAATTCACTTCCACAATCACTGGCCACGGCTGGCGTTCCAGGGGGATAAACTGGAGCAGAGAATCAACAGGTGGGAAGACAACTTGGGCAGGGAGCCCAAAGACCTGGCTCACGCATGACTGAGCCGTCCCTGGGAGGCCCAAGGGACTCTAACTGAGCTGCATGACCTGTCTGTGCCTTGTTTCTCACCCCAGCATGAGGACAGGAGACGGGGTGCACCTGCCCGCAGCAGCAGGCGCTCAGGGAGGGGAGCTGGAGGCAGGACCGGCCGTGCGCCCAGGTGCATGAAGCATTTTGCCTCCTACCCCTCCACCCCCCCACCCCAGCTCCAGGAGCCACGTCACCCACAGAGCCCTCAGCCTCCTCCTCACACCAGCACTGGAGCCTGAACAAAGCAGGCTTTAGTGGCACAAAGCCCACCTTATCTGGAGATACGCTTTCCATTTGAAAGTCAAATCCGAGGCCTTGGGACAATGAAGGGTGGGTGCTTGCACTTGGTATACCCAGGTGGGCCTGGTGGAGGCCCACGGGGCCAGCTCGACAGCTCCCCCGACCAAACTCTGGAGAGTTCACTTCCTCGGACCCCCGTTCTGCTCTTTTCAGACTTTTAAGGAAATCTTGAGGTTGGCAAGCCAAGGCACCTAAAAGGCAAAACTCCTCTGCTCCAGGACTCCAGGTGAGACACCGGGCATGAAAACTGGACCCAGAGATGCTGGGCCACTTACTTGGGATCACACAGCAAGCTGGGCCTGGGGAAAGTCCAGAAGCCCTAGCCTTGTTAAGAACAATTCCAGCATTCAAGTGTCTGTTGTCGGAGGAACTGTCCCCGGAGGGCAGTGAAGATTAAGCCAAAACGAACTAGGGGAAGGAGGGAAGGAGGGAAGGCGAAGGAAGGAGGAGAGCAGCAGGGCTGTCACTTTCTCCCTCCCACATCCTCTCTCCAGCCTCGTGGTTAAGCCAAGTGTTTCATCCTCCTTCACACAATTTCCTTTTTTTATCACTTACATTTTTTTTTAAACCATCAGTCAGGTTCTAGAGAGGATATGCACCAAAAACATCCAAGATATAAACTACCGGCATCCCACGTATCAGAAACAGACACTCTGCCCCCCTTGGTGGCTCCCTCCCTTTCTTCTCCCAGCTGCAGATCCTCTCCTCTGCTTTCCAAAAGATCTCCTGCAAGCCCAAGCCCGAGCCCAAGCGGGATCTGGGGAAACACTTGTTTCCTGCCCTGGGGGCAACCTTAGAATCCTTCAGGAGGCAAAAACCCTCACCCGACTCACAGAAGTGCAAGGTCACTGAGTCCCATCCCCATCCCATCTAGCTCCAGGGTCCCCAGGGCTCCCCTGAAAGCAGAGAGGGTTCAACATGCACAACCCGCCCCCTCCCAACACTGACAGACCCTGTGGGGAGTCCCACAGGGTATCCTGTGGATACCCTGCTGCCCCCATCCTCCTGTTATCCATCACCATCCTCCTGTTACCCCAGAATCCTGACCCTCAACCTCTCCTCATGGATGGCTGGCCTGTGGACTGCCAGAAATATGGGGGCCTCCTTGCCAGACCTCTTGCCCGCACCCTTCCCCTCTGCCACCTCTTCCATACCAGCTGCCTGCTCAAGCTCTTCCTCTTTCTAGAAGTCTGATTGGCCAAGCACAGCATGGCTTCCCTTTATTCTCTGCACTGGCGGGTGGGCCCACAGAGCGTGTTGGTGAATCATCACATGGTACCTTTCCGTGGGGTGGGGGGCGAGCAAATAGGACATGATTCTAAGCCCCACAGCCCATGGCCCAGTTCAGAGTTCATCAGAACTAGAAGGGTGCCTGATGAATGTGAGATTCCTTCCCCACAAATTCCACCCTCTGGAAGGTAAATAACAGCTCTAGGCAACAAGAAAGAAATCGAGAGGTAGCATGAGTAATCGCCAACTATGTGCACGCGTTCACGAACTTCCTTTGGACTCACTGACGTACAGCACACAGGACGGGGATCTGGACCCACATTATTACAAGAGGCAACTTCACCCCCCCCACCCCTCAGCCCCCAAAAAAGGCTCTGTGTGACTTGCGGCAGTGTGGGTCAGGGCCCCCAGTGAACAAGGCCGCAGCCCGCCACTCCCCAGCTATTACTCTGTCCACCATGTTTCCGAAGCTGTTCTTCAAATGCCATGAAGCTGAGAACCAGTTGGCCAGTGTGGCAGCTGATCCTGAGGGAGAGAGGCTCTGGGAGCGGAGTGTTCATGGAGGAGGCAGAAACCACCAGGATGGTGGAAGTTCCCCTGAGACTGGAGGGGAAACATGGCTGCCGTGTAGCGGCAGAAAGGTGGGTGTGGGGTGCCATGTGGGGGTGCTGATGGTAGCACGTTGAGGGAGGGAAGGCGGAGAGCTGAGGTCATTCAGGGATGGGTGCTGTTAATGTAGCATCAAAAAGGGAAGGGGGCAGGGGAGTCTGCTATCTTGTCAAGAGTTGGGGTGGACCACCAGGCCCTGTTTAGATCTTTCATCATAAGCAGCCCCACCCTGAACCCCCGTAGGGCATTAACACAAAATGAAATTATTCCTAGGAATTAAAAAACGGAATTTTTAAATTGTACCCACAGGCCCTGCCCTGCATTGTGGACCCTATCGCTTCTGCTGCTTCTCTGTGGTCAGATCTTCTACGTGGTCAGATCTGCCTCTTCTCCTATCTTTCCCTCCAGCCTTGGTTCTGACGGTTCTGAGCTGCCCACCCTTCTCCACAGACACCCCCTTGTGCCTCCCAACCAGTGCTTCTGCCATCCCACTGCAAGGCCTCGCCTCATCTCCAGGCAACCTCCTCCAGGAAGCCCGCCCTGAGAGCCTACTTATTTAACCACCCACAGTGGCATCCTAGAGCCTCCCTGAGATTGAAAGAAGATTTTCCTTACTTACATTTCCTGAGGGGGGCAAGCTATGCCACATGTGGAGAAGCCACACGTGGCCATGTGGAGAAGCACAAGTGCTGGTCAGGAGGCAGAGGAAGAAGGGGAAGGCGAAGCCGGGCAGGGTGACTGGCTTCAGGTTGTCTAGTTTGAACAGTTCAGGTGGGTTTCAGGGTACAGGGGCCATCCATAGTTGGCTGGTAGTTGGGGCTGGGTGGTTCGGGGCGGGAGATGTTAGAGTGGCATGTCAGAGCGAGATAAGAAAGACTCCATATCACAGGCAAGATCTAAGCAACAGCAGCCTTTAGTCTGGCCCCACGACTTAACGGTGCCCAAGAGACAAACACAGAGCCTAAGAAAGCACACCACACCATCCACTCGCTTCCCCTTATCAGACTCAGTTTCTAGAACTTGCTAATCCAACGGCTCTCTTGCTAATGCCATCATTCTCCTGTCCTCTAATCTTCTGATGCCTCATCAACACAGCCCCATCCCTGGACTAATTCAACCATCTGCCTGGCAGCCTCCTCCCTTCCTCTGCCTGTTACACAGCAGAGAGGAGTTTCCCAATCTGGAACCCACCCCAGTGCTTCCTCAGGGACCTCCATGCCAGGGACCTGCCACTCGGGTGACTCTCTCTGTCAGCATCCGTAATTCTTAAAAAAAAAAAAAAAAAAAAGAGCAGCAACAACAAAAAATTTGATCAACTGTGGGGGAAACACTTGTAAGTGATATTCTAGACCAAAGACCTGATAGAAAGTAAGCAAAACAGGGGCACCTAGGTGGTGCACTTGGTCAGGTGTCTGACTCTTGGTTTTGGCTCAGGTCATGATCTTGGGGTCATAGAACTGAGCCCCATGTTGGACTAGATGCTCAGCACAGAGTCTGCTTCATATTCTCTCTCCTTCTCCCTCTGCTTTGCTCCCCACCCCGCCTCAAAATTAATAAATAAATCCTTTTTTTTTAAAGTAGGCAGAACACATGAAGAGACAGTTCACAGAAAACACAAGTGGCCCTCATGTGTGTGAAAACATGTTCACCCTTATTGGTAGCCCAAGAAATGCAAATTAAAACTCTATTGAGCAACTATTTGTCTTCAGATTGGCAAATATCAGCAAGTTTGGTAACATTTCATGTCAGAGGGCGTGGGAAACAAGCATGCTTGTACATTGCTGCTGGCAGTATACATTCCTAAAAATTCTATGGAGAGCAATTTGCTAATGTCTTTCAAAATACAAAGGCACACACTTTCTGGCCCTTCAATTCCACTTCTGAGATTTTATCCCACGGGTAACCACCAGCACTGCCAACTGACTAAAGCACAAGGTGATTCAGTGGGACATTGTTTGTATGTCCAAAAACCAGGAGATTCCTCAAATAAATGGTGTGACATCCATACAGTAGAACATTCTATAGCCGGAAATAAGAATGAAGAAGTACTTTACGTACTGATTTGGAAGCATCCCAAGAAAGCTAAGTGGGAAAAGAACAAATGAGAGGCAGAAAAGAACACACAGTGTACTAACACTTTGGGAGAACTACTCTCCATGTATGTTTTAATTCATGCAAGAAATAAAGTGCTTGTGAAACTGGGAAAGTTGCTTTCAAGAAAGGAGAACACTAGGGAGGCCGAGCGAGACAGGAGATGGAGACTTTTCACAGTGAAATCTTTGCAATTTTTAAAATTCTGATCCACGTACATTTATTTTCCAAGACAAAAGGCAGGGCCAACAAGCAGAATAAATGAGCAAACGTCCCTTTTGGGCTTCCACAGTCTCTTCTCACCTCTACAGACAGGCTTCTGGCGAAACTGTCTGCCTGCTGTCTCCCTTCCCTCCTGCCTTACTCCGCAGCGGCCTCCGCCAGACCTGCCTGAGCTGCGCCAGGGGAACTGGCCTCCCCGATTTCAGGTCTCCTGCCTCCAGGGGCTGCTTGCCAGTCCTCGCTTTGGCCCCACCCACTTCACGGCGGCCACGCCCTCCTCCTTGAACATGCCTCCCCGGGTTTCCGGAGCACCAAGCCTTACCGGTTTCTGTGCTCCCTCTCTGGGCAGTCTTCCCCAGTCTCTAAATGGTGGAACTCTCCTCCAGGTCCTCCTCTTTGCTCTTCTCTTCTTGGTCCACACGCCACCCCGAGTCTTCACTCGTCATCGGTTTGCAGGTAACTTCCAAATGTGTTAGTTCCCGCCAGACCTCTTGTCTGACCTCAGGGCTCCACATGGAAGTAAGTCTCCAGGGGTCTCCAACCCAACATGCCCAAGTGTCACTCACCAGCTTCCAGCCAGTTCCGTCCTCCACGTCAGAGAGGCTTCCTTGCCTGTGCTCCCTCCCAAGTATTCCTAGAAGCCAGCCACTCTCCCCACCTCCACCAAGGCTCCCCTCACCGGTTTCCCTTCAAGCTCTTTCCCACCTCAGGGCCTTTGCACACACTGTCACCTGTGCCTTGAATACTCTCCCCTCTGCTCCCCACACCTGTTCCTGCTTTATCTTGATTAATTCTTAATTACTCAAGATTAATTATCTTATATTAATTAATTATATTATCTTATATTAATTATATTAATTAATAATTCTTATATATCTTCTAGAACTCAGATTAACACTCCTTCAAGAAGCCTTTCCTGGCCTCCAGACCAAAGGATGTCAACTAAAGGTGATTTTTGTCATCCCCCCATGCCCAGGGGACATTTGGCAATGTTTTGAAGACATTTTTGGTTGCTACGAATGGGTTGGGGTGTGTGTAGAGCTCCTGGCATCTAAGGCGTATAGAGGCCAGGGGTGCGGCCAAAGGCACACAGCAGCCCCCATGACCAAGAATTCTCTGGTCCAAAATGTCAGTGGTGCTGAGGTGAGAAACCCAGCTGTAGACTAAATGACACACTTTTAAAACATGCTCCATTATCACCTATCCCCACTGTGATTAAATATTTAACTGAGCAAAGGTATAGGCCACATTCCATTTTCTAAGCTTTACAGGATGAATAAATGAACTGAAGTCACTGGCTCATGTTTATCTCTGTATCTCCCACCCCCAGTGCCCAGCCTTAAGCACAGAGATTGATTGTCTGGACTGATAAAAGTGGACAGGATTGGATTCCTGTCCCAGGAAGAGGCCGCTCCGTTTCCTGGCTTCCAACTCTGCTGAGTCCTCTGTGCCATCCTATGGCAGTCCTTCCCCTGGCTCCTGACCAGCTCGCTCCTCTCCTGGTACCACAGCTCTGCCCACCCCACAAACCCTCATCTCCACCCAAGAGGTTCCAAGACACCCTTCAAGCCATCCAGCCCGGGCTTCCTCCTCCATCATCTTGTCAGACCAGCCACTTCCCCTGTAAGCCAACCCAGCAGGGGCACCACCAGTCATCCCGCCGCCAAGGCACAAACCCAGGCGCCTCTGGGCAGCGTGCCCACCTTCATGCCTGAACCCTCCACGTGCCCCAACAGTGTGGCTTCAAGTGTTACCCAGTTTTGTTTGCCTTAAGCCTCTTTCCCTCCCGGTCCACCTGTGACAACACCCCTGTCACATCCTTCTAAGACACCAGCGGCCTGTGTCACTTCCCGATTACAAACCCTGTCCAAGGGGGCACCTGTGGGGCTCAGTTGGTGAAGCGCCCAGCTCTGGGTTTTGGCTCAGGTCACGATCTCCCGGTTGTGGTATCAAGCCCGCCATGGGCTATGTGCTCAGCACAGAGCCTGCTTCAGATCCCCCCCTTTCCCCCAACCCCCGCCTCTCTCTCGCATGCTCTCTCAAATAAACAAATCAAATTTTTAAAACCAAACAACACTTCCATGCTTCTCAGAGCCCAGGCTCCCCAGCCTGGTCCCAGACCCTTCCTCCTCTACCCTCTCCTTGTTCTCCTCGCCTGCCACACCCTGCTTCAGCCCAGAGCACACACACCACTGGGTTTCATGGCGCAGTTTAGGCTTTCCCCTCCCCTGCCTTCCCCTTACCAAGATGCTTGGTTAGCTAGGTTAGTTTAGCTCGTGTTCATCCTCAAAGCCTAATTCTAACACTTCTTCCTCAACAGCACAGTGATGCCTCAACAAGTTAAACACAATTTCCATACCATCCAGCAGTTCTGCTTCTGGGGATATACCCACCAAAGAACTGAAAGCAGGGACTCACACGGATACCTGCACGCCCGTGTTCACAGCAGCATGACTGAAGACAGCCAAAAGGTCAAAGCAAGCCAGAGGGCTGTCCACAGATGAATGGGTAGAGAACACGCAGTGCCTCCATACAGTGGACACTAGTCAGTCCTCAAAAGGAGAGAAAATCCGGGGCTCCTGGGGGGCGCAGTCGGTTCAGCTTCTGACTCCCCTTTGGGCTCAAGCCCTGCTCCCAGGGTTGTGAGATCGGGTCCCGGGGCTGTGCTGGATGCCCAGCAGGGAGACTGCTTGAGATTTTCTCTCTCTCCCTCCTCCCCGCTCTCTCTCACTCTCTCATCCTCTCTCTTTAAAATAAATAAGTCTTTAAAAATTGTTTAAAAAGGAAAGAAAATCAGATGCCCCTTAACACAAATGAGCCTTATGACAGGGTGCTCAGTGAAACAAACCAGACGCAGGAGTCTGCGTGTCCCCCGATCCCGCTCCTACGGGGTACCCGGGATGATCAGATTCGTGGAGACCGAAAGAAGAATGGTAATCACCAGGGGCTGGCAGTTGGAGGAGATGGGGAGTTCGTGTTTAACGAGTACAGAGTTCTGTTTGTGTCTACACTGAGTCTACAGGGCACATTGGTAAAGACAGTTACAGACTGAATCTTCGTCCGCACGGACTGAAGGCCTGAAGGCCTCGGCAGGCAGGGACTGCGTCTAATTAACTGACTGCTCCTAGCCCCGCCGCTGACAGCCATCTATAGGCCTTCAAGGCAGATGATAAAAAAAAGGGGGTGAAGAGGGGTCACTTCTAATCACAAAATGAAGAGGCCATGGGGATGTGAGGTACAGCATGGTGACCAGAGTCAGTGGTATGTTGTGCAGACTTGGAAGTGGTCAAAAGTAGAGCCTAAAAGTCAACTTGGGATGGGGACAGGCAGTAACCAGATTTACCGTGGCGAACCCCTCGAAGGGTATATGGACGTCAAATCATCATGGTGTACACCTGAAATCAATGTTCTGTAGCAAGTAAACCCAGTAAAAAAGTTTTAAAAGAAACAAAGTAAAACCCAAACCAATCATTTTGGTTAACATTATCCCAAATCTCACAGCCTGTCATCCCCAGAACAGCGATTTACTTCCAGCACCCGTGGAAAAAACCCTCCCATCTCTGGAGAAGAGACCTCTTCATCCTTCCGTCAAGCAGTGAGGTCAGAAGGGACTTCTGCGGACAGAGTTAATAAACAGCTCACTTGGGAGGAATAAACAAGACCAAACCAGGGCTGGGTCCAGTCCGTGCAGGCTGCATGGCCCTTGTGTCCAACACCAGTGGGCTCTACCCCTCCCCCTCTGCTTGGTGGGTGGGCTGATTCACTTCCTGTATCCTCCCCAGGGACAGGCAGAGAGAGAGGGGAGAAGGGCCCATGTAGGAGGAGAAGCTGAGTCCTTAGGGCTCAGGGGGATGATTAGTCACTGGTGGAAGGCTGCTGACCCTAGCGCATGTGCCGGCCACTGGCCTGCCTGCCCCGCATCTTCTTATGTAACCCAAGGTCTGGAAGGCAAAGCGGACGTGGCCTTGGTGCTCAGCAAGAGGCAAAGGCCCAGAACCTCCCTTATCTTCCCAGCTCATGTCCCACCCTACAAGACCCTGGACCCCTATCCCTGGGCTCCTTGTTGACACACAGGCCATATTTATAAAACAGGGACTAGAAAAGGCAAACGTGTCCCCCATCCTGAGGATAATCTGAGGGGGGTCGTCAAGGATCATCCAACCCAGAAGTTCTCAACCAGGGATGATCCTGCCTCCAGGGACATTTAGCAATATCTCGAGACATCTTTGGTTGTCAAGAAGGAGTGAGGGGTGGTGCTCCGGGCCCCCGGGGGGGGGGGGGGGGGCGGGGCGGTGGTTAGAAGCCGAGGATGCTGCTGAGCACTCCACAATGCATGGGACAGCCCCCACAACAAAGAACTATCCAGAAGAACCATCCCAGACATGGGCAGTGCTGAAGTGAGAAACCCTGATCTAAGCCAAGCTGTCTTTTACAGATGAGGAAACTGAGGCCCAGGAAGCGACCTGGCCGAAGTTGCACTGTGACAAACTAGTACAAGGATTAGAATCCAGTTCCCACCGGCCACCAGCCTCCTCCAGCTACCAGGCATGCGGTGACCAGCTCAGAGACTGGTAGCAAGCTGGCAGAGTTGCCGAATGCAGAACCACAGGATTGAGAAGCCCAAGACGGCTGGGCTCTACCCCTTGGACAGGCCCCAATCATCCCGCTCAGGTCAGCCTGGCCAGGGGGTACCCGAATAATCAAAGGGGAAGAACATCTCAAGGACCGTGGTGCACCCAGGCAAAACACCCGTTGGACGCCTAGGCAGAGTTCACAACTCACATCCCCACAGAGCACGCTGGGGGTGGCCCTGGCCTGGTTCAAGGCCAGGAGCGAGGACAGCTCTCTAAAGCAAACCTCACTTTCGAGGGCACAGCGTGGGCAGGAATTACACCTTGGCTCACTGCTAGGGGGGCCCCGCCTTTTCTTCTAGACGCTAAAATTGATTGTCTCTCTCGTACCTACTGGCTTCTCACTACCATCTACATAATTTCAAAATATTATCTCGAGTCACCCTTGTCCTTGCCCCCAAGGAACGAGCACTGTGCTCCCAACTGCAAGCCAAGCACCAGGGCACAGGTCCAGGCGTCAGAGCTGACAGAGCACCCCATCACTGGAGGACTGACTCACCTCATGTCACAACAGGGGTACTTTTCCATCCTCTGTTGCTGAAAGCCACCAGCCTCATCGTGATGGCGGTGATAAAGAGGAGGCCAGGGGTCAAAAATGCATGAGCTATGTCTCAGGCTGGGGCCTCACCCGCTCCAGCGGAAGGGACGACATAGGGAGCAGCTGGGGAGCAAGGATGGGGGAAGCCACGGTGGCCTGGGACCCAGGAGTCACCAGGACAGAATCATTGCTTCAGGCAAGTGTTACCTTTGTTTCCTCCATCTCCCTGTCCTCTTCCTCCCCAATTTTTCAAAGCAGGTGGTAAACTCCTATACATCCTTAGAGGCACAATTTCTGGTGTCTCCCCCAACACCAAGGCACAGGGACATTCTCCATCTTAATATGGCAAACCACAGTGGCAATGGAAAAGCATTTGGGGGTCAAGAGCAGGGCTCAGGGAAACAGCCAAAGTCCCCACTTGTCTACTGGGTGGGCCCATACGAGAACAGCTTCCTCTGTGTGGGGGTGCTGACCACCCTGGCCCCCAGGCTCTCCATCCTGTCTGTGTGGCCCGCTGGGTTGTAGTGCCTGGCAACCAGCTGACAATTATTGAATGCTTATTCCCAGTATTAAAAATGCGAACATCGCCCCCTCCAAGCAATCAGGAAAGAAGGCAGGGACTACATTTCCCATGAGCGTGAGGAGGAAATGCCTCCAGGGACCCCACCTCCCACCTATGCCCCTGCCAGCTACCTTGGAAAATCTTCTTCTTCCATCTATCCTCCAGATGACTCCACAGGGCCCCAGAGTTTTGCCTTAAAACACAGATAAAATTCCTTTCCTGAAAAATGACAGCTGGATGAATGACTGGGGGCGGGGGGGGGGGGGGGGGGGGGGTTGAGAGCTGAAGCTACTTAGTGCACCTAGGCTTTTTTTTTTACCACATAAAGTTTTAGCTTCTACTGTAGACAATTCTTGGCCCTCCTCTCCACCCCCACACTCAAGTTTCTCCATCCTGCTTGTCCCTACACCTATGTAGTTCTTGCATCCTCCAAGGAAACCACTCTTATCAGATTCCTAAGGGAGGCCTCAGAGCCCCAAGCTTTCCCCAGGACCTTGGGTAGGATAGTGTCCTCACTCTTCCTGGCGCACACATCTGGTCACACCTTCTCAGCCTGGTTTGTCATCCCTGGCCCAGTGGTCTGGAGCTCCTTCCTTTCCCCCAGGGCTGCCAAGGGCCCAGCTTTGGTCCCCCTTGGTTTTCCAGTGTCCCAGGGAATTTTTTAAAGGCTGCCTGGAAGAGGCAGTATTTTCAGCACTACCAAAAGGAACCAACTACCTTTGGAAAGCAGCCCTGTGAGTCTTCTTTTGGGGAGGGGGGCTTTAAGGGAAGCAATTCTCCTTGGATCTCTCAAATCACCCTATGTGGGTGGCCATCTGCTCAGCTGAGGAGCTGTCCCTCTAGGTAAACTGAACATTCTTCCCACAGCAGTTCTTGATCACCCCTAACAGTGAGGGGTAGGGGACAGTTACCTGGCTAAAATAGGATTTTAGATCGTGATAGATACTATGGAAAATCGAGCCGGGAAGAGGTAGCAGGGATAGGACCTCAAACGCTGTTTCTGCTGAGAAATTCTGGGTCTAAAGCTCTCCCTCTGCTGGGTTCGTGTTAAGCCTCAGGCACTGGCAGTAGGAAGCTGGGCAGGGCACTACATATGTGCAGGGACAGCTGGAGGGGGTGGTGACGGGGGCCGCAAAGGCTTATACCCCAGCTATGCTCTCACTGGCCTCCGCCAGGGAACAAAACTGACCAACTCTGAGCACCCTGGTCTGTCCTGAGGCCAAAGCAGACATCTGGGTCTCCAGAGGAGTTCAGGGGTACGGACTGCCTGGCAAGGCCTCAGAGGTCTTCAGGGTGCTGCCATGGAAAGTCCAACACCCCTTGCTGGGCTTTCCGCACTTGACCATGGCCTTGAATGAGTCAGACACTGACCAACTGCACCTCAAGGGGCTCTCATACCCCTCTGGTCCCTCCTCCTGGAGCCTCCAGGTATTTTCTTCTTACATGGGGTTAGGGAGAAGGATTAAGAACTCCCATTTTCCATCAATTTTAGCAATTTCTCTTCCTGTGGAGACTTGTTTTTGATCGATGACCCCTTCCTGTGAACCTCCTGTATGCTCAGGATAAGGCCAGCTCTCTGAGGGAGGCCAAGATGGGTGTGTGGTCACTTCCCCAACAGAATGGACAGCCCACATGGGGAGCTCATACACAGAAGCTCACAGAGCCCTTTGGACCACTCACTCATAAAGTCATGCACACTCTTTTGTCCCCATGTGACAGATGAGGAAACCATGGCCCAGAAAAGAAAGTTATCTGCCCTCAATCCATGGCTGCCCCCCATGAAAGGGTAAGGAGGGAGAGGAGGCAGAGAAGAGTCAAGCTCCCAATAAGATTTCCTGGAGGGCTGGGTAGGACGCCGGTGCAGATGGGACAGGGTCCCCTGCCTCCCAGGACAGGGCCAAGCTGGGCATGTAACCCATCTCCCTCTGCTTCTCCCTGGTCTGAAAGTGGAGAGCCACAAGAAGTGGATCCGGGGTGGGGCACCTGGGTGGCTCAGTCATTAGCGCCTGCCTTTGGCTCAGGTCCTGATCCCAGAGTCCTGGGATCAAGCCCTGCATTGGGCTCCCTGCTCAGCCAGAAGCTGGCTTCTCCCTCTCCCACTCCCGCTGCTTGTGTTCCCTTCCTCACTTTGTCTCTCTCTATCAAATAAATACAATCTTTAAAAAAAAAAAAAAAAAAAGAAGAAGAAGAAGTAGACCTGGGGAAAGGGAAAGCCTTCCTGTCTGGAAAGGCACATTGGCATTATGGATGTGCCTGCCGATTTATAAAGCATCAAACTGTGCCAAGTGGGTAAGGAGGTCAAGGACCCTCCGAGGTAGTAGGCACCTTTTGGGTCCTACCTTTCAGAGGACCCTCTTTCCCCACCAAGGGCAGAGATCCAACAGCTGGAAAAGGAGCTCTGTCATTTCAGGTTCATTCCTTCTGGTCTGCTGAGTACCTCCTGCGAGCCAGGCACTACCGCGAGGGCAGTGAGCCCAACAGGTGCCTGCTCTTCTGCGGTCCTGTGGCTGGGCAAGGAGCTGGCTCTCTCCCCAGGAGCTACCGGACCCGATTTTCTTTCTTCTTGGTGGGACCCTCTCCTGACCTCCCCCTTCCAGGGGAAGAACCTCAAGGGTCGAGGGGAGAAGAAATGAACCCCTGCTGAGTCGGGGGCCCAGCAAAACTGGAGAACCAACCATCTGGTTCTAGGAGACTGGCTTGAAGTTCAGATACACCATTTTCTCCCAGCAAATTATTGAACTTCTTTGAGTCCCTTTTTTGTTCATTTGTCAATGGAATAAGACCCACTGCCTCACTGGTTTATGGGGGAGAAAAGGGGTGAAACCAGAGATGTGTCCATGTTAGTTCTCTGATTGGCAAACCTCCCTTGTCTGTTCTCTCCCATCCTGCGTGGGCAGGGGCACCGTCTAACCCCAACCCAGCAGATCCGTCCAGGCCCCTGACGGGCTGCAGGAGAGCCACGTTTCTCTCCTGCGCAGGGCTGGGGTTTGGGGGCGCCGGCCTGCCAAAAGACAGGGCAGAAGCCGGGATTTCCCACTGCAGCAGGGCCTAGACTGCCGCCCTGACAAAGGCCGCCCCCTCACCCGCACCCCTCCTGCCGAGGCCGGCTCTCCCTCCATGCATCTGGCCCGAGGCGGCAGGAGCCGCGAATGTAAACATCCCTCCAAAAATCGCCAACTCCGCAGTCCCCAGCGCAGGACTCTGTGAAGGGGCTGCGGGGACGAGGAGGGACGCAAACGCTCAGGGGAGTGAGAAATGGGACGAGCGAGAAGACCAGCATCCCCCGTGTCGGTGGAGACCCCGCGCGCCAGCCCAGGCTCCGCACCGGCCCCCCGCGGGGCAGGACCCCGGGACCGGGGCGTGCGGGGCTACGGGTGCCGGTCGCTCCGCCCGGTGCGCGGCCGTCCCGGCGCCGACTTCCCGAGAGCAGCCCTCGGTCGGCGGGCAGCGTGCGGACGGCGGGGTGCGCGCGGACCCCCAGCCGCGGAGGACGCGCGCGGAGCCGGCCAGGAGTCCCGCCCTCGGTTACCTGGCTTCCGAGGGTCGCCGGCGGCCGGCGAGGGGCGCAGGGGCGTGGCACGGGCCGGCCGGACACCGGGACACTCCTTCGGGGCCGCGGCTGCCCTCAGACACGCGGGCGCTGCACCTGGCCCGGCCGGTCGGCGCGCCTCCCCGCGGGTCCCGCCCCCGGTGCCCTCCCGCGCAGGGCGGGGCGGGGCGCGTCGGCCCCAGGGGAGGAGCCGAGGGCAGGAGGCACCCCCTCCCGGCGCCTGCCAGCGCCCAACCGCGTGCCCCCGACGCCTGACTCCGTGACCTCCAGAGCGGCGCCTACCATTCGCCGGCCGGAGATGCCACCCAAGCGCAGTGCCTGGTGGAGTCGCGAGGGGCGCATAGGCCCTCCCACCCCTTGGACCCCTTCACGTGCTTCACGTCCACCCCCACTCCCGGGGGCCAAGGTCTGGGAGCCTGCCCTTCAGAAGAATGCACCGGGTGGAGCACGGGAAAGGAAAAAAAACAACTGGGTACCCGCAGCCCCACCCCACCACGTCCTTTCCCCATCCCGGGCTGTTCTTGGCCTTGGCGTCAGCTCCACTGGCTCTCTCCGGAATGCCCTTGCCCCGGGGGAGGTTTGCCACCCTCTGCCTTTCCCCAGGACTCCATTTCCCTGATCTGGAAGGTGCTGGGCCTGGACGCCTGCCACTCAGTGGACACAGCGACAAGAGTTGAAGGGACACAGGGGACAAAAAAGAAACAGCCCTCCAGCTTGTGAGGCTGCTCCCAGGTGCTGAAGGAGCAGGTTGCTGCTATTTCCTGCCTGCTCCCACCCCACCCCTCGAGGAATTCTGGAACATGCACCCTTTGGACAAAACTTCCAGACTGAGATGGAGGTTGTCCTTCTTTGCCCACCCAGGCCTTCTGGGTTCTTTCTGCTTCCTGCCTTGCCATGTTTGTTAAATGTGCAGACACAGTGGAAGGAGCACAGGACCAGGAGTCCTGAAACCTCCATTTAGGTCTGTGACCTTAGACAAGTCTCTATCCCTTTCTGAACCTGTTTCCCCATTTGCTGTGAGTTAATTATCTCTAAGGCCCTTTTTATGGATCCTGAGTCGTGCTATGGGGCATCTTGCTGAGGTTTCCTTGTAGCTGTAAAGCAGTGTGTGTATGTGCGTGTGTCTCAGTCTAATCAGCCTGTCCTGTCAGAGGTAATTTTTGGAAGGAAGTGAGGTGGCCACGCAAACAGGCAGCCAGCCTGTGCAAACCAGAGCTTGACAAGAACGGTCAGCACAGGGGGAATGGGTCCCAGTCCAGCTTTTGCTGAATTCAGAGTGGCCTTGGACAAGTCCCTCGTTAATAATCCCGGCTTTGCCTTCCCAAGGGTTTGGGGGATTAAATGACATATGAGATGTGAAGCCCTTTGAAGGGGAAGGCAAGGCAAGGCGCTATGTGCTTTCTGATGTCATCTTTTGATGCCTGTGTGATGGGCTTCTGAGGCAGAATAGGCACAACAGGGTGTCCCGCTTTCAAAGTCTAGGGCTGGTCTCACCCCCTCCCCTCTCCACTCTTGCAGAAGCTGTGGCGCACACAGAGTGGTCACACAGCCCACCACCAGCATCCCCTGCCAAGGCGAACAGGGGCCACCTCTGCCCACTACAGGCTTCTCTGTGTGCACCTTGGGACCTGAAGGGGGAAGATTAAGGGGCTTCCGAAACCAGAAGGAGGGTGCTCAGATTAATTGATCAGCCCGTCTTGACCAACCACCTGGTCGGCAGGTGCAGCAGCTCCCCCACCCCGCCTCTGCTGCAGGAAGATTAAAGCCCAGCTGAATGGTGAAACAGGACCCCCTGAAGAAGGATGTGGAGCAAGGAGGGCAGCTGTGGATGCACACAGGGAGGGCAGAGCCAGTTGATGGGGGAGTGGGGAGTGCTTTGGACCACATGGAGAAGAATTTATGGAGTATTGGGTTCAACTCCCCAACTTCACATGGGAGGAAACGGAGACCCAGAGAGGAAGATTGACGTGCCCAAGGTCACACAGGGAGCAAAGGTTTTGGAGCTAGAACTAGAACCAGGACTTGAGAACTCTGTAGAGTGTCTGGGCCCCCTGTGCAGCCTAAAAGGACAGGAAGCATGGGAAGGACTGGGAATGTTCTAGGAGGAGCATGCGAGCCCAGGAGAAGGAGCCGAGCCAAGGTACAAAGCTGGGAGCAGAGGGGAGGGCGCTACAGTCCCAGGGAGGGTCTGCAAAGCAAGACTGGGAACTGCAGACCTTGGAGGATTTTGAGGCCACACCCATTGGGAGATACCTGAATCTCCCAGGGAGGCGGCAGAGGACTTGTCAGAGAAGGCATTGAAGTGACACGGAAAGAGCACCAGGAGTCAGGCAGCCTGTGTCAAGACGGCCTTGAGCAGCTGGTTGTCCTCTCTGACCCTCGGTTTCTTATCTGTAGAGTGGGATCCAAAGCTCGTTCCTTGCAGGGCTATCGCGGTGACCACAGAACACTTTTGAAAGTGCTCTGTGAACTTAGGAGCACTGAGTGAATTTAACACAGGTTTTTTTTTTTTTTTTTTAAATATATCATTTATTTATTTGACAGACAGAGAGCGCAAGTAGGCAGAGAGGCAGGCAGAGAGAGAGGGGGGGAAGCAGGCTCCCTGCTGAGCAGAGAGCCCGATGTGGGGCTCGATCCCAGGACTCTGGGATCATGACCAGAGCCGAAAGCAGAGGCTTTAACCCACTGAGCCACCCAGGCACCCCTAACACAGGTTTTGTTGTTTTTTTTCAAGGGCCTCAGTAAACGTATGGACCTGCCCCATGCTGGGCTGGGCACTGCCTCTCTTCGTGGCAAGGAGAGATGGACCATGAAAGGGGGTTCATTGCAAGTGGTTAGAGGATGGAGGGAGGGCAGGGGGAAAAGGAAGGTGTCTCTCAGAAATGTCAGTTCTCCTTGGGACACTTTTACAACAATCCCCTTTTTGGAGGACATTCCTTCCCCATCCATATAACTTTCTCCCTCTTGCCCTCCCTGGCACCTGGGTGTGCCTGGCACCCCATGTCAGAGGTACTTTTTCCAAAAAGGAGCTTATTCCTTGGGGGCTGGCCAGATCCTCCTGGAGGGGCCCAGAATGTCTGTCCTCTTTGTCCAAATGACCTTGTCAGACAGCAGGAATCATGCACCCGCACATCACAGTGGGACTCGGGTGCACCCAACCCTCACTTTGCTCCCAGGTCCTGTCCCTCCTCTTGGGGTCCCTGTGATGGAGTCTTCAGGCCGGGGTCACTGCTTCACTTTGCAGATGAGAAAACTGAGGCTGGGAGAGGAGGGGCCAGCACTGCCCGACAGCGCGTCTGACAAAGCTCTCTCTTTGCCTCATCAGGGCTGGAAGGAGGCTCAAGTCCATGGGAGAAGAAGTGGCCGCTCAGGGAGAGTTCGTGGTTCACGGGAACTTCTCGAAGAGCTTCCCTTTGGGCCACTGTGTTCAGACATTGGCCTCATAGGGTGACTGAAAAAAATCACCACAGGTGCAATGGCTTAAAACTGTAGAAACGTACTCTCTCACTGTCCTGGAAGCTAGAAGTCTCAGATCCAGGCGTCTGCAGGGACACAACCCTTTCGAAATTTCCATACAACCCCAAGTCCTTGTCTCTTTCAGCTTCTGGGGGCTCTGGGAGTTTCTGGGCTTGCGGTGGCCTGGCTCCAATCACACAGCCTTCTCCTCTGTGTCACTCTGTGTTCTCTCTTATTTGCACAAGGACTCCAGTCACTGGCTTCAAGAGGATCTCATCTCAAGATCCTTAACTTAATGACACCTGCTAGGACACTTTTCTCCAAATCAATTCATAGTCATAGGGACTGGAGGCTAGGACATGGCATTATCTTTTTAAGGGACACCATTCAACCCAATACAGTGTCTTTCCTCCCCCTGGGGACACCTCGTGATCCCTCAATTTCTCACCACATCTCAGCTGCCCGGGAGACACCCCACCTGGTTGTCTAAGAAAGAGACAGGAGGCTGGGGCGGTAAGTTGGGGGACTCCCCTTCCTTTGACTTACCATCCCAATACCTCCCAGTCTTGTCATGGCTATTTCTACAGCATCCTTTGTGCCTCTTTCTCTAACACTTCTCCCTCGTGGGGTACCTATGGGAAAGACACCGCTCTAGGAGGGTGTGCTCACCGCCCCCTGTGCCCCAGCCCCTCTGCGGATGCCCGGGGCTTGACAGCCCTTTGTCGAGGAGCTGTGGGGCGTCACAGAGCTTTGCATTCCCTACGGAGATCCCAGCCCCCACCTCCCCACCCGGCAAACCCTGCCCAGGTGTAGATGCAGTCCTTGGAGCAGGATGGGGTAGATGGAACATGAAGGGCTGGCCCCTGAATGGTGTGTGTGGAGGAGAAGATGCTGAGAGGGGAGGAGGGTGATGCCCCCCCTTCCTTGTCTGGGACTCAACATGGCCAGGGCCAGGCCACAGGGCCATGCTTAGGGCCTGGCCCCTGGCCTCCCCAGGGAAAGACCACAAGGGTCTGTCCTCTGGGGTACCTGGAGTTGTCCCAGTCTGCCCTGTGCCAGCTGGGTTTCTCAGGGCCAGTATCCATCAAGAACAAGAGAATCTGGAAGGGCCTTCAGGGTCATTTGACCTAAGGAGTAAAGATGCTCATGGAGAAGAAGCAGAGATGCTGTGAGAGGGCCTAGCAGACCGCTAGGGTCTCTCGTGTGAACTTCGTAGGTCAAAGCAGATCTGCACAGTGGCCGAGGGCCCACAATCCCCCATACAAGGGGCTCAGGCAGCCCCCCGTTTGCAGGGGGAGAGCTGCAGGACTGCATTGGTAGAGAAGGGCACCTGTCTATTTGGGGGGAGGGTTTCTTTGGGGGAAGGGCACACATGGAGATGACGAAGGGAATGTAGGCCCCCTCCTCCCGCAAACACCATCCCAACTCACAGCAACCTCTGTTTTCTCCTTGTGGCTTCACATAGCCTCCATACTTGCATCCAAAAATGCCCCACCAAGAAAATGCAATATCTAACCCAGTGGTTCCCCATCCTGGTGAGACGTCAGCACAAGCCACCCGTTCAACCCAAATCTCTGGAGGTGGTGACCTGGATCTTCTCGAAAGTTCCCCAGGTGGTTCTGGGAAGCAGACAGCATGGAGACCCCAAGGTAGTCCGACTCTGGGGGCTGCCTAACTCTGGGTGTGTCCAGAGAGCCAAAGCCACGTCTGTGTCCTTATCATCCTGCCCGCAGTGCCCTGGGTTGGGCCCAGCACACCGCAAATAGTCATCCAGATACGGGGAGCCTGCCCGGCCGGCTCCAGAGCCGAGCCATGGCAGACAGACGTGCCCCAGCAGAGACTGCTGCTGTACTTCCTGCCTGGATTGGGGGGCCATCCATGCACGTGCCTCAGTGCTTCCCCGGGCTTCTCCTTCTCCTGTACCCCTGAGCCCCATGCACCGGGTGTGGACACAGCACCTGCTGGAGGAGAGTCAAACTCTCCCAGAGGAGTGCTGGGGTGCAGCTTGGGTGTCAGGAGAGGGGGAGCGCTCTTCCCTGCAGCCCCTGCTTATCAGCTCTCAGCCTGAGGCTGCAGCCTCTCCTCCAGGACTAACTGCCCTTAAGGACTCTTTCCCCCACCCCAGCAAAGGTTGACTGCCCCCTTGAACCCAGAGACCCTCCCCTCCCCGATCCCCAGCTCTCTCTCAGCCCCCAGGGACCAGCGGTCTGTCTTCAAGCTGCAGGCAAAACCTGGACTCTGCTCTCTTTCCAGAGCCACCAGCAAACTCATCACTTTGAACGTGGCAGTCCCACACCTGAGGCTGTATCCTAAGGGAATAATCCTCAGACACTGAAAAAGCTCTTGGAACAAAGTTTTGGCATTTTATCTAAAAACAGTGAACTTGAAGGCACCTAAGCGTCCAGCCCCAGCGCGCTGGTGAGCAGCAGCACGCCCACTGTAAGAGCTAATTGCGAGGACGATTGCAACATGGGGGATCGCTAAAGATCCAGTGTTGAGTGCGAAATTGCACTGGGCAGGAGTCCAGCTGTACGTAGGCATGACCAAGGGCTGGAGGGGAGCTGGGTGGCGAGGAGGAAAGAAGAAAACTGAAAGGTTTCGGACTGCGGGTGATTCTTTGATTCCTGAGATGGTTGTAATATTGTTTGTGCAATAAATATTTGGCTGAATATATAATACTAGTAATTATTATTAGTCCCTTGTTCAGGGAGGGCTGTTGAATACACCTATTCAAACTCAGGTGTAAATGAGCACAGGTCCCTGTGTGGGCTGCTTCTGTGGGATATTTGCATTTGAAAGAAGCTTCGGTTTCAGACACACAGTGGCATTCAGGCCCGGTTGTAGAGGTGTTTTATAGGCAAGGTAAGGCCTTGATTGAAGTCCCCATCTGTAAAGGAGCCCCTCCTCCAAATGCTGCTTCAGGTGCCCACTTGCTGGGGCTTGCAGGTAACCCGGCCTATGAGCCTTGCTTGCCTGGCCCGTTATTTGGTACAATACTAAGGATATCTGTGGGGTCATACAGGGACACTCTGACCCACTGCTGTGGATCCACTAGCTAGGAAAAGGCAGGGCTGAGATCTGAACCCAAGTGGGGTTCAGCTAAGGACAAGGGCCTCCTCCTCTCTGGCTTTGGGTCTTTCCTCTGAGATGGAGAGGGGACAGGTGCTATCCAGAACCTTCTCAGTGGCATTCTGGGTGGTCACTTCTATCAGCAGGACCGGGACAGGGTGCTGACCACAGGGAGGAGGGCGGCTGGCACTGGGCCTGAGGCTTTCTTAAAATCTGGGTGTGGACCCTTTGAAGTTGTGTTCTCAGGAAAGGCAGCAGGAAGCTTGCTGTGTTCTCTGTCCCCACCCAGCTGTCAGAGGTGGGAGGCGGAAGTGCTCCCCTGCTGACCTCCTGGGGCCTGGCCGGCTGGGCAGGGCAGCTCCTGATGGCCCCTGAGCCCTGTGATGTACACCAGTCAGCCTGGGCGTGGAAGGACAGAGTTACACAAAACCTTTAGTGGGAAGGCAACCTTCGCTTTGACAAGAGGATTGAGAGTGATGATCACAACCCATGTTTGCCAAGCTTTCACGACAGTCAGGTGCTGTAAGCTCGATAGACAGCAGATCTCACTGAATGCTCACTGAAGCCCTGTGTCACTGTCCCTGTTTCAGAGATTGGAAAGTTGAGTTGAATAAGGTCACACGGCAGGGACTCAACTCAGGACTGGTGCAAAGTTTGTGCTCTCAACAGTTGTGCCTGTCTGTCGGTCCATCCTTCCTTCCTTTCTGATTTTATTTATTTATTTATTTGAGAAAGAGAGAGAGAGAGCAGGGGCAGGGGAGAGGGAGAAGCAGGCTCCCCACTGAGCAGGAAGCCCGATGCAGGGTTTGATCCTGGGACCCTGAGATCATGACCTGAGCCAAAGGCAGACGTTTAACCGACTAAGCTACCCAGGTGCCCCCACCCCCCCGCCCAGTCTGCCTTTCTTAATAATCAGAGGATACATTTTGATTTCTGAAACTTAAATACATAATGATTTCTCCTGGAACATGTCTGCTCTGAAGTTCACCACAGTATGTATCCTACAGCTACCGTCCAAAATATGACTCCAATTCCCATGAGCCAGCCGACCTCAAGCCTTTCCCAGGATCAAGCCTTTGAGAAACAGTCCACTTATGGGAAATATGGAGTACTTGCTGTCACTCTCACCCATTAGAATACTGGGAGCAGAGCGATCTATTAGCCATCCTAGGAACAGGAAGATACTAAAAGGGCAAATGGGCGGCCTGAGTGGCTCCATGACATAAAGGCTGAATTTGTATTAGATTGCCATCTGCCCTGCTGGGATTTCTCCCTCCTCAAAAATGGTTGTACAACTCTTTTCGCTATGGTTTCTGACCTGTTTTCTAGAAAGTCCCTTTGGCTCCAGTCTGTGTCATACCTAGCCTACATGGTTTGTTTTGTTTGCCTTTTAAAGATCCAAGTGCAATGTCTTTCTTCCAGTACACAGATCTGGCCGAGCCAAGTGGACTGACCTGACCTCCAATGAAAGCGGCTGGGCCTGGGAATGTGCCGGAACCCGTGGTCACGTCCTCCTCACTATCAGATAACTCTGAGCCATAGCTCAGTTTGAGAATGCTCCTGAAATCCCTGCTAAATATTTTAGCATGGGGAGGGAGCTACTAAAGAGAGGGAGAAGATCATGGAGAGCTGTGTAAATATTTAATTTAGCACCAAGCTGGTATCCTCCATTACAGCACGCTAATGTCTTTATCAAATATTCCTGAATCTAACTGAGGACAAACAGCCCTCTCCCAGGCATGCCTCAAATCCCAGGCAAAAGACACCAGGCAGAGCCTCTTCTGATCACTCCCAGCACCCGTGTTACCCTTTGCCTCCCTGGCACGTCCTGACCCCCAAGGGCCAAGGAAGAGTGGGGACAGATTGCATCATCCCTGAGTGTGGATAGGGGAAACTGAGGCTTAAAGGCTCAGGGAGGCTGGTAAGTGAGCTCAGATCTCCTCCCCCCAGATCCTGAGCATTTTCTACTCCACCTTGGGGTCCACAGGGAGGCCCACAGGCCCACTGGGGCCCCATGACTCCTCCCTTCTCTGAGTTCAGTTCTGCTGCAGTGAATGACCAAGGGGTGTCAGCAAATTGCCCAAAAATAAAGGGCCAAGGAAGACCCAAAGCCTAATTCAGCCCAGGGCTGTCAGGCCTGGGGTGGCGGGGCCTGGGGAGCGAGGCTAATCCCGGGCCCCCCACGGTCAGAGTCAGTGCCCACCCTGCCCCTGCCAGTCTGGCTGGCTCTGGCTCCCCATTTGACCCCTTCCCTAGCGGGAGCAACCCTGCCTTCATTTACCAGGCCAGGGCAGGGACCTTCATGCCATCTCTGCAGTTTTCTCAACAACCTGGGAAAGCTGCTGCAATCATGCCACATTGCACATGGAGTAACTGAGGAGGCGCGGAGTTCCTGCATCTCAGTGGCACCTGGCTGAGTTAGCGCTTGAGCCCAAAGGGCATGTTCTCTCGGTGGCCCCAGACAACAGACCCACCAGCGGGCACCCCGTATTTCCCCACAGCTGACCTTTGGGTTGCTGGTCTGCCAGCCCCGATGTTTGCCGAGTGCTGCCACCTGGCTGCATTCTGGCTGGCGGAGCCTCACTTCTGAGCCTCACCTGCCCAACGCACCTGCACTTGAATTCAAGGAGTAATGTGCACTGGGACGTGGATGGGTCTCACCACCTGGGACCAGGTCAGATGCTTGTCAGAGGGCCAGTGCTCACAGGATGGGGAGGAGGGAGGCTTCCTCTGGTCCCTGGTTTCTTTCTGCATTCGCTCATTCTTTCTGCAGACCCTTGCCTAGCACCTGTTCTGGGAGGGATGCTGTGGTAGGCTGAATAACAGCCCTTCAGAGATGCTCCCATATCCTGGGAATATGGTACCTTACATGGTGAAAAGAAATTTGCAGATGTGATGAAGTCAAGAATATTGAGATGGGCAGATGGTCCTGGATTTTCAGAGTGGGTTCCTTGTAATCACAAGCGTTCTTAGAAGAGGGAGAGAGGAGGGTCATAGATCAAAGTGTGAGGATGGAAGTAGAGGTCAGAGAGATGCAGCTATGAGCCAAGGAATGTGGGCAGCTTTTATACACCAGAAAAGGCAAAGAGATGGATTCTCCCCTGGAATGTCCAGAAGGAACACATCCATACCAGCACCTTGATTTTACCTCAGTGAAACTCATTTGGGACTTCTGTGCTCCAGAGCCCTAAGATAATAAATTCAGGTTGTTTTAAGCCACTGTGTTTGGGGTAATTTGTTATAGCTGCAATAGGAAATTAGTACAGATACCAAGATAAATGAGATGTGGTCCCTAAACTTGAGGAGCCCTTTATGGGGCCATGCAGAATCCCCTCAAGGGCTTGTTAAACACAGGTGCTGGTTTTCTGATACTGTAGGTCTAGGCAGAGGCTGAGAATTTGCATTCTAACTAGCTCCCAGGAGATGCTGAGGTCACTGGCTGGGACCAGACTTTAAGAAAGGCTTGTGTAGAGGAGTGGTTCTCAAGTTTTCATGTGCATTCAACTGTCCCAGGGACCTTGTAACATGCAGGTTCTGAAGATCATTCCTTTATGTATTTGTTGCCATGTTTATTACCCGAACCCTCTGCTAGAATATTAGGTCTGGGAAGGCAGCGCCTTTGCTGCTATTGCCAGAGCAGTGTCTGGCAATAGACATGTAATAAACATCTGCTAAATGGCTGGGTGAATGAGCAAGGGTTTGGAGCTTGCCTGAACTGTTTAGGTCAGACACTGTGATGTGGTGTCCTGGGTGCCCTTGCTGATGGCACAGAGTGATTGAAATCCCATAGGGAGAGAAAGAAGATCAGGAAGCAAAAGGGGTAGAAGGGTCCCCAAGGACCCCATCGTAGGAGAGGGGCAGCAGGAGTATCCATGAGGGAGGCTGAGGGAGGAGGAGAAGGTGGAGGAGATGGGAGAGTGAGGACACAGCCAGGAAGGAGGGGCATTGCCCGAGGGAAGGGAAGTCAGCAGATTCTAGAGCTCAGAGTGGAAAAGGGCTTCTGGACAAGGCCATAGGGAGAGGGAATTTAAGTATAAAACTCCATTCTAGGGAGCTGGGGTGGCATTTTCAATGGGAAGGCGTAGGGGCTCACATATGCATCCATTATTTTCTCTTTTATTAGACAATTTATAAAAGCAATGTGTATATTGGGAAATATTTTGGAGAATTCTGAGAAGTGTAAAGGAAAAACTGAAATCACCTGTAATTGCCACACCCTGAAATGAGACTTATTTATGTGTTTATATATTTCAGGGCTTTTAAAAAATATTTTATTTATTTATTTGAGAGAGAGAATGACTGGGGAGGCGGGGCAGAGGGCGAGGGAGAAGCAGGCTCTCTGCTCAGCAGAGAACTTGATTCCAGAACCCTAGGATCATGACCTGAGCCGAAGGCAGTCTCTTAACCAATTGAGTCACCCAGGTGCCCCTATGTATTTCAGTTTTTATTTAATATATGTGTGGAGGCCACCTGGGTCGCTCCATCGGTTAAGCAGCCAACTGTTGATTTGAGCTCAGGTCATGATCTCGTGGGTCACAGGCTCGAGCCCCTCGTCAGGCTCTGTGCTCAGCAGAGAGTCTGCTTGAGATTCTCTCTCTCTCCCTCTGCCTGCACCCCCCACCCACCCCATGTGCACACGCTCTCTCTCTAAAATAAATAAGTCTTTAAAAAAATACATGTATGTTACACACACACAATTTTCCTTCAAATGTTTGTATCTCTAAATCCTGTTTCTTTTACTTAATACATTGTTCCATAAGTATTTTTTATGTTATTTTGAAGAGAAAAATATAATTTTTGAAGGTGGATAATATGCTTTTTCACAAATGCATCATAATTTAGCTATATCCTTATTTTTGAATATTTAAGTTGTTTCATTTGGTTTTAATTTACATTACCCTAAGACTAATGCTGCTCTGCATCTTTTATGTGTTTATATGCCATCCTTATTTCTTCTTTAGTGAAATAGCTCTTGAGATCGTTTGCCTATTTTTTAATTGGGTTATTTCTTTTCTTATATATTTTGAATATAAGTCCTTTGTCAGGGCTATGATTTCTAAGTATTTTCTCCCAGGCTGTGTTTACATTTCCAGTGTCTTTTGCAGAGCAGAAGTTTTTAATAGTGATGAAGGCCACTTTCTTATCAACATTGTTCTTTTACAGATTATGTTTTTGATATCAGAACACTCTTTGCTTAACCCAAAGTCACAAATACTTTCTCTTGTAGCTTCTAGAAGTTTATAGGTTTGCATCTCACATTTAAAACTATGATCTGTTTTAGAATGAGGGTTTTTTGTGTTTTGTTTTTTGTTTTTTTTTTGTTTTTTTACAATAAGAGGTGGGGTAGGTGAGGTCTTTTTCTTCTGTTTTCTTTTTGGTCTTGGAAATAGATGCCCAGTGATCTCAGTCGTTCACACACTTGGACAAAGCACGTGAATGTGCACCCTGGCTCTGCACAGCCCCCCTTACATGGAGAACAGACACAGGAATTCACCACTGCACACACTCCTTTCCCATAAGCCAGGAGGGTGCTTGGAAGGGCAAGGATCAGATCTCCACCGTTTCCAGCCTGTCCCACCCCTCCCCCCATGGAACAAGTCACACCATCTCCCTAGGAAACCAACAGCAGCAATCCTGACCTCCCTGGGTTGTTGTGAGGGCTGTGAAGGTGTAATTTGGTAGCAAAATTCCAGGCAAACGTTTATAAACTGAGAAGAGCTTTCCCTAAAGCAAGGAGATGGGTCTGAGCAAGAGTTATGGATGGAGAGACCAGGTTAGCTGGAATGGGGTAGGAACTCCCAAAGCATTTTCAAGGCCCTGGACCGCTGGACACCCCCAGGAAGTAGCTACAAAGATTGGGGTTGCCCTGTGGCTCTGCAGTGCAAAAGGCTTCCACTGCAGTCTGAGGGATGGAGGTTAGACATTGAGAAGAACTTTCCGTCTGCCAAAGGAAGAAGTGAAAAGGGGTAACTGAATGAATGGTCAGAAGAGCATCCTGAGTCTTTCCTGACTCCACTTATCCAGACTTTCTTATTTCCGGTGGGAACAGCGGGGGCCTGACCCCCAGCTGGACCTCTCTCGCCCTGAGAGCGGCCTTTCTCGGGCAGGGCCCCCGCTGCCCTGCAGGTGGCACCCTCGTGCCGCCGCAGGTGGCGACGCGGGCTTGGACCTGTGACCCTGCCCCGGCTCAGGTGGGCTAGGGGTGGCAGGACACCCAGCCTCAGGCCTCAAGGAGCCAGAGGTATCAGGGTGAAGACAGAGAACACCCACCTGCCCGGTGGCCTTTGCCGGGGTGGTACTCAGCTGTGGGGTGAGTCCTGGTTCTGCCCCTCATTGCCTGAGGACACCAGGACAAGTCTCTGGTTTCTCTGTTTGCCCACGCTAAAAAATGACTAATCCCTCCCACTTCATAGGGCCGTCAGAATGCGTAATAAGCGTTTAATCAGTCTTAGCAATTATTGGTACTCCACAAGCACGATAGATCAGAGACTCAGGAAAGGCGGTATTCCTAACTAGATAGATTCAGCTGAATGCTAGAATCACAGTGGTTTTATTTTTGTAAAATATTTAACAAGATTTCATTATAATTTCAAAAAATTAAGAATTCTAGGTTTAGTAATTTTGATTTCAACTTTTGATATTTATTACTTTCTGTATTTAGTCTTTAAAGTGTAATAGGTAACTTTTTTAGTTAAATAAAATTTTTAGAAAAAATAAAATTTTTCACAAACTTTTTAAAAATTGATTTTTATGACTGATGTAATTTATATTCCTATGATGAAAATATACTCAAATTGTATACTCTGGATGTAATTCATTTTGTCTTGAATCCCTGGGATTACCGAGCATGAGTCCAACTAGAAATCATGATAGCACAATTATGACAATGGAATGCAGGCAAAACAAGGAAAAAAGAAAAAGAAACATCTTGAAAGAGAGAGTCTGATTAAAAATTTTAAAACTGCCAACAACAAAGTGAGTGGATTTCACTTATACCCCCCAAAAAGCACTCCTATGATTACTAGAAATGGAGAAGAGAGATAGACAGTCACCCGTGGATAGTCTTCAGCAAGGACAAGTGGACAGCACTAGGGAACATTGGTGGGATGTTCCTAAAAGAATAAAATCATGTGTCCCATGTTCAGCTAAACATGTTTTATTTGGGGTGGGGAGGGGCACTAAAGGCATAACATATACATAAAACAAAATAATAAAGCCTTGGTTTAGTAGAAATTACTTCAATTTGTTTTTCCTATTTCACCCATCCCCCACCACTTCTGCGGCAACCACCAGTTTGTTCTCTGTATTTAAGAGTCTGTTATTTTGTCTTTTTTTCCTTTGTCCGAAAGACTTCAAATTTTAATGCCCAAGTTGCCAAACATGTAGGATGGATTTTTATAGAAGTGAAATAAGTAATTACCTAGGATATAGACAATGACTTAATTAATTGGGAGGATAAGAAGTGAGAAAAGAAATGGAACATAAAAACATTTTTAAGTAAATATTACTCAGATCAATTAGATTGTATCATAGACAAAGGCTACGATGAATAACTAATGCTTATTGTCCCTGCTCTGAACTACAGAAAAAGAAAACGAAGTTAAGGAGCATTTCACTGGTTTTAGGCCTTTTATAGAAAGTAAAGGTTTGGATTAATGTGGTGAACTGAATAAACAGCTTTCAATTATAGACAGTGAATGGTCAAGGGTAACTGTAATGATGCCACTAATACAATCGTAAAAAAAGGAAAGTGCGTGAGCCAGAATTTCAGCCAAAAAGGCAGAAGCATTCTCTGTGCTGCATATAGCACGTGGTTTCTGTCCATACTGGAAGATGTGACTTTAGCTGTGCCCATGCAATGGCATTCTTTGGACAATTCAGTGATTGTATATGATATTTTTCTGGGTCTGTCCCAAGACTGAACATCCTGATGAAACACATATTATGTCAGGCTCTCTGCTCAGCGGGGAGCCTGCTTCTCCCTCTCCTCCCTGTTTGTGCTCTCTCGCTCACGCATGTGTATGCTCCCTCTCTCTCTGTCTCTCAAATAGATGAGATCTTAAAAAAAAATAAAATAAAATCTGACCTTATAACCTGTCATAGAGTTGATGGGAACGACAGCAAAATGCTCCTAAAGGAATCAAGATGTAATTTGGACAATATACAGCATTACTACAACTGTTCGGGTAAACAGCAGATCCTCAGATAAAGAGATAAAGCATGGTCTTTGACAGAAAATGAAGGAGGGTTCTTTAAATTTGTGCTATCCTTAATTACTGGGTACGAACTCTTGCTTGCCATTAACAATGTTAGCAAAAGGTTATTTTCAAAAACAAACAGGGCTAAATTGGCTGTGTCATTTTTTTAAGGGACTGAAAATATTTTTAAAAGTTTAGAGAAAATACTTTTTTAAAAAAATATACAGAAAGAGGCTTCATAGAAAATATGCAATAAATGCGATATCTCAGTAAACTATAATTAGAAAACAAAGTAAAATGCCCATGTGACTATAAAGGAGAAGATTCACATTCTGATAGCCCAGTTTATAGCAACTATGTTCAGACCACTCTAGATTAAGGTAGAGTCACAATTAGAAAGATTGGAACCAATACTGGCACTTTGGGTTTTCTTTATGATATCCCAGTGTTGAGAAATGTGATGAATTTAGGAAACGCTAGTAGATTCTTTATGTTATGAAAGACTACTAGCTGAATTAAGAGTGTGCCTAGTGGGGGCACCTGGGTGCTCAGTGGGTTAAGCCTCTGCCTAAGGTCATGATCTCAGGGTCCTAGGATAGAGCCCTGCATCAAGCCCTGCATTGGGCTCTCTGCTCAGCAGAGAGCCTGCTTCCCTCTCTCTCTCTCTGCCTACCTCTCTGCCTGCTTCTTTGCCTACTTGTGATCTCTGTCTGTCAAATAAATAAGTAAAAATGTTAAAAAAAAAAAAAAAAGAGTGTGCTGAGCGCCACATGCTTCCACAGCCCCTGATCTCATCACAGACCAGCAACGAACATTTCAGGGACTAGAATTCTGAGTAGCACCAAGCTAGATACAGCAGGAAGAGATTTTCCAGTCTATAAGTGATAGAAACTTACGCGGGAAAATCAGTACATTATGTCATGTTTCTTGTGATAGTATAAGTCATTAAATATAACTTTATTATACTATTTGAACATGATCTATAAAACTTATGGTTCATTTTTGGATCTAACTCCTGCTGTAAGGAATATATTGAGAATTCTAGTTGATTCTAGTTGTTATTGTCTCAGAAAATTGAAGTTTCTCCCTATAGAATTTAAAGGAAAACTGTCTAAGAATTTAAGAAAGATTGTCTCATTTGGAGTTTCCATCAATAGGACAAAACTGTGTTACTAATTATGTAGTTATGTTGTTCATTATAATTATGTTGTTACATAATTAGTAGTTTTGTTGAAATAAAGGGGGACAAATTTCACAAAATAAATCAATGTATAACTTATATGTGTGTTTACTATTCTTTCAAATATCATTAGCCCTTCAACAGAACACTCCTGTCCATAGCAATGATCAAATGTAGTCCTCTTTGCTATTTTACTAACTTTTGGCCATTTTTCAGTCATTTGGGGAAAAAAACACTCTTTTTCAATTTCGTCATTATTAAGGTATATTGTTAAGGTAGGAGGAGAGAACATTTTCCTTTTAAGGACTGCGAGCCTGATTAGCAACTTAAATATTTAGACATATAGCAATGGGGCCTCCCTTTGTGCCCCAGAAGTGTCAGGAAACTTTGCCAACTGTAAAGCGTCAGGCAGACACCTCACCCACCCTCTTGTGAGCGGCTCTGAGGCATAATGAAATTCCCGAGTATAAAACAAGAGATCATGCCTTACTGGCTTTATTTCCTTTATCATCCATAACTTAGGTGATACCACTGGCTTCCCTGCATGATTTAGAAATCATGTGAAATAGCACAGGTGGGAGGGAGAGCTTCACAACACAGACAGGACCATCCAGATGGAAACTATCCTTGCCCAGTTCCAGGACCCCAGGTGTCGTGCCTTCCTTCCTTCCTAAGGAACACTGGCTTGCCCCAGGGAGGGACTCAGTGGTAGTTCCAGGCCATTTTATTTCATACCACAGGCTTCCTCTTCCCACTGTTGATACAAGGGTAGTCAACCTACGACATAAGACAAGAGTAGACAAAGATGAGCTGGAACAGGGAAGAACATTTTGAACCTCCCATTGATTGTCCCTCCCACCCAGGACATCCTTAGGATTGCTAAACTTCTCTCTTCTCCACTCTGCCTCCTTTCCTCTGTCTCCCTCCCTCCCAGCTCCTTGATATTGTCACAGTTTTCTTGTGGTTTAAGCTTAGGGTTAGTTACAAGTTCTAAAGATTTTATCCAATGTATAGAAAAAACTAAGATGGCTACATTAGATCATTGGTAATCTACTAGAACTCAGGGAGGAATCCAATATTCTTGACAAAACTCAGAACGAATTGGACCCTGGAAAATGGACTTGGTAGAAATAAAGGTCATAGGAGGGACTCGCCACAACTCTCTCATTGGTGAACTTTGATATTGACAAAAATTTGATCTATGGACCTGGACCAAATTTCTGCTATAAAAATTAAGTGAAAAGGAATTGGTCCCAGTGAAAATAGTTTCAATCAAATCAAAATGAAAAAGTGAAAACATTGGAAATAGCTTAACAAAGCTTTATAGAAAATTGATCAAGGAATTAAATTGACCTAATGGAGTCCATTCCGGAAAACCCTTTCCCAAGGAAAATTCATCAAAGTCAGCAGACTTCCTAGATACATGTTTTTATTCAGAATGTCTCCAATACATTCTCTGGAATTTTTGTTAAGAAGAAAGGAGAATTGGCTCATGGGGGAGTTGAGCCTGCCAGGTCCTGGTGTAGAGGGACACGGAAGTGTAACGGGCAGTGCCCCGGTGGGCAGGTCCCTCTCTTCATAAAAATACATTAAAAATTATATGACTGCATTGGCATAGGGAGGGATATCATCTAGGTTACATTCATTATTAAATATATTTTTATTATATATTATCATATTATTTTTTTCTTCTGATTTTAAAAGAAATTAAAATATTTTCACTAAAAAGTGCCTTAGGCACTGTGGTAATGGAAAAGTTGGCCTGGTAGGGGCCCAGGTCAAGGGTAAGCAGCAGAGCCTGGATGAACCTGGGGCAGGGAGGTGGGGGA
>NW_019154115.1:21469707-21641082 GCF_002288905.1 Enhydra lutris kenyoni | reverse complement strand
CCCCCGCCACCCAGTGCCCTGCTGTTGCCAAGGCCTGGGTTTCCATTCACGTCTCTTCAAAGTGAATGAATGGTTCACCTCCTACAGTGCCCTAGATGCATTTCCGTTCTTACAACCTAAAGAGCCCAACTAAACAAACAATTCTAATGCCCCCTCCCCAAGCTCATGAAGCCCCTCTCAGCAAACTCATTTCATGGCTCTCCAGCCTTAGTGGAGTGGTCTGCATGGAGGAGGACCAGCGGGCGTGAGGTCGCTTCCTGGACTCAACACTACTGGGGCCAAGATAGGCCTTTTTTTCTTGAAGATTTTATTTATTTATTTGAGAGAGCACAAGTGGGGGAAGGTGGCATTAGGATTAGGAGAGGGTGAGAGGGTTAGAGGGAGAGGGAGAAGCAGACTCTCCACTGAGTAGGAAGCCCTACTTGGGGCTCGACCCCAGGACCCTGAGATCATGACCTGTGCTGAAGGCAGACGCTTAACGGACTGAACCACCCAGGTGCCCCAGCTCTTTCTCTTCTGCCTATCCTCCAGCCATACACCTCATCAGCACACCTTCACTGAGGACCTCCTGCCTTGCAGACCCTGTACCATAGGCTCTGAGAGCAAAGCATTAACCAAGACACAGCCCTGACCTCCAGGAGCTCATTCTGGGCCAGCTCAGGACAGGGATTCTCAACCTTGGCACTATCAACAGTTGGGCCAGAAAATTTTCATTTGTGTGTTGGGGGGCTGTCCCTTGCATCATAGGACGTTCAGCCACAACCCTGACCTTTATGTTCTAGATGCTAGAAGTACCCCATTCCCCAAATCATGACCATCAGTGTTTCCAGACATTGCCAGATGTCCCCTAGGGGGACAAAATCCCCCCCCCCAATTGACAGCTGAGTCAGAGGGCTCAGGGAGCACAGTGCAGCTTATTATGGGCTCCCCCAGAACACCCCAGAACAGGAATTAAAGGTGGGGAGGGATGTAGGTCTGGCTGGCAGGGTCGCTTCATGGCTGAGGTGCTGTTTAACTTGGGCCTTTTAGTGAGCAGACCCCTGCAAGAACTGGGAGCAGCACAAGGGGAGAGCAAATAGAAAATTCTTATCAAATAAGATGGAGGGGGACCTGGCATATGCTCCAGGAGGAATGATTGGTGTTGAGTAATAGGCAGATCTCAGTATTAGCTGGAGGCTGGGGGCGAGTACAAACACCTAGAAAATCCTATGACAATACATAGGTAATACCTGAGTTCATTTTAAAGATGCATCTTGTGTGACTCATCTAGTAATAATTTAATTTTTGAAGTGGATTTTAAATGCTTCATTTTAGCCACAGTCCCCACCATGCCTTATCACCCACTGACCCAATTCTTCATTTACAATTATGTTACCTGCCAACTTTCTCAAGGCTTGTGAATTTATATTTTTAAATACAAAGTGACTTTTCACTTGAGGTTCATGGACCCTCTTCAGATCTTTGGGGGGAAATTCAGGGCATCTGGAGGCTCAACAATTGTGGGTAGGGATAATGAGACCCTGCAATGCACCTAAAATTCTCTGGGCACTTTTCTAACAAGTGCCAGGCTTTTGTAGAATTCTCTGAAGGTTCTCCTCCTCTCTCCACCAAGAAGCTCAGCAGGGGGTCTCTGCAGGTCCCTGGAGAAATAGTGTGCCATCGGCAAAGGAGAGGCCCAGGGGTGAGATCCGCTCACCTTTTTCCTGTTGGTCCAGTTTAATGCAGTGAGTAATGAAAAGGAAAAAAGCCCTGTGGGATGACCTATAGCTCAGACAGATGGTGGGGTGGGCCCCAGAGGGCTGGGTGCATTGATCTGAGGTGGTGGTACAAAGTGAGCAACTTTGCGAGACAGAGAGAAAGCCTCCAGTTAGCGATCTCCTCCGCTCATTAAGAGGCCGATCTGGGGGACACAGAGCCAGAGTGGGAGACAAGAACCGTGGCAAGTGGCAGTCTGCCAGGGAAGACAGTGGGGGAGGGGGTGTGGCTCACATGCAGGTGAGCGTCTTGTCTAGCTCATCCTCCTACCCTCCTGGCCCCAGGGGCACACTGGCTGTGCTGCCTCCCAGCAAGCCACTCCCAACAAAGGATCTGGTCAGCTGTTTACACCAAGGAGCAGACAGGAGAACAGCTCGCTACTCAGTCTGCATTTTAACTGGAAGCCTCACTGAGGGATGGGCAGGAGTCCTGTTCTCATTTGTTCTGGGTGGTTCCAGCAGGGGGAAAGACTCATTTCCATTGAAAACACAGCCGCTGAGTTGTGATTTTTCTAATTTCTCTCAGTTTTCTGTTCTCTCTACCCTCCTCTAGCTTTTGTCCAGAGGATCCGTTGGGCCCACTAGGCCTGAGAGGAGCTTTGGCTTTCCTTAGAGGGTGGGGAAAGTCGGCAGGGAGCATGCACCAGCGTGCACACCGGCACCTGCGTACACGGGCATGCTCACACGCATGGCTCTGGAACCTATCCTGAGCCTGACCCACCTTCCCTGTTGAGCACCTGCCAGACAACCTTGTGCTGGATGCTCTGGAGAACTGGTTTGTTTTAGGGGATGGAGAGAAGTGAGAAGGCTTATGGAGGTCCTTGTCTGACCAGGGTTTAGTCCCTATCCTGGGTCATGCCCTAGTCTGATGGGGGAGACAAAGCCCTCCCATCAGAGAGCAACATGAAGGGGAGGAAAACAGGGCCCAGAGCATCTTAGAAACCCAGAGAAGGGTGCTCAAACATAACCAGTAAGGGCAAACAAGTGCCCCGCTGATAGCTGAACCCAAGATGGGAGGCAATCCCATTTCCCTTCCTTCCCACCCTCCTCAAGACTTACCGTTCCTTCAGTCTTGCTTTTTGCCTACCAACAGGAAAGATCACTAGACACCAGCTAGTTCTCCACCTCGGCTGCACATTATAATCGTCTGGGCCCTAGGATACACCAAGAACCGATCAGATGGGAATCCTAGGGGGGAGGGGCCAAGACACCAGTGTTTTGTAGGACTCCCCAGGAGATTCCAATGTGCAGGCAACTCTGAGCCTCAGTGTCCTAGGCAGTGCTTCTTACACTTTAATATTCACATCAATTGCCTGGGGATATTGGTAAAATGCTGACTCTGATTCAGTAGGCTTAGGCGGAGCTAAGATTCTTCATTTACAGCAAGCTCCTGGGTGATGCTATATGATGCTGGAGAGTGTAAGGAACTCTGTCAGAGTATTTTAAGGAGATAGCTAGTTCCCAATCTCCGTCAATTCTCTGAAGCATTCATTCATTCATTCATTCATTCATTCATTCATTCTTTCAACCACTCATATACCATTTATGGAGTTCATTCTATGGGCTGGGCTTTGTGTTAAGTGCTAGGAATAAGATAGAGACCAAAGAGTCAGGCTCCACCTGTCCAGCAGGCTACATTCCGGGGGGCGGGGTGGGGCGCCAGTGCACAGGTAAACCAACATGTGAACAAGCCCATTTCTGCTGGTGAGAAAGGCTACGCACACATATAAAGTGGGGGTACTGTGGCAGAGGTGTCTGGGAGGCTGCCTTAGCTGGGTGCTCAGAGAAGGCCTCAGCCAGGACCTGAGACTGGCACTGATGTCTGAATGAGGAGAGCAGCCAGCCTCTGAAAACCTGGGAGACAGTTCCAGGCAGGAAGGATGGCTGTGCAAATGCCCTGAGGCTGGAACTTGGCATCCAAGAAGCCCTCAGATGGAGCACAGCTTGGAAAAGGCACAGCTGTTAGGCCCAGGAGGGAACCCGGTCTGCAGAAGACCCCTGTGAGCACATTCAGACCTCCCATCTCAGTCCAACTCAGAGTTGCCCAGCTCCCTCCCTGTCCTTCCCCCTGAACACTCAGGGGATCAGCTGCATAGCTATCCTCAATCCAACCACATGTTACCATGCCACCTCAGTCCTGGCCACCCTTGCCTCTCCCACAGGCCCTGGCAATGACTCCTTACTATGCTCCCACTTCTGTTCCTGCACCTGCGACCCTGTGTCCACACAGCCAGTGTGGGCCAGTGGGCCAGCAGTGGGGAGCAGTGGGCCAGTCTCATGGCCACAAGGAAACAGAAGGCTGGGGGTAGTGGCTCAGGGGTGTAAGACTCTTCTTGAGTTTTCCTTAGAACAAAATAAAACTATCATTCTTAAAAGTTTATGAAGTAACTGGCACCTTAAGATATAATATTTTTTTTCTCTTTAAAATTTAATTTTCTTTAAATAAAAACCCAGCTTTGGGGCGCCTGGGTGGCTCAGCATCTGCCTTTGGCTCAGGTCATGATCCCAGGGTCCTGGGATCGAGCCCCCAGTCGGGCTCCCTGCTCAGCGGGAAGCCTGCTTCTCCCTCTCCCACTCCCCCTGCTTGTGTTCCCTCTCTTGCTGTATCTGTCAGATAAATAAATAAAATCTTAAAAAAAAAAAAAGCACAAAAAAACAAAACAAAAAACAAAAAAACCCCAGCTTTAAATAAGGCAGCCAAGCAACAGGTAGGCAGACTTTTGGGTGGTTTCCTGGGTCACTTTCTTCTGTACTATCAGTCAGAGCTTACCTGTGGGGATAGAGAACTGATAAACAAAGGAAACAGAAACTGAGGGAAAAGTGCCCCCCTTCCTGCCAAGCCCAGGGCTGAAGCAGACAAGCTAAGGCCCTGCCCAGGGCCAGGCCAGGCCAGACAGACCCTGTCCCGAGGGGACCACTTCTAGATTCCCACACAGGCTGTGGCGACAGCACAGGACGAAGGGACAGACAGCTGGCTTCAGTTCAGCTCTACCACCAGCCCATGGACCCCAGAACACAAGCATGCTCTGAGCCCCTGCTTCCGTGATGAAAGGAGATGCCCACTCAGTGGGGCCCTTAAGATCACTCTGAGGATAAACTAAAATAAGGACTCCAAAAAGTTGAAGGTAGGGAAGTTCTTTAGAATCTCATTAATTCAAACTCTAATTTGGAGTTGTCATACATGTCTTGTTTTGTTTTCATAGCAAACAAAAAACGTGTACCTCTTGAATCTGCTACTCACAGACTTGTAGAGCAAAGGGACTTTCCTTACTCATCACTGCACCTCCAGCAGCCAGCAGAGTGTCTGGAAACTTCCCTGCGACTCCTTATAGGTGTCGTCTGTGCATCTGTGTGCAGGCGCACACACATGTGCACACGCAAATACACTCTCTTATGTCTTCCTCTGTACTAGATACAGCTTTTCCAAGTCCATTAGGGAAGACAGTAAACTGGGGTGGGGGGGGTGTCCCCAGAGAGGCTACAGAGGAGCTGTAATGCCAAGTCTTTCACAATCTAATGTAAACAGACAGTCCAGGGATGCTGAAGAAATGGGGCACATACCAAGTAGTCTTGATCAAGAAATAACCTGTTTCTAGACTCTTCTTCTCATCATTTAATGGAGCAAGTACCAATTTCAGCAAAGCTGATGAGTCTGTGATGAAACAGGCAAATTGGCTAATCTGCTGGGGCTTTCTCATCTCCAGGAGAGCTGCAGCCCTGGTGGAGCACACTGTGCACTGGGGTGGAGCGAGTGGAGATGGTCATGGCCTGAGGACGGTGGTTTAAGACATGGGACATGGCTTCCAGACCTTGGCTTATCAAGCAACTGAACGACCTCTAGCAAGTTGCTTAACTTCAAGTGTGTCAGCTCTACGGTTCACTTAATACCTCTGCCCAAGATTGCCAAAGGAATTAGAAAGAAGGCATGCGGGGTCCTTTTGCAAAAGCCTGGCCACTTTAGCTGTTCATATTGTCACTATTGCTTGGTATTTGATTTTGGAAAGGAAAGGCTACCCCAAGCCTATCAGAGGAAGAACATTCCAGGCTGTGACTCAGGCAGGAATGGGATCTTCTCAATGCTTCTTGTGGGCAGGTAGCCCAGGATTGGCAGGAAGGTGTTCAGGAGGTGTTTAGTGAAAATAACTGCATGATCTTGAGAACGTTACTTTTAAACAGCCTTCTGTTTTCTCACTCCCCCAACCCCCGACCCCCCCTCCCCACCAGAGTCAGGCTTTTTCACTCATGGTAAGCTTTGAGAGTCTGGGAAGCTCCTATAATGGTGCTTTTTCCCTATCCCTATCCTTAAGCAAAGACCATCAAGAAAGACCAGTCAGAACCAGTCTGCTGTACCTAGACACTAAGAACTCAGAATATTCATTCAAGGACACAGGCAGTTGCTGGGGTAATATCTTCTGTTGGATCCTTCCAGATGGGGATGCTGCCCCTGTTGCCTGCAGGAGTTGAGAAGATACACTCTCCTCCTGATTACCTTGTCACACCATTGATGGGATTTGAGAATTACTTTGGGGCCTTCCACTCCATATTCAATTGAATTACAGAGATTTAATTTCAGTGGTGTTAAAGAGGAAAGACAAAGTAACAGGCATTAAATTAAAACCATGCACTTTTGCCAAGATACCCCCCTGCCCCGCCCCAGGGATTTCTTTCTTTCTTCTAGTCCCCAAAGAGATTAACACTCTTTTACTTGATTTTCTAAACTAAGATGGAGTGGCCCTTCTTAGTGCTTCCATGAGGTACGGATGAGAACAGAGCAGAAACCCAAGGAAGTACCAGGTCTGCTGCAGAGTGAGCTCAGATGTCACGAGCTTGGGGCTGTCCCACAATATCCTACCTCAACTGTGTGTCTGCCATCATTTCCTGGGTTGCTTGAGTTCTGAGCCTTCACAGGTCCTTTTTTTCCTCCTGCTTTGCTGTTCTCTTTGCTACGGCTCCTCCTTGGTGTGTTTTGCAGCCCTGTCATTTCCCACAATCCTACTCCTGGAAAAGGATTAGCAAAATTACACAGTGTTGCTGCTACTTAACATTCAGAAAAGCAGCGCACACACACGTTACCAATCATGTTCACCAGATGGCAAATGTAGCTCTTTTCACCAGAAAGTGAGCAGCAAACATTCAAATTCATCACCAATACAACATTTAAATTCACATCCATTTTCAATTTGACATCTTTGATGGGTTGGTATAATGAAAAGTAGTATTTTATCCCTATATTGTTAACTATTTGTAACAGTTGCAATAATGTAGACTTGGGATTTTTAAAAAATTGTTTCATTAAATAAATCTCACCACAACGTGCAACTTTGTTATACTCTGTATCTATCTGTTTTTAATACCTCAGAGTTCTGTATTCAGAATGGCACAGGGTAGGAAGAATAAAAATCTAGTAGCTGATGTTGGGTTCTGTGTAGTTTAAAATGTAGTTTAGTGGTTACCTTTTATTAGTTTATTAAAAAAAAATTGGGGGCACCTGGGTGGCTCAGTGGGTTAAGCTCAGGTCATGATCTCAGGGTCCTGGGATCGAGCCCCGCATCGGGCTTTCTGCTCAGCAGTGAGTCTGCTTCTCCCTCTCTCTGCCTGCCTCTCTGCCTACTTGTGATCTCTCTCTCTCTGTCAAATAAATAAAAAATAAAATCTTAAAAAAAAAAAAAAACTTGAAGATAGATTAATCTCTTGTTGGACCGTATTATGAGATAGTAATTGAGAGTCAGGGAGCCCTGTCTACTGAATCTCAAGTATAAACTTCTGCCCACCTAATGTTCCCTAAATTTCTCAGAGTTTTGGCCTTGGCTGGTTATCAACTAATTAAATGGCAACCCTGGCTCATTCTGTTTCTCTGCACTTCAGAGTGAAGTGTGGTTGTTATGAGTTGAGTTCACTTCCTCCAAAATCCATGTTGAAGTCCTAACCCCTAGGATCTCAGATTGTGACTGTGTTTGGAGACAGGATCTTTAAAAGGGTACTTAAAGTAAAATGAGGTCATATGAATGGGTCTGAATTCAATATTAACTGGTATCCGTATAAGAAGAGAACAGGACACAGACAACACAGGGAGGCCACCATTTAAGGACACAGCAAGGCAGCCAACTACAAGCCAAGTGGCCTCAGAAGAAACCAATTGACACCTTGATTTTGGATTTAGGCTCCAGAGATGTGAGAAAAAAAAAATTCCATTACCTGAGCCACTTAGCCTGTAGCATTTTGTTATGGTGGCCCTAGCGATTGGAGGAAAATGTATACAATGTAGAATTTACATTATACATTTCTCTGTAATGTTATTAATTGGGGCTTGTTAGTCTAAGTAGAGGAGATCGAATCCAGCCAACTTCAGCACACATAAGGAATGCATCCTAAGGATACAGTGGCAGCTCGTGACACTGGAGGAATGCAGCAGGCCTCAGAAAGCACTGGATCCATGGCCCGGAGCTGTCAAGATTGTTTTCATCTCTGCTTTTCACTGGGTATCTGCTTCAGTTTCCTAATCTATCTCAATTTTGGATTCCTGAGGAAGAGACTCATTGGCCCAGCTTGAGCCTGATGGTTGACAGGGTCACAGGGCACACAGCGGCTGTCACTGTCAGGGCCCTGTAGGGAGGGAGCATTCTCAGGAAAGAGCTCATCAGACTGTGGAATAAGTCCTCTGTGGCATGGAGGGTCTGTTCCCTCTCAAGGGCAACAGGGAGGCAAATATATGACGTTTAGTGTATTAAAGCAGAATGGCCAATGTATTAAATTTTGGTTATAAATAGCAAAATCAAAGCAAGAGCAGACTCATCCAGACCAAGAACTGCTTGCAACCTATGGCTGTTTCCCAACTGGAGAGATAAAAGAGACGCCAAGGATGTTGACACTATATGTGCACCCGTCAGCTAGAAGTTGACTGGTGATCCACTGGAATTCCATTATACAAACGGCGCAGAATGCTTATAACCCCAAAAATAATGTGCAAGGAAACATTACATAAACCCAGACTGATCTCTCTCTGGTTTTATATGTATTTGGGGAACCTATATTATCACTCTCTGAGAAGAAGAGGGGGAAAAAGATTAAAAAATGCTTACTGTTCTGGAGAAGAGGCAAGTATAGAAAATACAGGCAGGACAAACTTTCAAGTAAATCGAAATCAGACAAAAATGGTGACCAGCCTGGGAAAGCGTACTCTCACAGCTGCCATGCACCCTGTTTCTGCTCCCTTTACTCCCTCCCCTTCTTCTACCCAGTACCCAGGCCTGAAGGCCCCACTAAGGCTCTGTCTCCTCCACAACACCTTCCTTGACTGACCACCTGATTTGGCATTTTAACTTCCTGAAACTGTTCTGTGGACATTGTGTCCCCATGTACCTTACACCTCCCTCCTAGGGCTGAGGCCCACGTGACAGGCTCTTTCCCACTTTACACAGCCTCATACACCTCTCGTGAGCATCTGTTGCCTGACTAGTCGTCACTGGTTGAACTGAAAATGGTTAGAAATCTACGGCTGGGCACACAAAAGAATCTGAGATTAGAGAAGGAACAAATATCCAAGTATATTTCTTTTAAGATAAAAACTTTATTTTACAATTTTATAAAGCAGCTTTACACGAAGCACAAACAATCCATTTACTTTGTATAGAAACAAAATACCTTTCCATCTGCAAAAAATCAAGTTTTGCTGTATAGAAAACTAACATGTGCACATTGTGCTTAAACCGCAAAGTCTGTACAGCTTTACAAAGGACCACCCTTCAGAAGGGCATCCAGTAAACACTTTATTGCATATTTGACACATGGTCTCTAACCCACATGTACAATGGAGGAGAAACAAGAACAACAATTGCAACAAGGAGGAAAAGAGCAGCTTTCAGCGAGAGTCTGCACGCTGGCGAAGGAAAGGACTGCCACATCTGGAGAGCTGTGCTTGTGCCATTTCTGTATTTGTTCATGTACACTGGATGGTTTTTGGATGAAGCCTTTATGTACAACAATCCCAAAGGGTCAAACTTGACCTTTATCTGGAAACTTTTGGCTGGTTTTACAACTGAAGTGGCAACAGATTTAATATAGTATCAAAGCTAACTCAAGATAAGTGTAAAAAACAAATACCCATTATCTGAAAACAAAGAAATATTTAAGGAAACAAAACAAAATAAATCTTTAAAATACCTTCCCCATGCTCTCTAAGCTCAGAATAAGTAAACATTTTACATGATTTAAAAACCTATGAAGAATGCTGCAGGTGTTTTGGAACAAAAATGCAATTGATGGTCTTGGGCAGTGTTCCTCCACGTCTGCCCCGCAGATCACCTGCATCAGAATCATCTGAATGCTTGTTAAAAACGCAGGACTATCATGCTTCACAGGCAGACTTAGTGACTACCTGGCATCTGTAGCTCAGTAAGCTCCCAGGTGATTCGGAGGCACCTGAAAGCTTGAGAACCACTGGTGTACACCGGCAGGGCTGCCTCAGGTTCAACTCATTCTCTTAGAAAATTCTGGGATCATAAGAAAAATCAAGTTGCTGTTGCAACGTGGAAGGCAGTGTGAAACCAACAGCAGTGAAACAGCAATGCCATTTCTAGATCAAAATGTCTTTCCTTTTTCAGTGGAAAAGGACAGCCACATTGTTAAGGCACTGATATTTGTCACGGAAGCAGTACCATGCTGTTTTCATGGATTCCCTTAGTCTGAAGGACCAGTATCCAAACACAAGGCAGAAGTCTGGACTGCTCTCAGTAATAACAAGTAAAATGAAGGGCAAAGGGTTTCCTGATCGGAGAAATTTTATGTTGGGGCACTGAAATAAAGGAGTCCAGATATTCTTGTGGAGACATCTAATCATGTCTAAGAACGACAAAGGTCAAAAGCCAGGGAGAAACTTAATAACCCACAACTGTCGTGTTGTGGGCAGAAGAGAATTGTGGTCATGTAACTTGGAAGTTTAAGCTTCCTCTTCCGTGGCCAGTTTACTACTGTCTTCAGTGTACATCTGTATTGTCTTCTTTGTTCCTGCTTCCTTTGCCACTAATATATATATTTTGCATGTTTATTCTATTCATAGATATGTATATATTTTCTGGTTTCTAAGTAGTGTTGGTAGGCTGAATTCAATTTAAGATGCAGTATGTAGGCAAGTGCCCACGTGGCTGTTGATGTGCATTTAATAAAGGTCACAGACAAACTGATGTGTTTGTCAGACTCAGTGGCCTGAAAGTGTGGGGTCTCAAATTTCAATCTGTATTAAGTTACAGTATTGACTTAGCGTACTGTCATACATTCAGACAAAAACAATACAATCAAGCTCGCTTGATTTTGATAATGCCTGAAAAGCCCTATAGCAGACACAGCCCAGGGTACGAGGGTAGTGAAACCTATTTACGTGAGGTAAGGTATAGTGGGATAGAAAACCCAAATAAAGATCTGATTACATACATACAGCAAATGCGGTAGCATCAATCACTTCTACCCAAGAGCTGAAAGAATTTAAAGTTAAAATTGCAAAGGAAAACATTCATGTGCAGAGTCAATGGTCTGGAAAGTTGATGACCAAGAATGATCTAAAAGTAGGGAAAAAAACCTGCTATGATTCCTGTATGTAATATCTGACATAGTATTTTTCTTTAAAGAGGGGGAAAAATCCTGAAAAGGCAGTGGGAAAGGATTAGCTCCTTTCTCCAATAAAATTTCCACAATGTCCCAAAAAATGTTCCCCCAAAATAGACAAAACTCTCAAGTATAGTCTGAAATGAAATATAGAATTCTAGACAGTGACAAAAAGAAACCATCACAGTGGGGGTGGAGAGGGATATACTGATTATCAAATCTTTACTGATTGTAGATCAAGTTTCATAAAACATAACATCTTTGTGATTTCTTGTGCAGTCAACAAGTTCTGTTTTAGTTGTGCTTACATTATATAACTGTGAAGCCTGAACACTGCTTGTGTTTTTAATTTACACATTTCAAGAAAACCATACATTCAAAATATTCTCCATATATAATAAATTCAAGAAAGGCAACACGAAATTCTCCAAGAAATTAATCTGTAGAAAAGAAACATCATTTTAAAAAGTTGCACACAGTCCACTATTCAGGCTGCGAGTACACATTTACTGTATTACAGCACATTATTTTTTAAAAGTTTGTTTCCAACATAAACATACATCATCACATTTAAAAAGAGACCCATACTAAGTTTTCAGGTAAGTGCCGGACATTTGGCCAGTAACAACTACTTACCAGTGTCTTCCCCAGACCCAGAGGGACTGGACTGTCTGTGGAACTATAGACGGTGATAAGCAAGGCAAAGTTAAACATCTCTGTTCAACCATCGACTAAACACTTTTCTGCTCCAAGTGCCACCTAGGTTTTGAAACACCCAACCCAATGCAATTATCTCAGAAGACTGGTTTCAGTTATCACTTTGATGTAATCCACAAAAACCTAGTATACAATCTTTTTAAAATGTGCCTAAGCTCTGCTGAGATAGAGCCCATGGTTTTTGTGTGCGGCAAAGGCTGAAGGATGATTTTGGTTCTGAGCTCTAGTTGTGCTTTGCCCTGCTGCCTTTAAGGTAGCTTTTCCACCTTTTGACAAATTCTTTGAAGATTGGGGACTCATCGATGGTGCTGAGTAGCTGCAGCTGATTGATGTGGGTGGTGTGGTAGTCCCAGCGGGCCAGGTTGGGGGCAATGCCAAGCATGAAGTGGCGGAGGTCATAGATGGTCCCTGAGCCAGTGTCATACAAGGGGAGCATGGCTTTAAGAGATTCCATGCCTCGCTCGTACAAGGACCTCGCTTCTTTCCCAAGCTTTTCCCCTGCAGTTTCTTTTAAGTCATACAGCCCAATTAAGGAATACATAAAGCCATTTAAAACGAAAGAGCTAGGTGTGGTTGGATATTCTTCATACCAGTCGTGTTTATTCATAAACACAGCCTTAACTCCATGCTGCTCTGACAGAAACTTGTAAGGGGCTGTTGCCCTTAAAGCTGAACTGAGGAATGAATGGTCTTTTGTCAACAGATAGGCCCTGACTAATGTAGAAATGGCTTGTCCTTGGGCCATGGCAGAGTACCACCCTGGCTCTAAAGACTTGAACCCCTCTCCTAACTTACGGGTCACCATAATTGGCCAGCCACCTTTCTCATCCTGGTTCCTTACCAGCCAATCACTGGCAGCGAAGAATGCGGCCATGTGGGCTGTGGTGGAGATGGTAATGTTGTCGAGGAATCCTTTCCCTTTTGCAATCAACTTAACCACCTTTTTGGGCATTATTTTGGTTGGCTTGACAGCTTTTGTGTTGGAAAGACCCACTCCTTTCCTGAGGTCAGTGACCAGGTCCCTTGTAACCGTGCTCCATGAAGTTCTGGGCCCAATGCCATAGTATATGTCTCTTTCTTTAAAAGCAATTAGTTGGGTATTTGAGACATAATGTACAGTGAAGAGCTGATTCTTTTCTGTCGTCTCTAGAACCACGGATACACTTCCGTTCGTCAAGAACTTGAGGTCAAATGAAATGATAAAATCTTTCGTGTTCCCCAGTTGCAAGGATATACCTTCGCTGGTTTCTGTAGAGGGAAAATACACCAACAAAGACTAGTTAGAAGAAAAGTTCTTTGTATTAAAAGTTAACTGCAGAGGCGCCTGGGTGGCTCAGTGGGTTAAGCCTCTGCCTTCGGCTCAGGTCATGATCTCAGGGTCCTGGGATTGAGCCCCGCATCGGGCTCTCTGCTCAGCAGGGAGCTTGCTTCCACCCCCCTTCTCTGCCTGCCTCTCTGCCTACTTGTGATCTGTCAAATAAATAAATAAAATCTTTAAAAAAAAAGTTAACTGCAGTTCATCTTAGATAACCACTAACCCTATAAAATTAACACTTCAGTATTTTGTGTCCAATCATCATCATTATCAATTATTTTACTAAAGTAACCATAAACAAATGATAGAATTGATGAGTCCATGACGGCTTTTGAGTATCAGGCCCATCTAATTTATATTAGAGGGTTAAGAAGAAATGGATAAGGTATTGTTGATCAAACTGCCTTTTCTAGATCAAATGTTGGCTGATCAATAATCAATGACTGTTTTATTATATCCATTTTATAAAAAAAATAATCAAAATTGGCTCAGCACATATTGTGAGAAGCTAGAAGAACGGCTTACAATGAATTAAATTCTATTTAATTAACATTTAGTATTTATTATGTTCTGATTTTATTATATTAACTCATCTAATCCTCATATTAACTCATTTAACCCTCATAACAATTACAAGAGTAGTGCTATTATTACTCATACTTAATGGCTGACAAACTGAGACAAAGGGAAGTTAAGAAACTTGCCTAAGATACAAAATGTTGAACCTAGGTTGCCTAGTCTGGCTCCACAATACACACTCTTCTTTACTTTTTTTTTTTTTTTTAAGTTTATGTATTTATTTATTTTTTGGTAATCTCTATATCTAATATGGGGCTCAAACTCCTGACCCCAAGATCAAGAGTTGCACACTCTCCCAGCTGAATCAGCCAGGCACCCCTCCACAATATACAATATACACTCTTAATTACTAGCTGATGCTGAAAATGATAGGTTTGTTTTCAGATATTTGCTGGAATCATGAATAAAATTTCCAAAAATTAAGTAATGGGCTCAGGTAATCAACAAAAGTGAGGGATACTGGGGGAGGATGAGGGAGAAGCAAAGGCTTTGGAGTTTAAAAAAAAAAAAAAAAGCCCAAACCCCACAACCCTGTTTGAATTATTTCTCTTCTACTTCCTAGCTTTGAGATATTCAAGATGAAATAGCTCTTTGAACTTCAGTTTTTCTTCACATGTTCAAAAGAGATAATATTACTTTGCAAGGTAATTGGGAGGATTAAAAAAAAAAGATAGGGGCTTAGAACAAAGTGAAAATTGATAGTGATTATAATTATTAGTCTGAAGCCATTGGCCTTCAGAGGCTGATAAAATAGTAATAGCTGTTTTGTCTGGCAAATTATCAAATAGGAAATTTCTCTTGCATATCTATAGTACAATGATGGTGGATTCCCAGAAAGTTGACTTTTTGAATATTGCTGGTCTAGATCTACCAAGAAAAGAAACAGAGCATACTGCAATGTAATAGCAGCTGCAGCAAGAACAACAACAAATAGGTAGTGCATATTTTATATATAACCTTAAAGGTAAATATGAATTCCTTCATCTCTATGAAACTACATTTTCCAAACACATTCATGCGTTACCTCATATGCTCCTTACAATAATCTGATGCTGGCAGAACAGGAATTACTACTTCCATTTTAGAGATGAAGATATGGAAGCTTTGCAAGGTTAAAAAAGTTTTACCCAAAACCAAATGTTAATTAGTGGTAGAGTAGGGACCAGAAACCAGGATTCCTGGACCTAAGTTCAAAGACTGTGAAAAAGAAATGATACTGGATACAGCATTCTCATGAGCATAATTGGTGGAAGAGTTATTTCTCTTAAACAGAGCCACAGAATCAGATCCACTTTGAGAAGTCCTCGAGGAAATCCTTAGTGTGTCACTAGGAGCATAAGTAGACTAATGATAGTGTATACAATGTAATTAACTTGGAGAGTCTTAGCATGTTGAGCTGCTTGTTGAACTCCCTCAACACTGGACTCTACCATCATGGGATATAATTGATCCAGTGCCCTTAATGATTTCATTTGATGGAACAGACAATCATGGAAGCTTTATAAGGAATGAGAACATCTTGATAGACTTACAAGTCAAATGACATTTACTTTTATTTTTTAAAGATTTTATTTATTTGACAGAGATGGCAAGAGAAGGAACATAAGTAGGGGGAGTGGAGAGAGAGAAGCAGGCTTCCCACTGAGCAGGGAGCCTGATGCGGGGCTCCATCCCAGGATCCTGGGATCATGACCTGAGCCGAAGGCAGACACTTAATGACTGAGCCACCCAGGCGCCCCTTGAGTGACTTTAAAAAGTGGTATCAGAAGCATACTGATACATACATAAGCATACATAATAAAAATCCATTTTATCTGGAAAAATGTCAACATGCAATCTCTCTCTTAACTAGCATTTTCCTACATCTATGGTAAAGTGGAATCTGACACTCAATACAACACTCCCAACACACTCCAGGATTCTGAATGGACTGATGAATCACTCAAGTTTCAATTATATTCCGTAGAGAAGGCTATCTTGAGTGCTCCTTATTTTTTCATTGCTAGGGCATGCCTCATTGTTAAGGCAGTAATACTAACCATGACATCCATTCTCACAAAACTGGATAACAGTGATCCAACTTTATAAGTCCAAATGGGAGGAAGCTAAAGAATTACCTATTTTCTTCCCAGAATCCATTCTAATTCACTTTATGAATACAAATCTAACGAAATGGTACGGTCTCAATTATCTTATGTTTCACTATAACAGATTAGTTCAAAGAACTCAGTAACAAATTATGTCATGGGATGTAACCTTTCAAAAAAATGACTATTTTCCTAAAACCCCACCACCACCAGAGGGGGTTACTGAACCACACAGGAAAAGAGACTAAGTCCCAATCCCCGACATGAATCAACCAACAGACAATCTTCACAATAATCCTGTAAGTCTTTTAATTTCCATTTTCTAGATACACAGAGTAGTTAAAGTAGTCAGCATCGCTCAGAGGGATCCAAATGGTAACAAATGGGATGTGAGTGTGGTTGCAGCAATCACCCTGGAAATGTAGCAGGCAAGGTCTGAGCTCTACTGAAGGTATTATGCTCTGGAGACCACTGCTTTAAATCTATTAGCAGAAAGTTTTGGGTTTTCCATTTTTTGAAATCCATGACTCCTCTTCTCTCTGAGCAGTTAAACCTGGGAGTCACTAAAAGTGTTTATTCTTGGCATACGTGGTATTGTATATTTCCCTTTAGGCAACAAAGGATGATAAACATTTAAGGACAGTCTTTAAGTCAATGTTTTCACCTGTAACACAAACCATTATCATTCATTTGTTTTAATCAACAGGAGTGAGAAGTTCTCCCTACTTAGAACCTTGAGGAATACCAAGAGATAAGGACCAGGCAAAAGAAGAGAAGATCACAAGAAGTCTGAGAAAAAATGGCTACACAGAGACAGGGGAGAGAGTGAGGTCACGGAAATGAAGTGGAGAGAGTGTTTCCCGAAACGGAGAACTAATTTAATAGAGTACGATAGGTATAAAGTTTCAGTTCATTGAATTTTAAAACTAGGCAGAGGAACAAAACATTATTTAACAAACAAAAGAATAAAAATATGATGTAGACCCATGTTCTGGTTCTTTCTTGTAGACAACTTTATTTTCTTTCAGGGAAAATAATTCAAAGCCCAAAAAGAAAAAAAATAAAAGGCCAACAGCATTTGGCCCCTGGTCCTCCAGAGACTCACCTCATGGAGGCCTATGCTTTTTTTTTTTTTTTTTTAAAGATTTTTATTTATTTGACAGACAGATCACAAGTAGGCAGAGAGGCAGGCAGAGAGAGAGAGGAGGAGGAGGCAGGCTCCTTGCTGAGCAGAGAGCCCGATGTGAGGCTCGATCCCAGGACCCTGGGACCATGACCTGAGCCGAAGGCAGAGGCTTTAACCACTGAGCCACCCAGGCGCCCCGGCCTATGCTTTTATATACAGTTCCAATTTCTTCTCAACAGCGATTCTCTGAATCTATTTCCCATTAAGTCTATAGCCTCTGAAAAGCCTCATCTCCCATATTTGTGCTTCAATACAAGTCTCACCTTTTTGATTCCCTTCCCTTCTCCTGCTCTGAGCAACTCCCATGTAATTTCAACTCACTTGCCCTCAAACACTTGGATCAAATACACCTCCAGGCATGCCCAAGATATCAAAACTAGCACCCCATTCCCACTTAGCACACTCCCACCAACAGGGAGTTCCAACTGTGAGTAGATTGTGTTCCACTAGCAGAGCGACTGTCACAGAGTTCTCTCCCCCATATACTTAAAACCACTTTAAGAAGTAGTTTTATCTCCAGCCACGGGCTGTAGAATGAAGAGGTAAAGTAAGGGTCCCTCATGTACTATAAGACTTATCATTTGTGTTCCCCAGGGCATCCAGAAGTGCACAGTGTAATCTATTGCTTTAAATAGGATAGAGTTCAAAGAACTGTTCTAGAAAATTTCCCAGCATTTGAGGAGATCAAGATGAGGACTGCTGTTTTCCACCCTAATCCAGACATTATTAATTAGTGCAAAAATAAGCTCCTTGGGTACAAACAAATGTCCTTTTGCAAAGTCTAATCCTGTTCTACATATTCTTAAACATCTCCACATACTTTCTCACCAGTCAAGCAGAGATGCCCTATGTACTGGAATATCAGAGAATACCACAGGAGAAAAGAAGTTCTAGCCACGGAATAAAAACTAAAGGTCACCCATTATTTGCACTGCATTAAGCACTCATAAATCCATTACTTAAGGCCATCTAGAATGAGTAGATTTGTATTGTGGCTTTCAAGGTCTGTGAATTACACAGTCATCAATAAAGGACAAGAGGAGAATACAGAAGAGGTCTTATAACCTTTTCTCTCATTGTATTTACCGACTGCAAGGTTGGTGGGAGGGGGGGAAGAAGTTCTGTTCTTGACAACATTTCCCCATAGAGAATTAAGCCTGAGGTGCTAACTAAAATTATTTCATTGTCTTTTTAAGTAATGGACTCATTAATTCTCATGGATATTGATTAGTAGAGAAAAATACATTACATCCTAATTAATGATACTGTCTTACTAAAAGGGGAAATGTTACATAAAGTTAATTTGATTTTATAAATGATTTTATTATTGAAATGATTTTATATGAACTTTGAGACAATCTACTACATTAACAAAACTCAATATGAGAAGCAGGCCTGGTTGTTAATGCTATAATATCTTGAAAAAATAAAAAGCTGCTGGTAAAAAAACAGGCAAAGAAAAAGGATGGGTTGTTCTATAAAGAAAAATTTCTACCTTTATGCAAAATAGTTTAAAAGTTAAATTAAATACTGTACTGAAATGCTAAAATGAACTAAGGAGCATCATTCCTGTGGGACACAGATCCCTGGAAGGAGATACATACCATGCAGTAACCTGGATCTTAATATTCAATCTATGGTTTGGCTTTTCACAAAGTAAATTTTTTTTTATAACCTTGAATTTTTAGCTGTTCTTTTTCTAGGGATTTCTTTTATTTTATTTTTAAAAAGATTTTATTTATTTATGATAGAGATAGTGAGAGAGAGAACATAAGCACTGGGGAGCTGGAGAGGGAGAAGCAGGCTCCCCGCTGGGCACGGAGCCCAATATGGGGCTTGATCCCAGGACGCTCAGATCTGAGCCGAAGGGAGGCACTTAACGACTGAGCCACCCAGGTGTCCCTTTCTAGAGATTTCACTTGGGTGACACCATTTGTTTCTTTACATAGATATAAAAGGCCTGCTAATGTGCTTTTTAAAACCATAAAGACAATTTTAAGGGAGTATCCGGTGCCATAAATCATCACAAAATTAGCAGGCACACATAATAATATATCACTTACCTGGAGCAATGAACTGTTTAACATTGGTGAATCTAGACTTATCAGCCACACTAGCCATAAAGCACCCCTTTGGCACAGTCCAATCATTAGGCTTGGTGTTTTTGTCCCTGTCTTCTGCTGTTTCATATACCTCTATGTGAGGGGGTTTCTCAGTTAGATTTTTGCTGTAATGACTTAACCCATACTGTGCAATCTGGATTGGGTAGAAATAGCCTTGAGGTCCCCACTGTGTAGATAAAGGTACACCTAAAAAATAGAGAAACAAAATAAATATCCATGTCTGGACACTTATAAGCATATTCTGAGCACCACTCTTTACTGTTTTACCTCTGGGGCATGTTACAGGCTTATCTGCAACTTTAAAGCTTCCATGTTATACCGTTTTCATAATTATTAAAAACTAGAACTAAATTAATCAGATATGAAAAACAAAATGAAGGTTTATTCACTCTCATTCAGTATTTGTTGACAGAAAGCAATGCAATGTTGCAGATTATCTTAAGGATCGACTTTTTACATGTGTAACTTTTGCTCATAGCTACAGTTGTCTTGTTTCATACAAATTTTGTACAATTTAAATAGATGTAGATAATGTTACCCCAGGGTCATCCTAAATATGAAATTTTTTAAAAGTCTGTATTAATATTCAAGATAATTACATACTCATCTCTCTCTCTAAAGTCAAGATGTGGTCTAATGCCTATCCCGTCTGACAGCTAAAGTATTTGCTTGCAGAGCCAGTTATCACTAGGCAACTTAAAGTATAAACACAGCTTGCAATTCGTTTTCATATCCTTCATGTCAAAATATAATTTTTGAGAACCAGGTGTGTTTTTTTTTTAATGAATTAAAATTGCACGCTGAACCACAGATTTTTGACATAACTCATTAATGGATTACCTCTTCTAAGGTCCTAAGCAAAACTTTTAAATGTTTGGTATTAGTGTTTTAGTAATTTTCTACATGGGAAATACAATGATATGACATTGCACAGAATATTGTATTGTTGCATCATGGTCTATGTGTTGAGAGATAAGCTCTTCTCTGTAGTTCTTAAATAAATTAACAAGCATCAGATGGGCACAGCAGAAGCTAAGAACCTACAAAACCATATGGTGATGTAGTTTCAAAACAATTTAAGGATTTAGGAACCATAAGGGCTAAGAAACCTAGGCTAGATAAGCTCCTGACTTGTATTTTTTTTTCCAAGAGGAGGCTTTTTTTCCTCCAAAATTCAAAGCATTATTTTCATTTAATGAAAGGAAGGTTTATACAATATCTCATTAAAGATGGATGAAAATTGTAACAATGTGCAACCAGCATAACAACTGATAGACTGATCAATGAACAAGAATAGTAGGCCAGAAACCTACTCTGCTATTCAAAATGCTCTACATAACAATAAATACTGCATCATGAATCACTGGGGAAAAAAGATCATTCAATACATGTGAAAAGAAAAATCTGAAATTATACCCTGACCTTAAACCATATACCAAGATATAAATCAATTTGGTTGGCCTAAAGAGTTGAATGTAAAAAAACACAACCCTAATAAAACTATTAGAGAAAGTACAGATGAAAAGCTGATCATGGTATAGCAATGACTTTTTCAGCATAAAAGTAAAAGTAAAAAAAAAAAAAAAATTAAAAAAGTCTATAAGTTCACCAAATAGAACTAAAAACTTCTAAAACTAACAAATCATAAGTAAAATGAAAGACAATCAAATTGAAGAAAATAGCTTTAACAAGTGTGACAAAGTATCATTATATTACTATATATATAAAAGTTCACATGACTATAGAACCCACTAATCACATTAGAAAAGGGGGAAAGATTTTATGATGATTAGAAGCATATGAAAAGGGTATGTGGCCTCACTGATGGTTACAGAAAGTGAATGATGAGATCCCTTTGTAAACAACAGATTAAAAAACAATGTTCCATGACAGCAAGAGTGGGGTGACAAGAACACCCTTACACTCTGCTCCTGGAGGTACAAGTAGGTTCATTCAACCTATTGGGAAAGCAGTTTAGCAAAACAGTTCAATTTATATTATTTGACATGGCAGTTTATTTCTTAGGCAATTACTCCTAGACTATAATTAAAATAGCAAACAATGAACATGAATATCTATACCATTACATATAAAAGTAAAAAAACTGGAAAGGACCTAAGTAGCCAACTAAAGAGAAAGGCTGCAAGTATTACATGTACCACAGCATATTTTTACTGTGAATACTAGTCCTTAAAATATTCAAGAACAAGGGGAAATAATCAAGATATTTTAGATGAAAAAAGGAGAATATAAAATTGACTATACAGTATGATCCCAACTTGTTTAAAAAATGTATCTCTATAACAACAACAAAAAGATTGGAAAAGCAATCAAAATATTATTTAACAAAGGTTATGGGTATTTTTTACTTTTTCTTTAGCATCTAAACATCTATAAAATTAATATGAAGAAGTTTGGTGACAGATATCTTTGAAGTATATAAATATCATTACAAGTATGTTGTGTAAGTATCATTACAACTATGTTAAGACATAGGACTACATACAAAGACCTCCAGAGAATATGCAAAAACGGTAATAATTATCTTGAAGTGGTATGAATATAAGTGAATTTGGCCCTTTCTTCTTATGAACATTTGGTAAAGACATTACAAAAAACTTAAAAAATGAAGATATTGAAATCACATTTTATAGAATGAGGAAAATAAAATTTAAACTAAGCAATTTCAAAACACACTAAGCTCCTTCTTCTGGTTAAATGATAGATTTTAAAGTCAAATTCAATTTGGCTTTCCGATCAATCTTAGGTTACTGATTATACCCATAAGATCTGAGAAACAATATGTAGTAGATTATAGGAGTGTAGTATACAAGATCAGAGAAGATGGTGCCTATGTGTTATCTTGTTCTGAAGACTTTAAACCTCCATCCAGAGATGATACCTGGCTAATGTGGTAACAAGACTGCATCAGTACATACGTAGGTCCATTGGTCTCTCCTGTTCCCATCTCCTCTCACAGGACAATAACTGTGCATTTTAATGCAAAATTTTTGGAGATGCTGTGCCTTTAACTCACTGGTGAGAATTTCAGATGTTATGGAAGGTTAATGGAATAATCCTATTTGATCAGGTATGATCTTCTTGCAGCCCTTAAATCACATCATCTAGAAAACTGCCCCAGGTTCAGACTTTACCTCTTCCTCCTTGCGAAGTCAGAGCGACAGATGGTCTCTTGATAGTAAGCTATGTATGTTCTTGCTAGGTAATTAACACCTACAACTTTTTATTCCTTAACACAATCAGGATGGAAAAATGCAGTGGAGCAGACAGATACCAACCTTCAACCCCGCTTATGCACTTGACTCTGTCCCGGACTTCCACATTGTAGCCTTCAAAGGACATAAACACACCATCAGGGTGATATGGGGCTCTCTGTGCATAGACTTTGGAATAGCTATGAGAGAATTCAAACCGATCATAGCCATCATACTGAACCACCTTTCCATATACGTCAAAATATTTCTCTACCCAAGTGAATGGAAGAAAGACTTCATTTCCCTCTCGTCTTCCTTTAATTGTATGTTCATCATTTATGAGACAGTCAATTTCTTCATATTTGAGCCCTAACACCTTGCTTCCCCCATTGCTGTTGAAGCTTCCAACAATGGGGGGTGCTTTTTGCTGTTCCTGAGGGAATGCTTCCTCAGACTGTTTGACCATGTGGTTCACATAGTTGTTACTCTCAGATGCTGCTGCTCTTTTTTCTAATCCATCCACTCTGAAGCCACTACTCAAGTGCCGTGGAAACTGGGTTGCTTTATCGCTGGAACATTTATTCCACAAAAGTACTGTGACCAAAGTGAAGAGTGTACAGATGATAATCAAAGTCTTATAGTTGACCCGAGCTGCCAAGCAACGCATATTCAGACCATACCTATGGAGGCAAGAAGAAAAATTCATGCAAAGATGTACTGCAGACATTTCATAGGATAAGGTTTTATTTTTTTACATTGAACCGCAATAAGGCAATTTATTCACTGTAGTAATCTGATCAGATTTAAAATTACTAACTCAAACTTTTTAGCAGAGACAAAGAAAAGGCAAGAGGAGCTTTCCCCTCTTAAAATACATAGCGTGACCCTTTAAAACAGGTATAGGCTTTCTGTTTGTGACTCTCTTTGGATCTTAGTAATTGTTTCAAAGTCTCTGGGCCAAAAGAAATATCTAATAGTTTCATTTATTAAGTAGTTGGGTCCGAACAACTTAATGCATTATTTTTGTCCCAACAAGCTGGCTGTTTGAAAAAACATAATGATATTAAGGTAAACACTGACATCCATGTTGCCAAATCCAACAGTGGATTTTTAGTGCTCATCCTACTTGATCTCTCAGCAGCATGAATAGTCAATGACTCTTTCCTACCAGAAACACTTTCTTCTCATGGCTTCTAGGGCACCATCTTCTTGTGGTTCTCCTTATACGTCACTGGCTGCTCCTCCTCAGTCATCTCTGATCATTCTTTCTCATCTCCCTGAACCTTAAGTGTTAGTGTGCTTTAGAGTCTCAGTCCTCACACTTTTTTATCTCTATTCACTCCTGTGATCTCACACACTCTCATGGCTTTAAATATACTTTATATGCTGACTACTTCTAAAATTCCATCTCTAAGCCAGACCTTTCTTCAGAACTACAGACACATGTATCTAAGTGCCAATACAAGCAACTGACATCTTTACTTGGAGGTCAAATGGACTTCTGTAACATCTAAAACAACTCCCAGTCTTTCCCCTCATTCTGTTTCTCTTTTCCTACTGTTCAGACCAGAAACCTCTACTCCTTTTTTGATCACCTCATATCCAATCAGTCAGGAAATGTTGTTGGCTCTACCTTCAAATAAAACCTAGAATCTGACCTCTTTCCCCCAACTCCACAATTACCACCACATTCGAGCCACTGTCCTCTTTTACTTGGAATACTGCAGTGATGTCCAAACTGGTCTCATTATTTCTATCCTTGCTCTACTATTCTACCCCCAATATTCTACTCACCAATAACCATTAGAATGATGCTTTTAAATATAAGCCAGACCATGTCACTCCAGTCATTATGGGAGAAGAATCTGATGCTGTTGCCCCTGCTGGCCATATGGTGTATCAGCCAGCTGTGACAGCAATTAAAAAATAGTCCTCAATTGCCTGTTGCTGGGGGTCATTGGGAACTATGGAAATTACAGAATCGGTCTCCTTATTGTTTGCTGTAGTAACTCTATAATTTATTTTATGGTATAAATCCAAAACTACTTACTTTACTGTTTCTAATTCTTCATCCTTTTTTCCCCCTCAATAAACCCTTTTGTCAGCAGTGAGATTTAAAAAAAAAAAAAAAAAAAAATCAAACCCCCAAATGAAAATATTGAGTGAAACATTACACAATAATTTTCTATTTTTTAAAGAAAGCTGATGGTAAAAGTGTAATTCTCTATCTATCGTAAGCTTACACCCAATGTGGGGCTTGAACTCATGACCTCCAAGATCAAGAGTTGCAGGCTCTACAGACTGACCCAGCCAGGCATCCCTCACTCATTTCTTTTAATTCCAAGAGAAGGTACCTTTGAGTTCTTGTATGTCTAAAAAAACCTTCAGTCTGCTCTTACCTTTGATTAACAGTTTGGTAAGATACAGAATCCCTGGTTATACATTATTTTGACAAGTTGTAGGTAATGTTTTATTGTCTTAAAGCATTAAGAGAACTACTGATGACTTGATTTCAGTTTGATACTTGTCACTTTGTACATGGTTTTCCTCTGGATCTTTGTCCTTGGAATTCAGCTTCCCAGAAAGAAGTACATTATATTTGATTCACTATTTCAGCACTTGCTGTGCCCTATTGATCTGAAAACTTGTGTTCTCTTATTCTTGTTTAATGAGTATAGTATCTTCCTGCAGCCCTTAGAGTTCACTTCTTGTTACGTTCTCTCTGATTAGCTCTATTTTCTCCAGTAGCAATTTTCCTGATTATCTTAGTCTCTCTTTCATGCCATCAGTTTTCCTCACATCCCTGGTGATCTTGGTTGCTCATTTGTATTTACATCTGAATGACCCATTAGCCAACACAGATTCCTCTACCATTGTGCAGATGGTCTGATTTTTGGCTAGACTGTCTCCTGAGGACTCTGTGTGGGGTAGGTATAGGCTGACTGGCAGTATTCCTTTAGGGTGCATGGGTAGGGAGCCAGCAGGCCCTCCTAAATGCCAAAATGATGGAGTTTTTCTTTTGTTCTGGAGACATAACTTGTACTCTAGAAGCCTTAGCTTTGCCCAGCTTCTCTAAAGAACTCTGCTTGATGTTTTGCTTGGGGTTCATGCCTGTTATCAATAGTCCAAGTGCAGGGATGAGAATGGTATAGGGAGATGAGAGGGTAGAGTTGTACCTTCTAGTACTTGAATAGAGATCCAGAAATCTGTTCAGTTATCACTCTTTCGTAGTCTTCCTCCTTACTGTTAATGGTTTCTTCGTTTCTTATTTCTATACATTTTATTTCAGTAGGGCATCAGGAGGGGAAAAGGCAAAGACAGGGTTTGATCCATCTGGGAAATCTTACACAGATTTAAGAGGCAGAATCCAGTAACACTTTTATCATCTGCATTATGACTATGAGAAAATGTTTTGAATGCTAAAAAACCAAAGCGTGGTACAAGGAAACCTTCAGAAGTCATACATTTATAAAGGATTTCCTTATATTGCAGTACAGACAAACCAGTAACACTAAACGGTATTTATTTAAAAAAAGCAATCCTTCTTTAAGCATTCCTTAAAAACACTTATGTGTTAACATTTGAATCATTTGTTAGCTATACCTAACATTTAGATCAATTGAAATAGAAATATAAAGATTTTTGTCCCATTCTGAGAGGTGCCCTTCCTCCATGACTCAAATGAGAACAAACCTGCTTATGGAACTATACTACCATTACAATGAGACACATGATGGGAAAGTAAAGAAAAATGAAAATGAAAAGCTTTCATTTCAAAAATGAAAATGAAAAGCTTACAAAAAGAAATGATGGCTTCTTAGCGAAATGGATGATTTCTCTAAAGTCTAGGGCCTTGTTATGCCAGAAAATAAAGAAAACTTTCAAACATCAATGAGATCATAACCAGGGGATCAAAAAACCAGCAGGATATATAGAAAATGAGATTGGAAACACTGGTAATTACTGAAACTGAAAGATATGTTGAAGGTTCACTACATTATTCTCTATACTTTGAGTATTTCCATAATTAAAAACATAGGTATCACAGCAAAAAGATACAAGAATCAGCCTGACAGATCCTTTTCCCCCTAAGTCAAAGTTGTAAGAATTATGACTGATGTTGACTGAAATACACTAAAACAATAAAAATCCATGAGTCTACAATGATACTAAAAAAAAGAGAACCAGAAAAACAAATCAAACAAAACAAAACAAAAACCAACCTTATATCATCTTCTGACTGAGATGGTTAAAATTGGTAACTAAGTGAAATTATTTATTTATCTATCTGGACTTTTTAAGAGAACGAACCAATAGCTCCAGATGATAAATAATTCCTGTTACAGAAGAAGGGTGGCTAATGATGTAAAAGAAAAATGGTAAAAATATCAGAAAATTAGCATTATGTGATTCCTCATGAAATTTACTAATTTAGACAAGTATTATATTCAGGTATATGTTTGATAGGGACCTAGAGATTCATACGGTGCAAAGTAACACCAAATACATTATTTTCTAGTAGCAAGATTAAAAAGCTGAAACTCTACAACGAAGGGATCAAATTCATTACCCTAATTTAGTGCTCAAATTCAGTCTCATTAATGGTGACTCATCCAGATACTGTGTTTTTTGATGAGTTAAAATAAAAAGTAAATAACCTATCATATATCCCAGTGAAAAATGTTTAATATGGATCCCTGAGGCCTTACAATTTGACTTTTAATTAATAGGAAATACAAGAGATAGAGGAACAAGTTAAATGCACACGCATCCAGACACATCTTTTTCTTTTCAAGATATATTTATTTATTTATTTGAGAAAGAGAATGAGCGAGCAAGTGTGCATGTGAGTCGGAGGAGGGACAGAAGGAAAGGGAGAGAGAATCCTCAAGCAGACTCCCACTGAGCACAGAGCTGGATGCGGAGCTCCATCCCAGGACCTTGAGATCATGACCTGAGCCAAAACCAAGAGATGGCCACTTAACTGAGTCACCTAGGTACCCATCAACCAGACACATCTAGAAGGCAAGACATCTTGCAGGAGAGCTGGCCCTGTCCCCTCAATAAGTCAGTGGTATGAAAAGAAGAAGGGGACTAGGTCAGATTTTTTTTCCCAAAGAGACTTATTAGGGCATAGGACAACCAGATGTGAGACGTGGTCCTCCACTGGGAAATGTGACTGTAGACTTGAAGACGGAAGGATGTAGAGAGATTGTTAATTGAAAAAAAGAGGCACAAACACACTAGAATGATCTCACTTTAGTAAAACAACACACACATTTCCTTATTTACTGGGTTTTAAAAATCATTAACATAGAAAATTAGGTCAAAGTCACCTTTGTTAAAATATTAGTGGAAAGGTAAATTTTAAGTTTAAAATGTCTACAGATATTTAGTTTTCAAAATATAGGAGAAACAAGGATGGAAAAAAAAGAAAACTCTGAGTATTGACATGCACTATTAACTACCAAGTAGGTTTATTTAAAGGTAAACATGATTAATTTTATTATAATGTTGCTCAAATTATAGAAAACTAACCAGAAACTTTAAAATTTCAGAAAGTAGACTGTACTGACATTTTGCTAGTACAGTAACAACAGGACCTGTAACAGACCAAACCAGGGTTTTCTGCTGAGTGGTGATAAGCCTCCTACTTACTTTAAAGCTTTTGCCACATCTATAAACCAGCTTAACCTTTCAAGTTAAAAAAAAAAAAAGGTTTAAAAAAATCAGTAAATTCAAAAACCTTGAAACCTCATGTACCGTAGACCCTAAAGATTTACTTCATTAGAAACATAATCCAATAAAAATTGATTTTAGTATCTTTAGAGATCTAAAACAGAAAATAACATTCAGTAAGTATCATAAAGAAACTGTGGAATAATTTCTTTGCAGAAATGGTTAAAAATGAGGGAAAGCAAAATATAACTTAGTTATCCTTTGGGAAAGCAAACTGTCCTCTTCTAAAATGATTTGCAATTCAAAAAACTCCTGTGGCGTAGATACTTCTACTTCTCAAATTCACTTTTCTAACTGAATATTTCAAGTAACCAAGTCATTCAAAACATTAAATCATGGATATCACCCTGAGTTTTTAAACTATGAAGATCATATTGCAGTTAAGAACATTTAAATAAATTCATAAAAGATTTCATTGAAAGAAACTTCTTTCCACTGATTAACGTAGACCACGGCTTACTTGATCATTATTTTCTCTTATTTACTTAGGTATCTGACAATTTGTATTTCTTATAATGCTTTGGTACCAAGTAAACAGAAAAGTAGTTGTGCAGTATTTACTCAAACTGACTGACTCATTCAATCAGCATCTATTCGGCACCTATTCCTGTCCCTAAAGGCCAGATTATTGGGAAATATGCACATAAAAACAATAATGATGAGACAAGAATTGTAAAAAAGTTACATACAACATGCTATGATACACAGAGAAGGAACTCTCCCTTAATTTTGTAAGGTGTTAAGGAAAGCCTCAAGGTGGAATGAATACACACTGACAACTAAGCATGCTCCCAAATCAGGTATCTGCACTTGCCATGCCCTCTGCCTAGCACTGTTTCCCCAGGTATCCACTTGGCTTGCTCCCTTACTTCTTCAGGTCACTGCTTAAGTGTTAATTAATCAGAGAGGCCTTACTTCCCTGACCATTCTATCTAAAACAGTATGTCTCACCCCAACATCCTCTCTGGTCTTTACTCAGCTTTATACTTCTTCATAGCATTTACCACACTTGGTATTATACATATTTAGCTTATTATCTGTCTCCAATCCACTAGAATCTAAGCTCCGTGAGGACTGGAATTTTGCTTCTCCTGGTCACTGCTGGATCCCCAGTGCCTAGAAATGTATCCGGTTCATAGTAAGCATTCAATAAAGATTTGTTGAATGAATGAGTACTGTAAGTATGCAATTTTATTTTATTTAAGGATTTTATTTATTCATTTGAGAGGAGATAAAACTGGAGTGAGGGACAGAGGGAGAGGGGCAAGCAGACTCCCTGCTGAGTGACGTTGGGGCGGGATCCCACGACTCTGAGATCACGACCTGATCTGAAATCAGAGTGCGACACTTAACCGACCGAGCCACCCAGGCACCCCAAGTATGCAATTTTAACAAATAATAGCTTTGTTTTCCTTCCCGTATTTGGGTACACTGAAATCATAATCCAAATAAAAATGAACATAACTGAGACAACAGAATATGGACTGTGATGCTGTATATTAGCCAACTCGTTAAAATAGATTTACAATTTAATTACTGCTGTTAGAAATGTTCCATCTGTTTACTGCTTGATAGACCAAGACTTAAATTACACAGTCAAATGGTTGAGTACTCTGTGATAGCTCTGACATAATAGAGAAGTGCCTACTATTTTTGGTGGTCAGGACTCTTCCAGGAATGTAAAACAAATAGTATTCTCATTATGAAGGACAAGATGAGAAGGTAACTTTGCTATCCCATTTTTTTTTTCAAATATTAAGGTTAAAATAATCTATGCTACATCTGGCTCACAATGCTTCAAATAAGGTTATATTTCTAGGCAAACACCCTGAAGAAATTGAGTAGGGGATATAGAGTACACAGGCATACGTCAGAGATACTATAGGTTAGGTTCCAGAACACTGTAATAAACCAAATATCACAATACAACAAGTAAAATAATTTTTTAGTTTCCCAGTGCATGTGAGTTTGAGTACACTGTTAATAGACTAATATGCTTAGTAGACTACAATGTAGTCTGTTAAGTATACAACAGCATTATGTCTAAAAAACCACGAACATACCTCAATTTTAAGACACTTTATTGCTAAAAAATGCTAACCATCAGCTAGCCATCATATAAGCTTTCAATGAGTCATAATCTTTGCTGGTGGAGGGTCTTGCCTTGATGTTGATGGCTGCTGACTGGTCAGGGTGGTGGGTGCTGAAGGCTGGGGTGGCTGTGACAATTTCTTAAAATAAGACAACAGTGAAGTTCACATCACTTGACTCTCCCTTTCACAAATGATTTCTCTGCAGCATGTGATGTTTTTGATAGCATTGCCCCACAGAACTCCTTTCAAAACTGGAGCCAATCCTCTCAAATCCTGCTGTTGCTCTACCAACTAACTTTATGTTATATTCTAAATCCTTTGTTGTCATTTCAACAATCTTCACCAGAGTAGATTCCATTTAAGAAACCACCTTTTTACTTATCCATAAGAAGCAACTCCTCATCTGTTACAGTTTTATCATGAAATTGTCACAATTCAGTCCCATCTACAGGCTCCACTTCTAATTCCAGGTCTCTTGCTATTTCGGCCACATCTGCAGTTACTTCCTTCACTTAAGTCTTGAACCTTTCAAAGTCCTCCATGAGGGATGGAAAACACTTCTTTCAAACTCCTGTTAATGTTGGTGTTTTGACCTTCCCCATGAATCATGAGTGCTTTTAATCCCATTTAGAAAGCTAAATTCTTTCCAGAAGGTTTTCAATTTACTGTGCCCATATCTATCAGAGGAATCACTACCTATGGCAGCTATAGCTTTATGAAATGTATTTAACTTTTTTTTTTTTTTTTAAGAGAGAGAGAGAGAGAGAGATCGTGGGCATAAGAAGCAGGGCAGGGGCAGAGAGAGGGAAAGAGAGAATTATAAGCAGGCTCCATGCTCAGCATGGAGCCCAACTCAGGGCTCTATCTCTGGACTCTGAGATAATGACCTAAGCCAAAAGTCAACACTTAAGCCAAGAGTCAGACACTTAACTGAGCCATCCAAGAGACTCTGAAACGTATTTCTTAAAATAATAAGACCAGGAAGTTGAAATTCCTCTTGATCCATGGGCTACAGAATAGTTGTGTTTGCAGGCATAAAAACATTAACCTAATTATACATCTCCATCAGAGTTTTTGGGTGACCAGGTGCATTCTCAGTGAACAGTAATATTTTGAAAGGAATCCCCCCCCCAAACAGTAGGTCTCAACAGTGGGCTTAAAAATAAAATTCAGTAAATTGTGTTGTAAACAGATGTGCTGTGATCTAAGCTTTGTTGTTCCATTTACAGAGCACAGGCAGAGTACATTTAGCTAATTCTTAAGGCCCCAAGGATTTTCATAATGGTAAATGACTATTGGCTTTAACTTTAAGTCACCAGCTGCATTAGCTCCTAAGCAGTCAGCCAGCCTGTCCTTTGAAGTTTCAAGGTCAGGCATTGACTTCTCTCTAGCTATGAAAGTCTGAGATGGCATCTTCTTCGTATAAGGCTGTTTCATCAATATTGAAAACCTGTTATCTAGTATACCCACTTTCATTAATTATCTTAGCTAGATCTTCTGGGTAACTTGCTGCAGCTTCCGTATCAAGACTTGCTGCTTGACCTAGCACTTTTATGTTATGGATACAGCTTCTTTCCTTACATATCGTGAACCAACCTTTCCTAGCTTCAAACTTCTCTTTTGCAGCATCATCATCTCTCAGCCTATGTAGAACTGCAGAGTTAGGCCTTGCTCTGGATTAAGCTGTGGCTTAAGGAAATGTTGTAGCTGGTTTGATCTTTAATCCTGACCACTAAAACTTTCTCCATATCAGCAATAAGGCTATATTACTTCTTATCACTTGTATGTTCACTGGAGTAGCACTTTTAACTTTCTTCAAGAACTTTTCCTTTGCATTCACAGCTTGGCTGACTTGTTTGGCCCAAGAGGTCTAGATTTTGGCCTGTCTCTGCTTCAACATGTATTCCTTATTGAGCTTAACTTCTAGCTTTTAAAATGAGAGACATATGACTGTTACTTTCACTTGAAAACTTAGACATTGCAGGGTTTTAACTGACCTAATTTTGATATTGTTGTTTTAGGGAACAGGGAGACCCAAGGAGGGGAAGAAGGAATGGCCAGTTCGTGGAGCAGTCAGAACATACACAACATTTATCAATTAAGTTTGCTGTGTTATATGGACATGGTACATGGAGCCCCAAAACAATTACAATAATAACATCAAAGATCACTGATCACAGATCACCATAATAAACTAAAATAATTTAAGATATTGTGAGAGTTACCAAAATGTAACCCAGACACAAGAAGTAAGCAAATGCTATTGGGAAAGTGGCACCCATAGACTTCCTCAACACAGAGTTACCACAAACTTTCATTTAAACAAACAAACAAACAAACAAACTGCAATATAAATGAAGGGCAATAAAATGAAACACAGTAAAATGAGGTACGCCTGTATCACATGATTCACATTTTACAGATGAAGGGACTAGGATATAATAGCCCACAAGAGAGTCACTATAGACAGGGACAAAGCCAAGACAGGTGAGAACTTAAATGTGGTTAAAAATTGTGTTTCTTTGTATATTACAGATGATAAAACAAATAGGCTTTGTAACGTTAAGTAATTTAACCTAAGGTACATGATGTTCACTTGAAATTTTAACTCATTTGTTTGACTCCAAACACTGTGCTCTGATGTGCCATAAAGTATCTTTGACCAATTACATATTATATTTCAGAAGCTGAATACTATCCTTCCCCAGAAGATATTCTGATTTGTAACAGGTTACCAGATTGTGAATTGGACCCACCATCAACGGTCTTATTTTAGACACAGTTGATTTTGACCATGAATCAACAGTCCACATAGATACACAGTATTAGGAAATACTATTTAGGAAATAATATTTCCTAAAAACACAATTTTAGGAAAAGTTACCTATTTATTCTAAAAATTTACTGATATTTGAATGAAGGTACTGGAATTTTTAAATTTTCTTCAATATAATTATTTGACATTAATATTAGAAAAGAATAGAAATGAGTCATAATTATGAATATACATGTATATATATCATCCAATAAAGATACCTGCTCTCCACATGTATTCGAATAATTAAGCCCTTGCAAATAGGATCTCCGGAGCCCCACAAATCCAGCAACAGCTTACAAATGCATTACAATACCTCATTTCTGCTAATAATTATTGTGATGTACTGGGATAACTTATCCAAGCAAAACTTTCTCTAGAGATAAAAATGGAACTTAATAACAGTTTCATTAGTCCATGTTAATTTGAGGCTTTATAATGTATTGGTGTCCTAAAAACACCAATGCGGCAGTATTTAAGGAAAATAACTAGAATTAATATAAGAAATGAGAGTATAAAAAAAGTAGAATCTTAAGTAAAAAATTTTTTATTCCACAACTATCTTTTTATTAGCAATAACAACTGCCACCAAACCAAAAAAAAAAAGAAAAGAAAAAAGAAAAAGGACGAATAGAAAAGAGTAAATTTCTGTTATATAAATGCTTTAACTTTTTTTTTCCCTACTTAGTCTTGCATACAGACTGTCTGTAATTACCTTCAGAATGAAAATTACCTATGACATCAAAGTTCAAATTTATCTGCTCAGTTACTGAACACAAATATGCTTTGAAGCAAGTTAAACCAATACTTCTGCTTTTTCTATTCTCTTATAAACGTATCCATTGCCTGAAAAGGAAAAAACAAACAATAAAAATGAAAAACTTTAACACAAAGATGAAGAACCATCTAATGAAGAATAAATTAATCATATAAATAAAAACTAAAAACAGAACTCAGGAGTTGGAAGAAAATAAACTTGTGGTACTGTGCTGTATTTGCAAGGAGACCTGAGACCACCTGGCATTTTCTATTAGACCAGAGTGTAGAAGCTCACATTCTTTTTCCAAATTTTTTTTATTGAGTTAAAATACATGTAACATAAAATTTACCATCTTAACCATTTTTCAGTGTACAGTTAAGTGGTATTAAATATATTCATAATATTGTGCTACCATCACCAGCATTCATTTCTATAACTCTTCATCTTGTAAAACTGTTAACTCCATCTATGCCCGTTAAACAGTAACTCTCTATCTCTCTCTCTCCACTAGCCCTGGGGCAACCACCATCCTATTTTCTGTGTCTATGATTTTGGTTACTGTAAGTAATTACAGAAGTGGAATCATATAGTATATGTCTTTTTTTGTGGCTGGTCTATTTCACCTAGCATAATGACCTCAAGTTTCATCCATGGTATAGTATATGTCAGAATTTCCTTTCTTTTCAAGGCTAATTAATATTTTATGGTATGCACACACCACACTTTACTTATCCATTCACCAGTTTATGGACACTTGGGTTACTTGTACTTCTTGGCTACTGTGTATAACGCTGCTATGGACATGGGTGTACAAAGATCTTTTTGAAGATGCTGTTTTCAATTATTTTGGATATATATCTAGAAGCAGAATTACTGGATCATATGGAAATTCCATTTCTAAGTTTTTAATGAACCATCATACTGCTTTCCATAGTTGGTATAACATTACATTCCCACCAACAGTGCACACAGTTCCAGTTTCTTCACATCCTTGCCAATTTATTTTCTGTTTGTTTTGTTTTTAAATAGTACCCATCCTAAAGTGTATGAGGTCTTGAAATACATTTCCTTAATTATTAGTGATGTTGAACATCTTTCCAAGTGCTTACTGGCCAACTATGTACTTCTTTGGAGAAACGTCTTTTCAAGTCCTTTGCTCATTTATGAATTGGGTTTTCTGTTGTTGAGTTTTAGGAGTTCTCTATATATTCTGATATTAATCCCTTATCAAGCATGTGATTTGCAAATACTTTATCCCATTTTGTGGGCTGCCTTTTTTACTCTGCTGATACTGTCTTTTGGTGCACAGAATTTAATTTTTATGAGGCCCAATTTGTTAATTTTTTCTTTTGTTGCCTGTACTTTTAGTGTCATATTCAAGAAATCACTACCAGGGGCACCTGGGTAGCTCAATGGGTTAAGCCTCTGCTTTCAGCTCAGGTCATGATCTCAGGGTCCTGGCCTCGAGTCCCCCAGGGGCTCTCTGCTCGGCAGGGAGCCTGCTTCCCCTCTCTGCCTGCCTCTCTGCCTACTTGTGATCTCCGTCAAATAAATAAATAAAATCTTTTAAAAAAGAAAGAAAGAAAGAAAGAAAGAAATCACTACCAAATCCAATGTCATGAAGCTTTTGTTCTGTTTTCTTCTGAGAATTTCATAGTTTAGGCCTTAAGGGTGTAGCTCTTTGATCCATCTTGGAGTTAACTTTTACGTATGGTGTTAGGTAGGGGCCAGAACTTCATTCTTTTGCACATGAATATCTAGTTTTCTCAGCACCTTTTGTTGAAAAAGACTGTCCTTTCCCCATTGAATGATCTTGGCACTCTTGTCAAAATCATCTAACCATATATGCAAGGGTTTATTTCTGGGCTGCCTACTCCATTGATCTATATGTCTGTTTTTATGCAAATAACGTACTATTTTGATTACTGAAGTAAGCTTTGAAATTAGGAAGTGTGAATTCTCCAGTTTTTCCCCCTTTTTAAAAGACAGTTTGGCTACATGGGGGTCTCTGGAAATTCCATATGAATTTTAGAATCAGTTTTTCTGTTTCTACAAAATCACATGGAAATTTTGACAGGGACTACACTGAATCGGTAGATAATACTTTAAGTAGTATGATACCTTAACAATATGAACTCTTTCAATCCATAAACATGCGATGTGTTTCCATTTACTTACATCTTTTTCAATCTCAAAGTTCATATTCTAAGCTGACTAGGCCTTCCACTCGACACATTACTTTTGTAGGAAAAGTTTAGGTGCCAATAGGACACCAAAACAATGCATTTTCTAAAATACAGCAACCACAAACTAGACAGAAAGCACACTAAAGGAACATTTATTTAAATAATTTGAAGTGAAGTACAGATGTTGACTGGTATCAGATCAACCACCTTTCCTTGTTACTGGAAATAAAGTCTGTTTGCATAAAAATACTAAATTAATGAAGTAAAAAAGGTTTTGATAACCTTTAAAAATTCCTACAGTACTAGTTATGACAATGAGCTAATGAAGAGATTAATAAATATTTTGCTTGGTATTACTATGTATATAATTTAGCCTAAGATCTGATACTGAGGAAAATATAAAATGTTTACATATGATTCCTTTTCTCAAATGGCTTACAACCTCACAGAGACAAGATCTGAATGTATGGGAAACTACTGAAGAAAAAATTTATATTGCAAAGGTGTTAACATACAGTCACTGAATTTGCAACTCAAAAAGTAATGTGGCAGGTTGTTAGGCAAGGGAAAGGTGCTTGGATGAGATGCACAGAAGAACATATACTAAAGCAGAACAAAGATGATATTCTTACAGCTATGGATTTCCATATCTATTGAGCAAAGTACTTTTTGTTTTCATTTTCATTTAATTCCTCCAACAATCCAATGAAATGGGCAGGCAAGTGAGTGCTATTTTACAAAAGAGAAAACTGAGGCTCAGCAATATTAAGTAAATTGTCAAAATTGATAAGGTGGAGCCAAGCACAGAATCTAGGTCTTTTGAATCAAGCTCTAATTTATCAGTGATTTCCAAACCCAGCATATCAGCCTCTGGGCTGGGAATACATTTCAAGATCTTCACAGGTGATTCTGAGGATTAATTAGGTTTGGGCACCAATATACTATACCAGCAGTTATTAAGTTTTATTGGGCATCAGAATTATCCAGAAGGCTTGTTCAAACACAGATTGCTAGGTTCCAATTCCATGGTTTCTGACTGACTGAATCTGGGTGAGCCCAATAATCTGCCTGTCTAACCAGTTCCAGGTGAGAAATCTATGCTGCCGGACCACACTCTTAAGAATCACTTTAATATACCACATGCATTAAATTTATTGAACTAGTAGATACTATTTGCAAATGATAAAATAGGTGTGCTGCCCAGACTCAGAACCATTTCAGGCAATTGTGAAGATTAAGATTATTAGCACATTGATTTTCGCAGAATAATTAATCCATACTCCACGGAGAATGACTTCAGTTAATGTCCTTCCTTTCTAATACTGACAAAGCAGTGATTCAAGAGCTCACTAAACTTGAAACAGTAAGTCATAGATGGAAAATTATTCCAAATTCTGGCTTTTGCTTGTTTACTGAAGAATTTCTCAGTCAGCCTGAGTATGTTTTGAAGTAATTCTTTCATAAGGGTAGCTATACTTTGAAGCTTTGAGAATTGAAAAGGTGTGTTGCTTCTTGGCTGCTAACTTGGCTGGATAAAGAACCCGGGGGCCTAAACTGTCTATAGAACTCTGTAAATGATGCTTAATTGTCTCCTCATGTTTAATTATAAGAACAATCCAAGGCTAGGAGTCTGCCATAAGTTCCCTTGTGAATGAATAACTTCTGTATATTTGTTTGTTTTCCTCTTTGCCTGGATGCCTGATCATTATTATTATGATTTTTAACAAGGGAAAGTACAAAGTTTCACCAGGACAGGTTTAGTTGTTAATTTCTTTTTATTAAATTCTCCTGGTATTTGGCAACAGGCCTGTCTGAGTTACAGACTCAAGTAATCCTTTAGCTCTGGAAAATGTTTTTTTCTATAGTGTGCTTAACAACTGCTCCTGTTCAATTTGTTTAGGTCTCTTACAAAATATTAATTATCTTTATGTTAGATCTCTTTTACTCTATCCTTTACGTCTATCAACTGTTCTTCATGTTTTTTTTGTCCATCTCATTCCCCTTTCTCTCTGCATTCTGGGAGAGCTTCTCAACCTTGTTTTCCATATCACAGAGTTAATATTCTCAAGTTTCTACTTTTTTCCAGCACACAACTTAATCTGGATACTGCATATTTAGTTACTATTCTATGGTTTTATATTTGGATACTGTATTTTAGAATCTAACCTATAGTTTATTTTATCCAATACCTTTTAATTTATGGCTCCCCGTTAGCCATCCCCCTTTCATGTTAGTCTATCTTGTGACTCATTTTCTATGTCTTACTCAAAGACTCCAGTTTTGTTTTGTTTTTTAGTCTGCAAAAATAAAAAAAATGCTTCTAAAATTTGTAACTGAAGTAATCTTTAGTATCAAGGGTATGCTTTTGTCCTGTAATAAGTGCTGTGTTCTTTTTCAGTGGCTGTAGGATCTTATCTCAGATTCCGAAATTCCCAGATATGTCCTGTAAACCAGCAGTGAGACTTAGAGCTTGCTAAAAGTAGGGCTTGATTTTTCAGGAAGAATACTTCACAGTAGAGGCGTGAACCTTCATCAGGAAGCATATAATGTCTGATAGTCTTTTTGTTATGTTAGGATTAATCTATATGTTCATGTGTTGTCATCTTGATCCAGCCATTATAAAGTTCCCCGTTAGCGGCCGTCTAATAGTTTTAGCAATGACTTTTTCATTAAGGGTTGCAAAATGGTGATATTCTACCAGTCCTTCTTAATATATTAGCTGACATACTTCTGTAAAGAAAATCTTGCCCTTCTTTACCAATGATTTGGTAATCCTGAGGTATACAGTCTGTACAGGTATACAGTCTGTATGGTCAGAATTAATGCCTGAATCTTTCCTTTTATTTACCAACTGAAAACAGTGAATTTGCTCCCTAATAAGCTCCAAAAATAAATGATTTTTTAAAGTAATATATGAATGAACTCATGAATATTAAATATGTTTAATGTGCTTCAATCCATTACAGTTACAAAGTTAATTTTTAAAAGGATTTTATTTGAGAAAGAGAAAGCAAAAGACAGAGCTCAAGTAGAGTGGGAAGGGCAGAGAGAGAGGGAGTAGCAGGGGCTTGGTCCCAGGACTGTGAGATCATGACCTAAGCCGAAGGCAGACGCTTAACTGACTGAAGCACCCAGATGCCCTAAAAGCTACAACTTTTTGATGCTCAAATTATTCCACCTTTATGTAGCCGGTGCAAATCTTTTCAAGTTGGCTCCCAAGTCCTTGTGACACAACCCAAGTAATTTCTGATAGCTTTCTTGTATTACAAGATATCCCAGTTTCATCATGTATACTTCTCGCCAAAGACACAACCCTTCTTCAAAGAGTTCTAGTTTTTAATAGTGGAAATACCTATATTATTTCTGATAGAAATATCTTGACATTTCTGTATTTCAGGATCTGAACACCTCCCCTTTTTCATGTTTTAGTGTTGGTGTACTATTTTATTAAGATATATTTAGTCATTCACAAGTAAGTAGATGTGGGATTACAGGGAGGCAGATGCCTGCACCCAGACTGCTATCTGACTGTTAGGGTTAGGTTCGGCTGCTAGTAACAGACACCAGAAATAAATCCTTATATGCTCCAGCCATTGTTATTTTTCACTCATGTAAAAGAAACTCAGGAGTAGGTGACTGGAACCAATATATGCAGCTATATCATTAAGGACCTAGGTACTTTCTATTTTTCCACACCACACTAAGGCCCAAGACTGTTACTTAAGTCTCAGCCATCACGGCTGTGTTATAGCCCAGAAAGAAGAGAAAAGGCAGAAGGGCAAAAAGAGTGTATCTCTTAGTCGAATGTCTTACCCACTTAAAGGAAGTACTCCATAAATATTAAATTGGAAAGTGCCTTATTCAGTCACAGTGTTTCCGGTTCCATACACTTTCAATCTAATCTATTGGCTTGTGTAAACTATATGGCAACCTAGTCTTCCCACAGTCTACAACTTGTGCTAAAGATTATCACAAGCAATCACTGATGGGTAGGTTAATCCTGCCACCTCATCTATCCTCAAACCTTCATTAGACATACTTAGCATTAAAAAACTAACAAACACCAAATTACATTTGAATGATAAAGGAAGTTATTTGTTTTTGAGGGGGTAGGGGACAAGCTTACAGGGAAAGGAAACATTTAAAGAGTAGGTTTTTTTACTATATGTCAGGTACTATACATATTTCAGTTATTGAAATCAAACCCTAAGAAGGAGTTGTTATCACCAGCATGTAGTTGAAGAAACTAAGTAGTTTTTAACTCTGCCAAAGAAAAATTATTAGCAAGCACGTAGTGGGATTTAAACCTAGATTTACCTAGCTTCAAAGTGTTAGGTTCTTCACATGACACCACAATAGTGTATCATCTGGCTCCAAATCACTATTTACTTTCTTACCAACTAGATTAAGAGCAGAATGATTTGCCCTTGATTTGTGCAGACATCTTAAACTACTGGCACTGTGCAGCAGCTTCTGAAACTAAAATTCATTTCTGAAAAGAGGTTCTAAACGTATTCAGCTTAATTCTCCTTAATACTGAAAGCAATAATATAAAGAACTAGAACAGGAATGTTTTTAAAAGCAAAGAACAGCTTTTGTATACAGAAAAGCTGAATAGTTATAGTGTAGCTAAAATGTTCTTTGAAGTACCGTATAATATTTAACTAAAAAACTGCTTCTTCTGAACAAAGTGTCAAACTAAGCATATGTTATGTAAATAAATCAGATTCAGAAAGGAGTCCCTGGCTTCTCCAGCTGTGTAGCATTTCTTCCCTCATTAGGAAAGCAAGAGAAAGAAAACCTAATGATGTGTTTACTCCCCATGGTTCATGCATACGGGGATTTTACAGCACAGACTGGTAGAACTATCCTAAGAAGTTCTACACAATAGCTGCTGATAATAACTTTTTATCAAGTTTGCTGCAATCTGGCAAAACAGGAATGACAGAAGGGCAAAAGTTCATCAAGTTGCTTGCTTATAGCAATTTTAAACAATCATAAAGTATAGAGTCTTGGCCATGTAGAAACTATGCGGAAGAAATCTTATGTGGGCATTGGTCCCAAGTGGTTTGTTTTTTTTTTTTTTCCCAAGGATTTTATTTATTTATTTGACAGAGGGAGAGAGGTCACAAGTAGGCAGAGAGGCAGGCAGAGAGAGAAGGGGAAGCAGGCTCCCTGCTGAGCAGAGAGCCTGATGTGGGCCTCTGAGATCATGACCTGAGCCTAAAGCAGAGGCTTAACCCACTGAGCCACCCAGGCGCCCCCAAGTGGTTTTTAAATAGGACTAATTACTGAGGTAATTGTTAACACAGAAGTAGTAGAATATAGTTCTGAGCTACTTTACAAACAATGCAGAACCTATCACACTAGAAAAAAAAGATTGAGGGAATGTGCTAACAGGTATCATGTGAGAACAATCTGCTAGATTGTTGGACTAAACTGAATTCTATTTGCTAGCTGAGTGTTTTTCTAATATTTATAATAAAAAGAAACATCTAATATAGCATCTTTTGCAATTAAAAAGACACTGTGGGCAGGGCAGTGCCTGGGTGGCACAGCCAGTTAGGCATCTCACTCTTGGGTTTCAGCTCAGGTCATGATCTCAGGGTTGCGAGATCGAGCCCCACAATGGGCTTCATGCTCAGTGCAGAGTCTGCTTAAGACTCTTTCTCCCTCTCTTTCTGCCTCCCCGACCCTCCCTCTCAAATAAGTAAATAAATAAGAAAGATGTAAGATTAGCACCCACATTTTAGATTTCTCTTAATAGTTAACAGAATTGCAGGGCAGGAGATAGGAAAAGAAGGGAAGGACAGTAAGAGACTGGCAGTTCTGAGTCCTTATTAATATAATCACATTTAATACTCACAACTACAAAACTGGTTATTATCTTCATTTTCCAGATAAGGAAACTGGAAGGGAGTCAATTGTTGAAGCATCTACCTACTTACTGACTTTTCTACCATTACCAGCTACTTCTGTGAATTGCTGTTTCCTCCTCAGTGCAGTAGGGCTAGTTCTAATCTACCACATAGGTACCTCTTAGGGTGTCCTGAGGACTGAATGATCTAAAGTATATATCTAAAAAATGTGGAAACCTTAGCTCCATCCTCCTTCTTCAGAGTGGTTACTAATTTGTTCAAAGTCACAATTTATCCAAAGTCTACTAAGAGATGCAGCTGGAAACTAAAACCAGATTAAAGGACTAGAAATCACTTCTAACTCTTAGTCCAGTGTTTGTCACTTTACTACATTTTCACTGTACTTCATCTCATATCATTTATCTTTATACTACTATACTACTAACTTTATACTACATGCTAAATTAAAAAAAAAATATGTCCCTAATATCAGAGTACTCTCCCAAATTTTGAAAACAGTCAACAACTTTCTTCATTCCCTAATTTCTAACAGAGGGCTCAGAATCCCCTAGAGAAGTAGCCCATATTTTACATTACCTAAAACTAAGTAATCTATGAACTAGTCATCCAAGAGATGTCACGTCACTCAAGATAATGCCATACTAACCCAGAAATTTTAAAACTAACAGGTTATGAACATGAATGTTAATTTATTTTTTTAAAGTTTTTATTTATTTATTTATTTGGCAGAGAGAGAGAGAGAGAGACAGTAAGAGAGGGAACACAAGCAGGGGAAGTGGGAGATGGAGAAGCAGGCTCCCCGCAGAGCAGGGAGCCCAATGTGGGACTCGATGCCAGGACCCTGGGATCATGACCTGAGCCAAAAGCAGATGCTTTTTTTTCCCCTAATATTTTATTTTTATTTATTTGACAGAGATCACAAGTAGGCACAGAGGCAGGCAGAGAGAGAGGGGAAAGCAGGCTCCCTGTGGAGCAGAGAGCCCGATGTGGGGCTCGATCCCAGGACCCTGAGATCATGACCTGAGCCAAAGGCAGAGGCTTTACCCACTGAGCCACCCAGGCACCCCCAAAAGCAAATGCTTAACTGACTGAGCCATCCAAGTGCCGTGAATGTGAATGTTTAAAGCATTTATTCATAATAATCTAAAAGTAGAAACAACCCAAGTGTCTATCAACTGGTGACTGGATAAACAGTGGTTCACCCATATAATGGAATAGAGCTCAGCAATACATCAATACTTGGTATCTGTAACAACATGGGTAAGTCCTGAAAGCATTTTATGAAATAGAAGAAGCCAGACACAGAAGATTACTTAATATGTGATTCCCTTTACATGACATTTTGGAAAAAAGCAAAATTATAGGGATAAAAATTAGATCAGTAATGACAGGAAGGGACTGATGGGTATGAGGGACTTTGGGGGGTAATGGAAATGTTCTAGAGTTTGATTGTTGTGATATAGGTTACATGGCTAGATACATCTGTCAAAACTCATCTAACTGGGGGTGCCTGGGTGGCTCAGTGGGTTAAAGCCTCTGCCTTCGGCTCAGGTCATGATCCCAGGTTCCTGGGATCGAGCCCCACTGCCAGGCAGGAAGCCTGCTTCCTCCTCTCTCTCTGCCTGCCTCTCTGCCTACTTGTGATCTCTGCCTGTCAAATAAATAAATAAAATCTTTTAAAAAAAGAAAAAAAAAACTCATCGAACTGTACACTTTATTTTTTTTTTAAAAGATTTTATTTATTTACTTGACAAGAGATCACAAGCAGGCAGAGAGGCAGGCAGAGAGGGGGAGAGGGGGAAGCAGGCTCACCACCGAGCAGAGAGCCCAATGTAGGGCTCGATCCCAGGGCCCTGGGATCATGACCTGAGCCAATGGCAGAGGCTTTAACCCACTGAGCCACCGAGGTGCCCCTAACTGTACTCTTTAAAAGGGGTGCATTTTGGGGCACCTGGATGGCTCAGCTGCTTGAGTGTCTGACTCTTGATTTTGGCTCAGGTTATGATCTCAGGGTTGTGAGACTGAGCCCCACATTTGGCTCAACGCTCAGCATGGAATCTCTTGAGATGCTCCTTTTCTCTCTCTCCCTTTGCCGTTCACCCTGCTTTCTCTAAGATAAATAAATAGGGCACCTGGGTGGCTCAATCAGTTAAGCATCTGCCTTCAGCTCAGGCCATGATCTCAAGGTCCTGGGATGGAGCCCCACATCAGGGTCCCTGCTCAGCAGGGAGCCTGTTTTTTTCCCTCTATCCTTCCCTCTGCTTGTGTGCTTTCTCTCTGTTAAATAAATAAATAAAATCTTCAATTAAAAAAAATAATTAGACTAAATTTCAAAAAAATTTAGTGGTCCATAATTAAAAAAAAATAAGTGGTCCATTTTATTGCATATAAATTACACCCCAATAAATCTGACTTTTAAAACTTGTAACCTGTATGGGGTGCCTGGGTGGCTCAGGCGGTTAAGCCTCTGCCTTCGGCTTAGGTCATGATCTCAGGGTCCTGGGATTGAACCCCACATCAGGCTCTCTGCTTGGTAGGGAGTGTGCTTCTCTGTCTGCCTGCTGCTCTGTCTGCTTGTGCTCTCTCTCTCTCTCTCACTCTTGTCCTATCTCAAATAAATAAATAAAAGCCTTTAAAAAACTTGTAACCTATAAAATTAGGCAAAAATAAGTGCATTTCTATACTTTTTTTGAGTAATAAATGCTATGAATATACAAAAGTAACATAAAATAGGTCATTAAAGAAGGAGATACTGTCTTTTGGGGGAAAAACAAGCTTTTGAGTCTGAAATAGCTAAATTTCAATACTGGTAATCTGAACAAGTCAGGCAATCTCAATTTTCTCATATGTAAAGCTGAGATAATACCTTCTACTTTACAAAGTAGTTGAGATTAAATGAACACTTAATTTGGTTCCCACCACCTAACAAGCAAACAAAGGAAAATGTCTATGGATGAAGTGATACCTCTTTTTAAAGTCAATAAAGAAAGAGTGAGCTTCACTTAGCTATACCATTTCATTTAATCAACATATATTTGTTAAACATCTATTATATGGTAAGTTACCATTTTCCCAAATAAGCAATCTGAAAAAAAGAGGTAAGTACAAGTCTCTCCCCCTGCGAAAGAACACCTTCCTCTAAGCTTCTGTGACTTTTGTTATCTCATAAAAGTTGATAAGAACTGCAATCAAGAAACAAATACAATCTGCCTCTCACAGAATGATATACTATTAGTAAGGGAAATACATTTTATCTGCAATAAATGTGAATTAAGTAAGATTTAGGCTAAGATTTCCCAAATAACAATTTTCTAAGCAAATAGGAAGGTTACCAAATTGAATTAACTTTAGCACTGTAGGAATTTTCATTTAACTCCTACTTAAGACTTCACTGCATGTTGAGCAAAGTGTATGGATATTTTCTGTTGGTTTCTAAATTTGAGATGAATATAAATTACCACACAGAAATCCATTTACCTAAATAAATAAGACAGCTGAAGTAGAAATGAAATTTATCCAAAATAGTATTTTTTAATGTATAAAACCACATTTCTATACATTTTCTAAGGGCTAAAACTAACTTTTCACTGACATTTATCTAAAGTCTCAGATCTTGGCACTGGGACTATTTATAAAGGTGAAACCTGGATTACAAGTACTTGACAAAGAAAATGCTATCTTCTGGAATTTCTTCCCCAAATCAAAATCTTTTCTCCATATATGTGTGTTTATCATGTATATTTCATATATATATATATATATATATATATATATATATATATACACACACATACATGTATTTTTTCTTCTGGCAACAAAGAGTATTCTATACTGCACACACTGCCTCATATTTAAAAAAAAATTGCTCCTTCAGAACAAACTTTATCATCCTAGGGGTGCCTGGGTGGCTCGTCATTTAAATGTCTGCCTTCAGTGATCCGAAGGGGCACGTGCACCCAAATGTTTATAGCAGCAATGTCTACAATAGCCAAACTATGGAAAAAACCTAGATGTCCATCAACAGACGAATGGATAAAGAAGATGTGGTATATATACACAATGGAATACTATGCAGCCATCAAAAGAAATGAAATCTTGCCATTTGCGACGACGTGGATGGAACTAGAGGGTATCATGCTTAGTGAAGTAAGTCAATCGGAGAAAGACAACTGTCATATGATCTCCCTGATATGAGGGAGTGGAGATGCAACATGGGGGGTTAAGGGGGTAGGAGAAGAATAAATGAAACAAGATGGGATTGGGAGGGAGACAAACCATAAGTGACTCGTAGTCTCACAAAACAAACTGAGGGTTGCTGGGGGGAGGGAGGTTGGGAGAGGGGGGTGGGGTTATGGACGTTGGGGAGGGTATGTGCTGGGGTGAATGCTGTGAAGTGTGTAAACCTGGCGATTCACAGACCTGTACCCCTTGGGGATAAAAATATATTATATGTTTATAAAAAATAAAAATAAAAAATAAATTAAAAAAATAAATAAAATTAAAGATAAAAAAAAAAAATGTCTGCCTTCAGCTCAGGTCATGATCCTAGGGTTCTGGGATCAAGTTCCTCATCAGGCTCCCTGCTCTGCCAGGAGTCTTGCTTCTCCCTCTGCCCCTCTCCCTACTCGTGCTCACTTGCTCTTTCTTTCTCTCTCTCTCACAAAAATAAATAGATAAAATCTTTTTTAAAAATAAAGTATTATCCCACATTTCATGAGCTTTAGGTTTCTTTCTTTCTTTCTTTCTTTTTTAAAGATTTTATTGATTTATTTGACAGAGGGAGAGAGATCACAAGTAGGCAGAGCAGCAGGCAGAGAGAGAGGGGGAAGCAGGCTCTGCCGAGCAGAGAGCCCAATGCAGAGCCTTAACCCACTGAGCCACCCAGGCGCCCCAGCTTTAGGTTTCTAAGTGTGGCAAATACTGATTCAAGAATAAGAAATGAAGATAATACACAAGTCTTCCCTTTGCTCTTAAGCCAACCACAAAGCAGATATGGCCTCCAAACAACCCAAATGAATCTGGATTATAAATCAAGCGTCTCCTATCATGTTCTATGATGCACATTTGTAATAAGGATAGAGATCATTCTTTTTTGTTAGTGCTAAACTCCACCTTTAGGGAGCAGAGTGAATTTAAAAAGCTTAATATTATACACCGAATTTGAAGACATGATGCTAATGATTTCCACCCCCTTACTATTCACTGCCTGGGGTAGGTAAGGGGAAAGGTGTTCAAGTATGTTATTGACATCTATTTTTTTTTTTAAAGATTTTATTTATTTATTTGACAGAGAGAGATCACAAGTAGACAGAGAGGCAGGCAGAGAGAGAGAGAGAGAGAGAGAGAGGGAAGCAGGCTCCCTGCCGAGCAGAGAGCCCGATGCGGGACTCGATCCCAGGACCCTGAGATCATGACCCGAGCCGAAGGCAGCGGCTCAACCCACTGAGCCACCCAGGCGCCCCTTGACATCTATTTCTTGACTGAAAATTAAACTCTTCTAGCAGTTTCTTGGTATCAATTCACAGTCTGAATGCTGGAATGAAACAAGGGGACTTTACTTTATAAGCTAAAAACAAAGTCAATGAAACTTACTTTCCACCTTAGTCACAAGAAGTGGCTAAGGAGGTTACAGGAATTTGGTGGCTTCAAGGCTTTTGGGAGTCATATGGAGTCTTTTACATGTCTTTCATAAACGCTTAGAAGTGACAGAGCACCTTAAAGTTAAATACATCCAACCTGAACATACTTTTCTGTAAGGAACTCCTACAAAGGATTTATAAAATTCTAAGCCAGTATACCTTCCTGCAGTCTTTCCAGGAAAATGAGAAATTACCCTAAAATGCCCAAATATGGATATTCTACTTTTTTTTTTTTTTAAAGATTTATTTTTTTATGGGGAGTGAGAGCATGTGAGGAGGAGCGACAGAGGGAGAGGAAAAGAAGCAGATTCCCCATTGAGTGTGGAGCTGGGCACAGGACTTGATCCCAGGATCCTGAGATCATGATCTGAGCTGAAACCAAGCCAGACATTCAACTGACTGAGCCACCCAAGCGAACCTACAATCTTTAATGATGTCAAATAAGTTACTTCTTCACATTAGACAATTATTTCTCACTTGGATATTCTGTCTCATTCCTGTCTGCTGCTCCTGTCCAAACAGCATTATCTTCCACTAAAACAGAAACACTCTCAACTAGTTTATGATTTTAAACTAACGCTTCTAGGGGCGCCTGGGTGGCTCAGTGGGTTAAAGCCTCTGTCTTCAGCTCAGGTCATGATCCCAGGGTCCTGGAATCGAGCCCTGCATTGGGCTCTCTGCTCAGAAGGAAGCCTGCTCCCCCCCACCCCCCTCCCCTGCCTGCCTCTCTGTCTACTTGTGATCTCTGTCTGTCAAATAAATAAATAAAATCTTTAAAGCTTCTAATTCTCCAAGAATGAATTTCTTATACATCCTTGCTAAGGCATTTATATAAAAAAATAAACTCTTTGAAAGGAGAAAACATGTGTGAATGGATTTTTTCTCCCTCCCAAAGTGCCTAAGACAATACTGGGTTTGTTTTCTTTCCATATGATAGTTTAATTATTCCTGCAAGACATTTGAATAAACTCCTATGAATATAATTCCATCTTAAATTTTACTTGCTATCTTAATCACTTTTTGTTCCCTGGAAATAATCAGTTTGGCATGTATAAAGGATCCCCAAGCTCTGCAACAATGAAACACATTTAAAAGGCAACCTATTAATTAAAAAAAAAACGTATTTGAAATCTTTAAGACAACTGGCATAATAAGATAAAAGTACAACTCAGCAAGTCCTACTTTCACAACAAACAAATCTAAGAAAGAAGGAAGGAAAATGGACACAAGTTAACACACATACATACACACACTTCATGTAGTCACACCAATCCCATCATACCAGTGACAAATCAAAACCTTCGCCTGGAAAAACATTTTGTAATATAACACAATATTATGTATCTCTTTGAAGACTACTGTCTAGAAATACCACTGATTATTTAGAACACAGTATTGCACCTGGATCAGTGACTATTAGAAAAGCATTTAAAAAAAAAAATGGAAAAGAAAAGCATTAATGACCGTTCAACCATACTCTACTCTCCTACCAGATTGATACTACTGGTATGACATACCAACATACTAGACACATATAGGAAGTTGCTCTCTAGCTTAAATAATTAGAATTATGTTATTTTTATGCAAATAAAAGGAACTATGATCACTCAGCAGCCTGTTTTATCCCATCCAAAGGTTTGTATGAAAAGCGGAAATACATATATATCCTAAATGGGAAAAACTCAGAGGCATATATAAAGATATTGAAAAGGTCTTTCAAGAGCTAAAGAATAATAAATAACAACAAAGGGGTGCCTGGGTGGCTCAGTGGGTTAAGCCTCTGCCTTCGGCTCAGGTCAAGATCTCAGGGTCCTGGGATGGAGCCCTGCATTGGGCTCTCTGCTCAGTGGGGAGCCTGCTTCCTCCTCTCTCTCTCTGCCTGTCTCTCTGCCTACTTGTGATCTCTGCCTGTCAAATAAATAAATAAAATCTTAAAAAAAAAATAAACAAATAAAAACATCTAATCAGACAATCTCTTTCAACTGAAGCATATAGACCATTTACATTTAATGGGATCATTGATATGGTTGGATTTAAATTAAATCTCTGTCTTGCTATTTCTCTATTTGTCTCATCTTTCTTTTGTTCTCTTTTTCTTTTTTTCCTGCCAACTTTTGGTGAGTATTTTTTTATGATTCCATTTTAGCTCTACAACTTCTAGCTATACTTCTTTTTGTTTTTAACTTATAAATAAAATATACTGTTATTCTTGTTTTAAACAATTATCTTATTTTTCTATAGACTTTTCTATCCATACACATATTTTCCATTTCCTATACTCTAAATTTCTTTTTATGGATGCAAATTTCCATCTGATATCATTTTCTTTCTGCCTGAAGAACTACTCTTACCATTTCCTTTTTTTTTTTTTTTTTAAGATTTTTTATTCATTTATTTGACAGAGAGAGAGAGATCACAAAGTAGGCAGGGAGGCAGGCAGAGAGAGGGGGAAGCAGGCTCCCCACTGAGCAGAGAGCCCGATGTGGGGCTCGATCCCAGGACCCTGAGATCATGACCTGAGCCGAAGGCAGAGGCTTTAACCCACTGAGCCACCCAGGCGCCCCCTCTTAACATTTCTTATAGTGTAAGACATTCTCTCAGCTTTATCTTTTATTTTGCCTCCATTTTTGGAAAATCCTTTTTGCCAGGTACAGAGTTCCAGGTTGAGTTTTTGATTGTTTTTCTTCTTCCAGTACTTTTTAAGGATGTCATTTCTGACATGCATAGTTTCTGACAAATCTGTAGTGATTTTTATATATTTGTTCATCTTTTATTTAACATGGTATGTTTTCCTCTGGCTGCTTTTAAGATTTCTTTCAAGACTTTTGTCACTGGTTTCAACAATTTAATCATTGTACCTGATTCTTCTGCTTGCAAATTTGTAAACTATAAACTGTGGACATGCATTTTCATCAAACTTGGTAAATATTTACCTACTATTTCCTGAAATATTTTTTTCTGTCTCCCATCTCCTTCTGAAACTTGTTATACTTGTGTTAAAGTGCTTGATGTGTCCCATAGCTCACTGATGTGTCTTTTTCCAACTAATTTTTCCTGCTGGTATTTCATTTCAGATAGTTGTTACTGCTATGTCTTCAAGTATTAACTGATCTTTTTCTCCTGCAATGTCTAATCTGGTAATTTCATCTGCTGTATTTTTCCATTTCAGAAATTTTATTTTTCATCTCTGGAAGTTCTATTTGCGTCACACTTTTTAAAAAATAACTCCCACGTCTCACATTGGCATGTTTGTTTTCCTCTACTTTCCTGAACATAAGAGTATAGTTATAATCACTGCTTTAATGTTCTTGTCAGCTAATTTGATCAGATGGGTCATCTTTCTCTCTTCCTATTGGTTGATTTTTGTCAAGGTTATGGGCTATTTTTTCTGCTTCTTTGCATGTCTGGTAGTTTTTTATAGGATGCAAGACATTACAAATTTTACATTTTTGGGTATTGAATTTTTTCAAATTTGTTTTGAATATATTTATCTTTCATGCTTAATCTTCACTATATGGATATACTGCATAGTTTTAAAGCAGAAATGGTATTTATAGCAAATATAAATTGACAAATGAATTTGTGTGATTTATCCACAAATTTTTAAGTGTACATTACAATATAAGCAAAATGTTATACAGCAGATTTCTAGGACTTTTTCAATTTGCATAACTGAACTTTATACCCATTAAGCAGCAACTCCCCATTTCCCCCTAGCTCCGGCCCCTGGCAACCACTCTTCCACTTTCTGCTTATATGACTTTAACTACTTTAGATACCTCATATAAGTAGAATCATGCAGTATTTGTCTTTCTGGGGCTTATTTCACTTAGCATAATATCCTCAAGTTTCATCTATGTTGCTGCATGACAGAATTCCTCTTTTAAGACCGAATAATATTCTACTGTACGTACATACCACCATTTTCCTTATCACCCACTGATGGACACTTGGGTTGCTTCCACTTCTTGGGCTTCTGTGAATAATGGTTCAAGGAACACATAAACACAAATCTCTCTTCAAGATCCTGATTTCAATTACTTTGTATAAGTACCCAGGAGTGAAATTGCTGGAACATCTGGTGTGGATTTTTTGAATTCCTTTAAGTGCTTTGTTCTGGGAATAGTTCAATGGCTAGGAAACAGTTTGATAATTTCAAGGCTTACTTTTAAAACTTTGTTAGGTGGGACCAGAGTACAACAGTCTCCCCTTCATCTTTGGGAAGTCCTCCCTTCCACCCACAGTGGAAGCCTGAAATTACAGATAGTAGTACCAAAACCTATATGTTTTTTCCTATATACACATACCTCTGATAAAGTTTATAACCTAGGCAGATTAAGAAATTAACAACATAAACTAATAAAATAGGACAATTATAATAATATATCATAATAAAAGTTATGTGAATGTGGTTGTTCTCAAAATATCATATGATACTCATACTTGTGATGATATAAGATGATAAAAAATGCCTATGTGATGAAAGTGAGGTGAATGACATAGGCATTGTGATGAAGCATTAGGATACTACTGACCTTCTGATGATACATCAGAAAAAGAACCATCTGCTTCTGGATCACAGTTGATAATGGGTAACTGAAACCATAGAGAGTAAAACCACAGATAAAGAAGGGCTAATATAGCTTTTAGTCTACCACAATGCTTTTCTATTAGGAGGTCTTTCCACTCTGGATAGTGTGGCTACCTTACTCTCTGTCATCTCTGAGGAGTTTTCTTCCTACTCCTTCCAGTGACTCTTTTTCTACTGTTGAGTAGTTATTACACAAGTACACAAAGAATGATAGCGAAAGACATGAAAGGGCACTTTCCAGGTCCTTGGAGTTCTCCATTTTTATAGTCCTTGACTTTCCAATATTTTGCTCAAAATCTTAGCTTGTCTTCGCTGAACCCCAAACTCAATCATGTGAGACTCCTGGGCTGTTTAGGTTGCCTCTAGCAGCACTGTGGCTTGGAAAAACTATGGGCTTACCCCATTAGTTTCTCTTCTGTCAGAGATCATCATCCTGGAATGACTTTTACCCAGTGAGTGAAAAACCACAAGTAGGAAAGAAGTAAAGTTGAGAAGCCAATTCTTACAATTAGTAAGTTCCATTTAATTATTAAGCCATTGTTATACAGCAACCTAAAAAGCCTCACTGTACTTGTAGCTAACTTCAGAGGGGCATGTGTTAATTACTGAACTGTCTCATAAAATGTTATTATTCTACAAAGTATATTCTAAATCAAGCATGACTGAGAAGGATAATCTTCCACAGAAATGTAAATTTTTCTTTATCTCTTCTTGTCTTACAAACTGAACAGGTACATTTTTGACTACCTCTCCAAGTATCATTTTCTTTTTTTTTTAATTAAAAATTTTAAATAAATTTTTATTACAGTATAATAAACTGGTTTACAGCTTAATTTTCACAAAGTTAGTGCATGTCTATAACCAATACCCAAATCAAGAAATATAGTACAAGAACACAGGCTGCTTTAACATTCAGAGTTCAAATTAAAAGAAAAATAGAGGAAAACCACATTATGTCAATAGCTTTTCTCAGATGAAAGCATTTGATAAAATTACCCAGTCATGATTTTATTAAATGCTTATAACAATCAGTATAATAGAACTTCCTTAATCAGCTACACAGAAGATCACATTATTTCCCTATCAGATCTTTCTCCCAAAGTAACAACTCTCCTGACTTCTAACACAATAAATCAGTTTTGCCTGTTTTCAAACTTTATGTAACTAGAATCACAGTGTGCACTCCTTTGTGACTGGCTTTTTCTACTTAACATTATGTTCTTGAAGTTCATCCATGTGCTGTGCACTACAATAGTTCATGTATTCTCACTGCTGTATGGTATTCCCTTACACAAATATACCACCATTTAGTTAACCAGTTTGCTGTTTTTGAGTATTTGGATTGTTTCCAGTTTTTGCCTGTATGAATATGAACACTCTTACGCATGTGTTTTAGAGAATACTTGTTAGCATTTTTGTTGGATATATACCTAGAAGTGGAACTACCTAGAAGTGGAACTGTAAGGTCATGGGGGTACAACTATGAGTTAAGTTCAACTTTAGTGAGGGAGGGGGGGACTATTAACCAAAGTGGTTAAAGCAATTTATATTCCTACCACCTGGAGAAAATGAGCTACAAATGCAACACATCCTCATCAACATTTGATACCACCAGTCTTTTAATCCAAGCCACTCTGTAGGGTAGAGTGGTATCACATAGTAGGTTTAATCTGTATACTGCAGATGACTAAAGAGATTGAAAATCTTTTAATATGTGTGTATGCCTATTTAAGTGTTTTGTCTAATTTTTCTATTGGGTTATCTGTCTTTCTATTGCTGTTTTTATATATTCTGGCTGAGTTCTTGTCAGATATATGTAATCCAAGTTGCAAATACTTTTTTTTCTAATTGCAAATATCTTTTCCCACTCTATGACTGCCGTTCATTCTTAACTGTATATTTTAGTGAACAGAATTTCTTAATTTTAATGTAGTACAATTTATCATTTTTTCCTTTTATTGTTAATGCTTTATGTATTCTGTTTAAGAATCTTTACCAACCCTAAGGTCATGATGATAATGTTTTCCTAGAGCCATACTAGAAGAAAATTATGAAAGAAAAAATTTCACTGGAAAAAGCAAACATATAATTAAAGTAGTAGATCAATCACTTATAAAGCAAGTATGAAGGCCAAAAGACAAAAGTAGTAAAATGAACCACATCTACAGCAATTAGTCCAGGGATACACAAAATAAAAAGATGTAAACTTTTAATACATAAAATGCTTGAAGGTGGTAAAAATTTAGTGCTTTTAGAATGTGCCTGAACTAAAGCAACCACCAACTTAAAATAGACTATTATACGGGTGCCTGGGTGGCTTAGTTGGTTGAGCATCCAGGTCATGATCTCAGGGTCATGGGATTGAGCCCCGGGTCAGGCTCTGCACTAAGTGGGGAATCTGCTTGAGAGCTTCTCTTTTTCCCTCTCCTTCTACCCCTTACCCATTCTCTCTCTCTCTCTCAATATAAATAAATAAATCTTAAAAAAAAAAAAAAGACTGCTATATACATAAAGTGTTATATATGAACTTCATGGTAGCCACAAACCCAAAACCTATAATAGATACAAATAAAGAGAAAGAATCCAAGAATAACATTAAAGAAAGTTATCATTTCACAAGGGAAAAGAGCAAGAGAAGAAGAATGGAAAAGAACTACAAAAATGACCAGAAAACTATTAACAAAATGGTGTTAACTACATGCCTATTAATAATTTCTTTAAGTATTAAAGACTAACTGCTCCAACCAAAACACACACAGTGACTGAATAAATAAAAAATAAAATCCATCTATATGCTACCTACAAGAGACTCATTTCAGACCTAACTGAAGGAATGGAAAGATACTCCATGCAAATGGAAAAGAAAAAAAAAAAAAAAAAAAAGCTGGGTTGTAATACTTACATGAGACAAAACAGACTTTAAAACAAACATTGTAACAAGAGCCAAATAAAGGCATTACATAATGATAAATATGCAATCTTCCCAGACGGAAACAGGAAGAAACAGAAAATGTGAACAGATTACTAGTTATAAAACTGAAACAAACAAAAGTCCAGGATCAGGACCAGATGGCTTCACAGGTGAATTCTACCAAATATTTAAAGGGTAAGTATCTATTCTTTACAAACTATTTCCAAAAAAGTGCAAAAGGAAGAAATGCTACCAAATTCATTCTATGAGACCAGCATTACCCTGGCACCAAAACCATACAGAGACATTATGAAAAAAGAAAATTATAGGTCAGTATTCCTGATGAACATAGATGCAAAAATCCTAAACAAAATATTAGGAACCAAATTCAATAATACATTAAAAGGATCATCAAATGGGATTTGTTCCAGAGATGCAACATGGTTAATACCTACAAATCAATCAATGTGATACGCTTAAAAAAAAAAAAAAGGATAAGAATCATATAGGTATCTCAAATAGATGCAAAACATCAAACAGATGCTTGTTTGACAAAATTCAACACCCATTCATGATAAAAAAAACTCATCACTATAGGCATAGAAGAAACACACTTCAACATAATAAAGGGTATATATGACAAGCCTACAGCTAACATCATACTCAATGGTGACAAACTGGAAGATTTTCTTCTAAGGTCAAAAATAAGACAAGGAGGGGTGCCTGGGTGGCTCAGTGGGTTAAGCCTCTGCCTTCCACTCAGGTGATGATCTCAGAGTTCTGGGATTGAGTCCCGCATCGGGCTCTCTGCTCGGCAGGGTGCCTGCTTCCTCCTCTCTCTCTCTCTGCTTGCCTCTCTGCCTACTTGTGATCTCTCTCTGTCAAATAAATAAAATCTTAAAAAAAAAAAATAAGACAAGGATGCCCACTCTTACCGCTTTTATTCAACATGACACTGGAAGTCCTAGCCACAGTAATCAGACAAGAAAAGAAACAAAAGGCATCCAAATTGGTAAGAAAGAAGTAAAACTGTCACTACCTGCAGATGACATGATATTATATACAGAAGACCCCAAAGACTTCACACACAAAAAAATTGGAACTAATATATAAATTCAGAAAAGTTGCAGGATACAAAATTAATATACAGAAATTTATTGTTATTTCTAGACATTAATAACAAAGTGCAGAACAATTCTATTTACACTGGAGTCAAAAAGAATAAAATACCTAGCAATAAATTTAACAAAGGCAGAGAAAGACCTGTACTCTGGAAACTATAAGACATTGATGAAAGAAACTGAAAATGATACAAATGGAAATATATACCACGTCCATGGATTGGAAGAATATTGTTAAAATGTCCATTACTCAAAGCAATCTACAGATTCAATGCAATCCCTTTCGAAATTCCAACAGAATTTTTCACGGAACTAGAACAAACACTCCTAAAAATTGTTATGGAACCACAAATACCTCAAATAGTCACAGCAATCTTGAGAAAGAAGAACAAGGCTGGAGGTATCATACATTCATTTCAAACTCTACTACAAAGCTACAGTTACCAAAACAGTACAGTACCGGCACAAAAAGAGACACATAGATCAATGGGACAGAACAGAGAGCCCAGAAACAAACCCATGCTTTTATGGTCAGTTAATCTTCAATAAAAGAGGCAAGAATATACAATGGGGAAAAGACAGTCTTTCAATAAATGGTGTTGAGAAAACTGAACAGGTACAAGCAAAAGAATGAAACTGGATCACTTTCTTATACCATAAACAAAATAAAATGGACTGAAGACCTAAATGTTAAGCCTGAAACCATAACACCCTTAAAAGAAAAGACAATAAACTCTCAAACATCTGTCTCATTAGTATTTTTTTGGATCTGTTATTCAGCCTAGGGTGACAAAAGCAAAAATAAACAACTGGATCCACACCAAACTAAAAAACTTTTTCAGTGATGGAAAGCATCAGCAAAATGTAAAGGAAACCTACGAAATGGAAGAAGATATTTGTAAATGATATTATAATAAAGGGTTAATATCCAAAACATATAAAGAACTCATATGAACTCTCAATACCAAAAAACCCACAACCTGATTAAAAACTGAGCAGTGGACGTGAATAGATGTATTTCCAATGAAGACATACAGATAGCCAGCAGACATATGAAAAGATGCTCAACACCCCTAAGCATCAGGGAAACACAAATCAAAACATACTGAGATATCACCTCACAGCTGTGAGAATAGCTAGTATATTAAAACAAAACAAAACAAAACAAAACAAAAAACCAATCCAAGAAGTAACAAATGTTACGATGTAGAGAAAAGGGAACCCCCAAGCACTGTTGGTGGAAATGTAAATTGGTGCAGTAAGCATGGAAAACAGTATGGAGGTTTCTAAAAAAATTAAAAGCAGAAACACTATATGACACTACTTCTGGGTATTTCTCCACTCAAAATGAAAAAACTAATTCAAAAAGATACATGCACTCTTATGTTCACTGTAGTATTATTTACAATAGCCAAGATATGGAAGCAACCAAACTGTCCACTGATACATGAATGAACAAAAAAGATATGGTATATATATAATGAAATATTACTTAGACATAAACAATGAAATCTTGCCATTGTAACAACATGGATGGACCTAGAAGGTATCACATAAAGTGAAATGTGTCAAAGAAAGAAATACTGTATGATTTTCTTCGTATGTAGAAACTAAAAAAATAAATGAACAAAACAAAACAAAAATAGATTCATAGATACAGAGAACAAATTTTGGTTGCCAGAGGGGAAAAAGGTGCAGGGTGGGCAAAATATGTGAAGGGGATTAAGAGGTACCAAATTCCAGTTATAAAATAATTCAGTTGACAAGACTGTAAAATTCAACATGGGGAATATAGTCAATAATATTGTAGTAATTTTGTATGGTAACAAATGGTAACTCTACTTATCATGGTGAACTTTTTTTTTTTTTTTAATTTAAAAAAAATCTTCACTCCACTCAATGTGGAACCTGACATGGGGGGTCAATCTCACAACCCTGAGATCATGACCTAAGCTAAAATCAAAAGTCAAACACTTGGGGTGCCTGGGTGGCTCAGTGGGTTAAGCCTCTGCCTTTGACTCACGTCGTGATCTAGGGTCTTGGGATTGAGCCCTGCATCGGGCTCTCTGCTCAGCAGGGAGCCTGCTTCCCCACTCTCTCTCTCTCTCTGCCTGCCTCTCTGCCTACTTGTGATCTCTGTCAAATAAATAAATAAAATCTTTAAAAAAAAAGTCTTAAAAAAAAAAAAAAAGTCAAACATTTAACTAACTGAGCAACCCAGGTGCCCCAATATGAGGATTTTTAAAATAACTTTATGCCAATGAATTTGAGAATTTAGGTGAAATGGGCAAATCCTTAGGAAAATAGAACTTATTATTAAAACGTACAAAAGGGTGCCTGGCTGGCTCAGTCAGTTAAGCATCCAACTCTGATTTCAGCTCAAGTCATGGTCTCAGGGTTGTGGGATCAAGTCTCACACATCAGGCTCAATGCTCAACAGGGAGTCTAGTATCAGGTCTAAAATGAGCAGTTAATATTTAAGACTAGTGACTTGTGTGGGGCGCCTGGGTGGCTCAGTGGGTTAAAGCCTCTGCCTTCGGCTCAGGTCATGATCCCAGGGTCCTGGGATCAAGCCCCGCATCGGGCTCTCTGCTCAGCAGGGAGCCTGCTTCCTCCTCGCTCTCTCTGCCTGCCTCTCTGCCTACTTGCGGTCTCTGTCAAATAAATAAATAAAATCTTAAAAAAAAAAAAAAAAGACTAGTGACTTGTGTTGTTACAGGGTTTCACTAACACTTCACTAATATATCACTAATACTGATGTTTTCTTCCCAAAGTATCTTTTATATAAATAGAGGGGTCCCTCATGATAAATTGGATACTCTTACTATAGCACATACAAATTAGTCTAAGTCAGGATAATCAAGGTCTGGGGAAATAACAAATATTTCCAACACTTTTAAATAACTTAATAAAACAAATTTATTTCTTGCTCAACACGGTCTACTAACTCAAATTACACTTAAACAATTAACTGCCATTGATTTAAGTAAGCAATAATTTTATATGTGCAGTGTGTGTGTGTATGTGTGTAATTTTTCTACTGACATGCACTCAAGAATATACTAATTAGCTAGTAGGCTTACTGTGACTGAAGACAGGAAATCTGTACTCGATCTTAGCCAAAAGGCCGAGAAGCAATGAAGACGGGAAATCTGTATTTAAAGTCCTTATTTACAGATAAGGAATATGCATGAAGTCCTTATAAAGTTTTCATGCAGCCATGTTTTGATTTTCACTAAGATGTTAGAATTCCTTATAGTATAAACTTTCCTGCTTGGCAATTTAGCCTTACTCTAAAGACCCCATTATTCCTATTACTGTTTTTGCAATAAACACTGTGGACAACAAAAAACTACTGCATTTAAAAAGTGATTGATTGGCTATATTATTGCCTCAGATTTTCCAATCTTCTGCACTGTACATTTGTGAGACAGAAAGGGCTTATACAGACTGGGAGATTAATGAGATCTTTACAAAAATATTCCATTTTCAACGTTTACTTAGTATTCAAAATTCTATCTAGTTTGACAGTTCCAACAAGAACAGTGTTTGGAACTTTGCCAAAATCAAGTTTATTGGTCATGAAATAGTTCTAAAATGTAAATAGTTTGGAAGAAAAGTGGTATTTGTGTCAAAGACCTAGTTCTTATCCAAGTCACCTAAAGATAAGCAGTTTAGCAACAGAAAATGTCATGTTCACAAGACAGTCTAATCAGTACGTCTAGTAACAAAGAACTGAAATGGGTATGCATGTGTGTGTGTGAGTGTGTGTGTGTATGTGTGTGTGTGTGTCTCTTGATGGATTTAAAGCCTTAATTCTAACAAAAATCCAAAACTTCACATAAAACACTGGGAAGCTGTGCAACATACTAATTAAGAATTCAGGCTTCTAACTAGTCCTTCTGGGTTTGAATCCTGGCTGGTCACTTATTAATTCTGTCTTTAAGAAAGTTATTTAACTTGTTTACATCTCAGTTTCCTCATATACCATATGGGTTTAAAGAATAACTACTTCACAGTAGAATTAAATGAGTTAATGTATGTAAAGGGTTTAGATCAGTGCCAGGCACACTGAAAGTATTAAGTGTTAGTAAATCCACCACAATCCACTGCTTAAAAAAGAAGTGAGAGAAAGAATTTTTAATAAAAGTCAAAGTTCAAAATTTTAAATGTCACAAGAAGTTGTTCATATACTTTCAACCTAATGTCTACCGAAGTTTCAAAACCTTTACTACTCCACAAAAGAGTATTATTCCTATACATGATGATCCAATCAAGTGAACACCTAACTAAGCACTTGGACATAAAGACAAGAGCATTACAACTGTTGTTTAAAACCTTATAGTCATTATTAACAAATTATTTAGAATATAAGACCATATATAATTAGATGCTGAACTCTGTGGTAAAGAACACACATCTTGACTAAGACAACAGGGAATTCCATGAGAGCTGATACAAAGATACCTAATGTACTATAGGTACTTCCAGTACAAAGAGCTTACTCCACATTATGCCAACCACAGAGAGGGCCAAATAAACGAACCCTTCCTTACCTCCTTCCTGCAAAAAAGAAAAAAGAAAAGCTTAAAAAATATTTGGCTAATGTTATTCCTGATAGCAAAAGTCAGACTTTTTTATGTATATTGTGTTACTATACGTATATATAATACCACAGGCACTTAATTTCACCAGCAGAGTTGTGCTGGGCTGCTCATTCTGAAAATAAAAAACAAAAGTCACTATTTAATTGGTTAAGAAAGAGAAACAAAAAACAGACCAACTCTACCTTCTACGTTAAGTTTAGTACTGTCATAATTTCTGGCCTAAAAATCATAGGCCTGGGAATAATCTTAAAAACCACGGTCCAATTACTCTACAGACAAAAAGGAGTTTAGATCTAAAGAAGTTTAATGATTTGTCCTAAGTCACACAGCTAGTACTGGCCGTACCAACATTAGATCTCAGCTATGTTGATTAGATTCTAAGGGTCTGTTTTCCATTTCAACCTACTGACTGTACTGATATCCGTGCAACACCAAAATGAATAAATAAGTAAATACATAAATAGACTCAGGTAATGCTTTTACATCATCCTACTTAATATTATATTTTGCCCTAAAGTAAAACAATAAAACAAAAGAAATAATGAATGCTGGAGTTTTTTCTTACCAAGTATCAACAAATATTCAGCACTTTTTTAACAAAAAATCTATAATTTGACTGCTTATATATACTGAAACAATTTCCCATATTATTTTATCATATTTGAAATATTTTCTACATTTATTGATTTGAGAATTTTAGTATGCTAGAGATAAATACTAAATAATTAATGACTTGCCTATAGATGGATTTACAAATACACAATAAGACCACTAATACAACGAATATGTTAAGAAAAACTCTTACAACTCACAATTCTACATATAGTCGTTTAATTTGACAGTATTAACATTACTACGGGGTAAAATACCATTAAGATAAAGACAGCTTAATCACTGCACAAATGGAATTTATTGATCTACCATAAAATGAGTTTATTGACCAGTTTAAAGTATTATTTCCAAGCTATACAACAGTTTGTTTTGCAAATGTTATACTAAGTATCATTTATAAGAGTTTAATTAGATTAAAAGGTTCTAGTACTACAAATGAATTTCTGAGATACATATTTTTATTACTAACAGCAATTCATACATGTACTATTTCTGATTCATACATGATTTTATCTTCAAAAAAATTAATAATATTGCTAATATCATTAGAGATACTTTTTGAGACACATATTGGAGACTTAATCATATAATTACCAGTGATAAGTATTCTATTGGTGGTTCCCTCATATAACATGTATAAAATAAGTCTTTCAAAAGTGAAGCCCCTTAAGATTGAAGAAAACACTACAAAAGCTGAGAGGATGTAAGGCTTATCTAATTATTAGTTTCTCTCCAAGAGGCTTAAAACTTTGGAGAGATTTTCTAATAATCTTCATTATTTTTCTAGTATTAGGAAAGGCAATATAGTATAATGGATAAGCACTGACATTTAGCTTAAAAAAACAAAAAACAAAAAACAAGGGTTCAAATTCTGACTCTGCCACTACCAGCTGTGTTACCTTGGATAAATTTTCTTTATTTGTAAAATGTGGGTAATCATACATACCATGTAGGCTAATTGTGAGGACCAAGTTAAATAACATGGAAATAAAAGCACCTGGTTTGGACTCAACTAAAGAACAGCTGCTCAAAAGAAGTTAAACTCCAAACTTCCTCAATTCTCCAAATTCAGAAATGGTGATTGGGATGGCTGGGTGGTTCAGGCAGTTATGTAAGGCTCCCAGCTGAGTGAGGAGTCTGCTTCTCCCTCTCCCTTTGCTGCTCTCCTTACTTTCGCTAGCGCGCTCTCTCTCTCTCTCTCTTAAATAAATAAAATCTTTAAATAAATATAAATAAATAAAACTTCCTGCTTTGAATTCAGACTGCCATTGATCATAATAGTAACCACCACCCTGGTTTCAGCCACTAAAATCAGTATTGTAATCACACTACCAAACAGAATATTTAAAGAGATAGGCTCATTCTAAAGCAGATAATAAAGTCATCTTCCCATTTGTAATGACTTCTAATAATGTTATTTTCATAATCTGAATATATAAATAAAATGTTCCTCAAGCTGCCTTTCTCCTGCTGAAATTGGGAATAACTCACTTTGTTAACTAGAATCCATTATCAACAGAATCAAATCATAATTACCCAAATGATGTGATGTGACAGGAATGTTATCCTTTAAGGCTTATATGTATTTTAAGCATACATTCTATGAAATTCTTGAAAGGACTTTATATAGCATAGAAACAGAAAAATCTATTTAGATAACTTGGCATCCCTGCACTTAGCCTAATAGATTAAACACAGGCCTTCACAAAACAGAAAAAGTAAATATAAAGCTCCAATAGGATAAAAATCAGTCACTAAAACTTTATGTCTTCATTTTATTCTGTTAGAAGCTAAATTCAAACTAAAAACTCAGTTACTGGGACGCCTGGGTGGCTCAGTTGGTTAAGCAGCTGCCTTCGGCTCGGGTCACGATCCCAGCGTCCTGGGATCGAGTCTCACATCGGGCTCCTTGCTCATCAGGGAGCCTGCTTCTCCCTCTGCCTCTGCCTGCCATTCTGTCTGCCTGTGCTTGCTCTCTCTCCCTCTCTAAAAGAAAAAAAATAAATAAATAAAAAAAATAAAAAATAAAAACTCAGTTACTGAATTACAGGATTTTTTTAGTAGTAGTCTTTGAAATGCAAGAAAGTAGATGATGAGTATTCCACACATTTTCATTAATTCAGTTCAATGAAGCAACATCGTATTTTCAAACAGTCAATTTAAATGTTTATGTAAATTGGGGCAAATTTAAAAATATTCATTCCTAATCTCTTCACCTAATATTAACTGATTAGTTATAAGAATATAACAAAGGCTGAATACGGTGACAGACATCCCAAGAAAGTATCAGGTTTACTTGTTCAGTTAATAGTCAAAGAGGAGAAAGATCTCACCGAAGACCTTAAGATTTCTTTTTCTACCAGTGACATTTGTCAATCCAAAGCAACCTCTAGCACTAGCAGAATTTACTACATTTTCCCTTGCCTTGCAAGTATATTTAGTCACAGATATAATCTATGAGTAGATTCTCATAAAGCAATCTAGCTTTAGACAATAATGAAATTATCATTCAAATACTCAGCTATATAAAAAGTTACATTCATTCCACTATAATAAGTACAAAAAGCCAAACTCATATATGGAAATGTGTATTTATTATAAAATATAGCTAAATAGCCAGAGATGATAGCAAGTAGTTCAATCAAAACTATATTGGAGGGACCCCTGGGTGGCTCAGTGGGTTAAGCCTCTGCCTTCGGCTCAGGTCATGATCTCAGGGTCCTGGATCGAGCCCCACGTTGGGCTCTCTGTTCAGCGGGGAGCCTGCTTCCCCCCCACCTGCCTATTTGTGATCTCTATCAATTAATAATTAAAATCGTAAAAAAATAACTATATTGGAAAAAACTCTACACACCTGGTTGATCACAAAAGGAGAAAATCAAGAGAAATAAAAGGGACCAGCTACCCATTCACAAATATGGATAGCATATTAACATTATTGGTCATTTAGGAAATGCAAATTAAAACCACTACACATACATTAGAACAGAAAAGACAAAAATGAACTGATAATACCAGTGTGCTAATAAAGAGGATACAGAGCAATAGGAACTCCATACTCTGGTGATAAGAATGCAAAATTGTATAGCCACTTGGAAAAAAGTTTGGCAGTTTCTTAGAAAATTGAATATATATTTAAAGTCCATAATCCCACTCCTAGGTATTTACCCAAGTGAAAACAAACAAAAACCACACAGAAAATACAAAACAAACAGGGGCACCTGGGTGGCTCGGTGGGTTGGGGCCTCTGCCTTCGGCTCGGGTTGTGATCTCGGGGTCCTGGGATCGAGCCCCGCATTGGGCTCTCTGCTCAGCGGGGAGCCTGCTGCCCCCCCCCCCCACTGCCTGCCTCTCTGACTACTTGTGATCTCTCTCTCAGTCAAATGAAGAAATAAAATTAAAAAAACAAAACAAAACAAACAAACAAACAAAAAACCCTTCATGTAAATGTAATAGCAGCTTTATTTGTAATTGCCCAAAGCTGGAAACAACCAACCCAGATTTCTCTCAACAGGTAAATGGATAAACAAACTCTGGTATGCTACATGGCAATAAAAAGGAACATACTAGTGATTTATACAATAGATAAATGAATATTAAATGCATTTTGTTAAGTGAAAGAAGCAGGTCCTAAGAGACTACACATTATGAGACTCCAATTATACAAAATTCTGGAAAAAGCTAACTAAAGACATTGCTAGGCTTTGGGAGAGGTGGGAAAAGGGGTTGACTACAAAAGGGCAACACAAGAACATTTTGTGGGTGATGGAACTCTTGTTAGCAGATATAGGACTCTGTGCATTTCCACAGAACTATATAACACAAGGAGTGAATTTTATTGAATATAAATGTTTTAAAAAACCAAACCAGAGAGTCTGGAAAACTGAAGATGGAACGCAAACTGCGATAAATTGAACCTAACTGTATTACAAATGAATGACATAGCAGAGTGAAGGGGATATGGGAGAAAAGACCTGACTTAACGAGCTTTGGAAAAGAGCATTTTGGGGTGCCTGGGTGGCTCAGTGGGTTAAGCCTCTGCCTTCAGCCCAAGTCATGATCTCAGGGTCCTGGGATCGCGCCCGGCATCGGGCTCTCTGCTCAGTGGGGAGGGAGCCTGCTCCCCCCACCCACCGCCTGCCTCTGCCTACTTGTGATCTCTGTCTGTCAAATAAATAAATAAAACCTTTAAAAAAAAAAAAGCATTTTGACTGGATTCTGTGAGAATAAAGATAGAAAAAAATTGTACACAAACACTGTATTCTTCTGGTAAATTTGTTTCTCACAGGAGTATGGGTGAGCAATTCTGAAACTACCATACACGGAGAGTAAATATATAATTATACTGCAGATGAGACTCAGGTTTCTCACTGTGGGCAAAATAAGTTACAAATAAGCAAAAGGAAAATGCTAGAATAATCCGTATGGTGCTAGACTGGAGATGGAAGTATCAGTATCAAATAATGCTTTATATATATACAGATAGTACATACAGAAATAAACACAGATGTGTGTATATATTTGGCTTAGTATACATGCATACATTTCCTAGCTCTGAAAGGCCTAGAAGCAGTTAACGCCTGGGTAGCAATGAGCACACCTAGCACCCAGATGTTGGCTTTTAAATACTATTCTCCAATAAGCTGGACATGGGCTACTTGGAGATGTGGCTGATTTCAGGCCTGGGGAGGAAAAATATCAGATGAGCCTGAAGCATCTTGTGGGGCCAGAGAGTAAGAAATGGCTGGAAACAACAACAAAAGACCTGTTGAAAGGACACAGAGGCAAACTCCAAAGGGCTCCCAGTGGCCAAAACTGAAACAATCTGAGAACAAAAGATATGAATACTAGTACTGACCCTAATCCAGAGAATAAAATAAAAATCCATCAGTATGTGAGGATATAAATAAATGATTAAATAAAATAAATCAATGTGGGGAAGGACAACTCTTTCTTATAGACTTATAATTAATAAATGTAGAAGAGGGCGCCTGGATGGCTCAGATGGTTAAGCGTCTGCCTTTGGCTCAGGTCATGATCTCAGGTTCCTGGGATCCAGCCCCATATCGGGCTCCCTGCTAAGCTTCCCCTCTCTCTCTGCCTGCCTCTCTGCCTACCTGTGATCTCTCTCTGTCAAATAAAATAAAATCTTTAAAATAAATAAATAAATGTAGAAGACAGGCATGGGATAGATAAATATCAACAAAAAACCAACAAAACAACAGACTAATCGTTGCTTCAGGCAAGATCCACCAATCAATGCTACAATTAGTGGCCAAATTTTTAAAAAGAAACAGGGTATTTGTGTAACTTCAAAGTATTTTCCCCCAAAATATTTATTAAGGGAAAAATAGTAAATTTACAGTGGAGAAATCTGGCAGAAACCTCTATAACCAGGTGATAAAGGTTAATAAAATCACCAGTAATGAGACATGCTGACATCATATAACCCTTGATTATCATATGCTGAGGAGGACACATCATCTCTCTGGCATTCTTTTCCGAAATCTCTAAGTTTACTTTAACCATGAGAAAACACCAGAGAAAACCACATTGAATGATATTCTACAAATGTCTACTTGATCAGTCTTCTTGCAAAGTGTGAATGAAAAATAAGGGAAGACTAAGGAACTGTCAACAACTGGAGGAAATGAAGGAAATATAACAAATTAATGTGGGATCCTGAAAAAAGAACAGTAGTGGAAATATTGGTGAAATTCTAGTAAAGTCCATAGTTTAGTAGTCTATGGTGATTATTTAGTTTTGATCACTGTACCAAGGCTACATAATATATTAACATTAGGAAAAGCTGAGTGAATAATATAGGAAAACCACATACTATATATTTTTTTAGAACTTATTTCCACATCTAAAATAATTCTAAAGTAACAAGTTGTTTTAAAAAGGAGATCTTAAAAAAAAAGCCTTTATTCCTCTCTTTCAAAAGTATAGCAAATCTTGTGAATAAAACTTTTTAAGAGTTTATTTGCAAGAAAACAACTATGAATAAACAAAGGCTTTAAAAAATATATCACTTAAAGTTTAAGAAAATCCCATAGTGATCAATTAAAGTAATGTGTTCTTGCATTATCTCCTGTGAGGATAAACTTTAAAGGCTCATTTCTGTATTAGTTTCTTTATAACCCTAAAGACTATACAATGACATCATCAGGGTCTAAAAAATCTGATCAAATGTTTGTGTCTCCCAGAAATGTATGTTGAAATCCTAACCCCCAATGTGATGGTACTTGGAAGTGGGGCATTTGAGAGGTGATCAGATCATGAGAGGAGAGCCCTCATGAATGAGATTAGTGTGCCCTTATAAAGGAGGCCCCAGAAGGCCTTAAGTGGACATTAGTACAGAAAAAACTTCAGTAAAAGCTGTCTAGTGCTGGAGAGGAGAAGGAAAGGGATCTACCAAAAGAAACTGTGGAAATTTCTCCCCCATTCTCTCAAGTTCAGTCTCCTGTAGTAGCTGTGGCAAGGGAGGCCCATTAGGATCCTAAAACTCTGAGGAAGGGGAAATCTTCCTATGTGATTAGAGGAGGTGTTGTCCCAAGAGGATATGGTGAATCTCTGTTTGCTTTCTCTCTGTTGTTCTGCTACTTGGCCCTGGATATGGGCACAGTTGTAGGGAATGCATATTAGAGAAGAATAAATAAAGCTCCACCTTTCTGGTCGAAGAATAGAAAAGGGAGCCCCAGGGAATCAGAAATTACTGGGAGATCCCAGAGGAGGAGCTTAGGAAAGCAATGGTTCAAGTTGTTTATGAACTCCCCAGGCTCACCCTCAAGCAGCCTATGCGTGGATCTGACCCGAACAAGTACATACAGACTTTGAGACTTGAACTATGATACAGACCACTACCCAAGTTCCAAACTGACCCGTGTGGTGCACATGTAGGACAGATCCAAATAACATGACAAAGGCTTTGCAAATTTAATACTGTAAACAAAACCCACAGGAACTTGCAGTCTTAACCTAATGTGGTTATTTGCCTATAAAAACAAATATATCAACATTCTACATGGGATTTGAACAAGATGCAAAGTCTCATAACATACCAAACTGCCCAGAATATAACCCAAAATTACTTGGCAAATGAAGAATCAGGAAAATCTCGACTTGCATGAGAAAAGATGCCTACACCAAGAAAACACAGATGCTGGAACTATCTGAGGAAGATATTAAGATATGAGAGCAACAATTATAGAAAGCTTCACCAAGTAAAAGCAAACATTCTTGAAACAAATGGAAAATATAAAGTCCAAAAAAGAAATAGAAGATTAAAAAAAAGAATCAAATACAAATCTAAGTGAAAAAAATACCAATAACCAAAATTAAAAGCTCACTAGATGAGCTCAGTAGAACAGAGATGACAGGGCACCTGGGTGTCTCAGTAAGTTAAGCATCTGCCTTTGGCTCAGGTCATGATCCCCAAGTTAGTCCCAAGTCTGGCTCCCTGCTATGCAGGAATCTGCTTCTCCTTTTCCCTCTGTCCCTCCCTGCCACTTGTATTCTTTTCTCTCACTTGCTTTCTCTCCCTCTCTCTCAAATAAATGTAAATTTTTAAAAAAAAAAAAAAAAAAAAGAGAGATGACAAAAGATGAAGTCAATATACTTAATACAGATGAACTGAAATCACCCAATGTGAACAATAGAGAAAAAGATTAAAAAAAAAAAAAAAAAAAAAAAGATGAGTGCCTCAGGTCCCACATTTGTGACACTAGAATCCCACCAAGAGAGGAGTTCAGTATTTGCTGATTTGTTCGAAGACAAACTTAGTTTTAAGAAGCTCCGCAGATTCTCCAAACAGAATAAATACAAAGAAATCTATGACCAGCCAGATACTAATAAAACCTCAGAAAACTTTAGACAGAAAGTCTTGAAAGCAGCCAGAAAAATGTAGTATTAGTTAGAGGGGAAAAGTGTTCAAGTGAATGTGCATCTATTTTCAGAACACATGCAGGTCAGAAGGAAGTAGAACATTTTTAAAGTGCTGAAAGAAAAGAACTGTCAACCCAGAATTCCATATCCAGCAAAAATATCTTTCAGTGATAAAAGTGAAATAAAGACATTCTTAGATGAAGGAAAACTTAAAGAACGTTTTGACAGCAGGAGTGCTTTAAAAGAATTGCTAAAGGAAATTCTTCCAACAGATGGTAAATAACACCATAAGGGAACTTTGAAACATCAGTAAGGAAGAGCAATGTAATTGTCAAATATATAATTAAATGTAATAGACCATTCTTAGCCTCTTGAGTTCTCTAAATATGTTTGATAGTTGAAAGCCCGAAGTATAACATTGTGTGATGGAGCTTTCAATGTATGTCATACAACATAATATATAACACAACAGCATAAAGTGGGTGGGGTGGTAAAGGGGCTGTATGCTGGTAGAGTTTCTATGTGTCACATTAAGTAGTAAAATCTTGATTCTAAGTAAACTGAAAAGCACACTGTAATCTCTAGAGCAACCATTAAAAAACAAACTATAAAAACACAATCAACAAATTATAATGGAATACCTAGCCAATACACACACACACACACACACACACACACACACACACAGAGAAAGAGAGATACAAACACAAATCAAATACTCCAAAAGAAGGCAGGAAAGGGAAAATAGATAAAAACAGGAGTAACAAATGGAAAAAAAGAACAAGAAAATGGTAGAGGTAAATTCAAATACATCAATAATTACATTAAATGTAAAAGATCTAAATACACCAATTAAAGGAAAGTCAAAAGAGAATAGTAAAAGAAACATTCTTTAACTATAATAGCATAACTAGTAAGCCACTGCTGAAAGATGCCAGGAGTCAAGAAAAGTGAACACCTTCAGAAGGTGGCAGGAACAAGGAAATATATTAACCCATTGACCTTCCAGAAAGCAGTAACAATCTTGCGGACACCTGGAATATAGCCCAGTGAAATGGGCTTCAAACTTCTGAGCACCAGAACAGTAAGACAATAAATTTGTGCTGTTTAAACCACTGTTTCTGGTAATTTGTTAAAGCAGAAATAGAAAAATAATACGCTGGATCATAAAAGAAACCGTTACAAAAAAAATTTTTAAATCATACAAAAGGATGTTATCTGTAACAAAATTAGAGTAGATGCCAATAACAGAAAGGACAAAGAAAGAAAAGGAAATTTCAAAACACACGTGTATGTAATCCATGGACCAGAGGGGAAATAGAAAAAATTTTGAACTGAACAAAAATAAGACACATATCAAAATTTGTGGGGTACAGCTAACGCATTACTTAGAGGATGTTATAGCATTAAATAGTTAAGTTAGAAAAAAGAAAAGTCTGAAAGAATCTAAGTTTTCATCTTAAGAGACTAGAAAAAAGAAGAGCAAACAAAAAGTAGAAGGAAGTAAATAGTAAAGAGCAGGAATCAATGAACTTGAAAAGAACAAATAAATATAGAAAATCAACTAAAACCTAAACTGGCTCTTTGAAAAGATCAATACAAGCAAGACTGACAAAGACAAAAAGGGATTAGACATAAATTCTCAATATCAATACAAATGAAGAGATTTCACAATAGATCATACAAATATTTAATTAACAAGGAAATACTGTGAGCAACTCTATGCACATACACTAAAGAACTTCCTGAATTGACAAACTACAAACATTCACTTACAATAGTATGGATGAGTTGCACAGAAGTATCAGATAAGTTGAATTTGTAGTTAAAAACTTTCCAAAAAAAAAAAAAAGGAATTCTTCAGGCCCAGATGTCTTCACTAATGAAATCTACCAAACATTTAAAAAAGAGATAACTCCAGACTGATAAGACTGGAAAGTAAGAAATAAAACTGTCCCTATTTGCAAAGAACATTACTGTCTACACAAAAAAATTCCAAGGAATACAAACAAACCAACCACTCCTGGAACTAATAAGTGAACTTATCATGGTCAAAAAATACAAGGTCAACATCAATTATATTTCTATATACTAAACAATGAATACTTTGGAACCCCCCAATTTTTAATAATGCCATTTATAATAGTTCCATAGAAACAAATTCCTTAGGTATAAAATCTGATAAAAACATGTATAGGATCTGTATGCTAAAAACTACAAAATGCTGATAAAGTAAATCAAAGAAGACATAAGTGAATAGAAGGATATACTGGGTTCACAGACTGGAAAACTCAAAATAGTAAAAATGTCAATTCTCTCCCAAACTGGTCTACAGATTTAACACAATAAAAATCCCAGCATTTGGGGCGCCTGGGTGGCTCAGTGGGTTAAAGCCTCTGCCTTTGGCTCAGGTCATGATCTCAGGGTCCTGGGATCAAGCCCCACATCGGGCTCTCTGCTCAGCAGGGAGCCTGCTTCCCCCTCTCTTTCTGCCTGCCTCTCTGCCTACTTGTGATCTCTCTCTCTCTGTCAAATAAATAAATAAAATCTTTAAAAAAAAAAAAAATCCCAGCATTTTTTGCTGTTATAGCAAGCTGATTTTCAAACTAATATGGAAAGGCAAAAAATCTAAAATAGCCAAAGCTATTAAAAAACAAATTGGGGGGGGCGCCTGGGTGGCTCAGTGGATTAAAGCCTCTGCCTTCGGCTCAGGTCATGATCCCAGGGTCCTGGGATCGAGCCCTGCATCGGGCTCTCTGCTCGGCAGGGAGCCTGCTTCCTCCTCTCTCTCTCTCTCTCTCTGCCTGCCTCTCTGCCTACTTGTGATCTCTATCAAATAAAAAAACAAAAAACAAAACAAAACAAAAAAACAAATTGGGGGGCACCTGGGTGGCTCAGTGGGTTAAAGCCTCTGCCTTCAGCTCAGGTCATGATCCCAGGGGCCTGGGATCGAGCCCCGCATCGGGCTCTCTGCTCAGCAGGGAGCCTGCTTCCCTCTCTCTCTGCCTGCCTCTCTGCCTACTTGTGATCTCTGTTTGTCAAATAAATAAATAAAATCTTTAATAAAAAAAAAAAGGAAATTGGAGGAACGATACAATCCAATGGAACAGAACAGTTTTCCACAAATAGCTCCACACAAACATGACCAACTGATTTTCAACAAAGGTTCAAAGATAATACAATGAGAAAAGGATAAGCTTTTTGACATATTGTGTTGGAACAACTGAGCACCCAAATATAAAGAAAAAAATGAATTTTTACCTAAACCTCTCATTTCACATAAAAAATTAGCTCAAGCTGGGGCACTTGGGGGGCTCAGTCGTTAAGTGCCTGCCTTTTGCTCAGGTCTTGATCCTGGAGTCCTGGGATAGAGCCCCCCCCCCCCCCCCCCCCCCCCCCCCCCCCCCCCCCCCCCCCCCCCCCCCCCCCCCCCCCCCGCTCAGCAGGAAGCCTCCTTCTCCTTCTACCACGCCCTCTGCTTGTGTTCCCTCTCTTGGTATGTCTCTGTCAAATAAATAAATAAATAAAATCTTTCTAGAAAATTAGCTCAAATGGATACATAAAATATAAAACTATAAAACTTTTTGTACAACCCGCCCCTCCCCACCCAGGACAAAATTTTTGTGACCTAGGGCTAGCTAGGTAAAGAGTTCTTAGCTATGATATCAAAATACAACCCAGTAGGGTGCCTGGGTGGCTCAGTGGGTTGAGCTTTCAGCTCAGGTCATGATCTCAGGGCACCCGCATCAGGCTCTGTGCTCAGTGGAGAGCTTGCTTCCTCCTCCCCCTCTGCCTGCCTCTCTGCCTACTTGTGATCTGTCAAATAAATAAATAAATAATCTTTTAAAAAAAAATCCAGAAAGTAAAAAAGGATAAATTGGACTTTATCAAAATTAAAAACTTCTGCTCTAGAAAGTTATCTAATATAATATAAAGACAAGCTACAGACAGGGAAACAATGTTTGTAAATAACATATTCAACAAAGTATTTGTATCCAGAATATATAAAGAACTCTCAAAACTCAACAGGAAGAAAACAATCCAATTTTTTTTTAAAAGATTTTATTTATTTACTTGACAGAGATCACAAGTAGGCAGAGAGGCAGGCAGAGAGAGGGGAGGAAGCAGGCCCCCCACTGAGCAGAGAGCCCTATGGATGGATGGATTCAGGGCTCCATCCCAGGACCCCGGGATCACGACCTGAGCCAAAGGCAGAGGCTTTAACCCACTGAACCACCCAGGCGCCCCAAAACAATCCAATTTAAATGTGAAGAAAAAGCACACTGATTAGAATGGCTAAAATTAAAAAAACAAAAACAAAAAACCAGGGGCACCTGGGTGGATCAGGTCATGATTAAGCCCCGCATTGGGCTCCCTGCTCAGTAGGAAGCCTGCTTCTCCCCCTCCCACTCCCCCTGCTTGTGTTCCCTCTCTCACTGTGTCTCTCTCTGTCAAATAAGTAAATAAATCTTTTAAAAAATAGTAAAAATAAATAAAATTAAAACAAAAACAAAAACACAAACCAATAACATAGCAAAAGAAAATGCTGCCAAAGATGCAGAGCAATAGGAACTCTCATTCATTGCTGGTGGGAATGAAAAATGACACAACCACTTTGAGAAACAATTTGGCAGTTTCTTATAACCCAGCAATCAAACTCCTAGATTACTTACTCAAGTGAACTGAAAGCATATTCACACGAAAATCTGCACATGACTGTTTAATAAAAGCTGTACTCATGATCAACAAAAACTGAAGGAACCAAGATGTCCTTTACCGAGTTGTTAAAAACAAACAAAAAATGATTAAAGGTAATAATTTAGGTGAAACAAATTTTATTTAACACTTTATGAGGTGGATAGTTTCTATTCCAATAAGTAAAAATGGGGCAGAAGACAGGAAGCTTTTATAGGATAAAGAATAAAGAAAAAGGAAGAGAAAAATGGAAAATATCTGACTGGCTAGAACCACACAGTCAACCTCATTTGGGGTGAGAAGGCCCAGAGTTGGCCTGGTGTTTGGGGATTATCTTATTAGAGAGCCTGTGTTTTTGATGAAGTGGAGCGTTTACAGAGACACGGTTTCAGTTTGCTGATGTGGCACCTGGAGCAGGAGCAGCTTTATCTTGGGCCTAGAAAGTTATTTCAGTAAGAAGAATGGATAAAATAAATGTGGTAAATCCATACACTAGAATACTGTGCAGGAATAAAAAGGACTGAATTATTTGATTCATAAGACCAACAAGGAGAAGTCTTAAATGCACTTCGTTAAGTGAGAAGTTAGATCCAAAAAGTTACATATTATATGACTGCATGTATATGACACACTGGAGAAGGCAAAACAACATGGAAAGAAAAGAGATTAGTGGTTGTCAGGGATTGGGGGATGTGGGAATGGCTAACTACAAAGCAGGTGTGTGAACTGAGATGTGGGATGGGCAGTCCTTTGGGACTGAGCCCTTAACATGTGGAATTTGCTACTATCTCCAGGTAGATGGTGTCAGAACTTGGTGCAACTTTGTGATTTATAACAAATACATACATGTGGTCTTTCAGATGACCAAAACATATTTTTCTTATATATTTATACTTCGTCCATGGTTCCTGGCTCACAGTTCCCCAAACCCTTGGAACTTCTCGAGTAAGAAGAGCAAGGGAAACATCCTTTGTTGTATTTGGCCTCTTCACCTCAGTTCCTATAATCACTTCAGAGCCATAGAGGTGAAATGGGTGTCTTGTTACTTGTAATAAGCCCCTTTCCACCACAACTAGATTTACAGAAAGTAACTGAGGAAGGAAGGTTTCTGGAAGAACCAATCCTGGGATTAGGGAAGTTGGAAATTTAGTTCCATCCCATGAACCTCCAGGGAGGGGAGAGGGACTACAGTCTGAATCAAGTGCCATGGCCAATAATTTAACCAATTGTGTTTATGTAATGAAGCCTCCATAAAAACACAACAGGAAGGGTTTCAGAGAACTTCTAGGTGGTGAATACATGGGCATTTGGAGAGCAGTGTGCTCTCAGAGGGCATGGAAGCTTTGCACCCTTTTCCCATACCTTGCCCTAGGCTTATCTTCCATCTGGCTGTTCCTAAGTTATATACTTTTTTAATAAGCCAATAATCTAGTAAATTAAATGTTTGAGTTCTGAAAACTACTCTAACAAATTAATCAAACCCAAGGAGGGAGTCATTGGGACTTCTGATTGATAGCTTGTCGGTCAGAATCACTGGTGACAATCTCGGCTTGCACCTGGTATATGAATTGAGGTATGGAGTGCACAGTTATATGGGATTGAGCCCTTAACCGATACTGTCTCTGAGTAGATGTGTCAGACATTTAGTTGAATTGTAGGACACCCAGCTGCTGGTTGGTGTGGGGAACTCCTCTGCCCTATACATGCACACATACGCAGGTTGTTAACTGGGTCCAGCACTGTTTAATAGGAGAATACTTGGTGTGATGAAACTGTCTGTATGGTACTGGGATAGTGACTGATGACCCTGTGCATTTGTCAAAACCCACAGAACTGTACATGCAAAAAGTAAACTTTAATGTATGCAAATTTTTAAAAAAGATTTTATTTATTTATTTGACAGACAGAGATCACAAGTAGACAGAGAGGCAGGCGGGGGGTGGGGGGGAAGCAGGCTCCCTGCTGAGCAGAGAGCCTGATGCTATGCAGGACTCCATCCCAGGGCCCTGGGATCATGACCTGAGCGGAAGGCAGAGGCTTTAACCCACTGAGCCACCCAGGCACCCCTAATGTATGCAAATTTTTAAAAATCAACTAAGATGCTAGGGAAATTTTAAGATAGAATGTAGTCTGTGACAAATGAGTCTGACTGTATTGCAAATGAAAGGCAAAAACCCCACTGAAGACGTTAGAATGAAAATAAGCTGACCTAAGTAACTTTGGAAAACAGTATTTTAAATGGAAACTTTAAAGCTAAATACAAAAGGACCCATACATAAACACAGTACTCTAGTTGGTAAATTTATTTTTTATGGTAGCAATGGTTAATTCTAAATTTACTTTTTACATGTACACTGTGGTGGAACAAAAATGTAAATAAGCCAGGTTTCTCATTCTCAAGAAAAGTTAGTAGTTAAGCAAAAAGGAGAAGGCTAGAATGAACCTTATGGTACTGAAGAGTCACAGACTTTGGTATGAACTTAACATATATACTGCTTACATTATATACAAATACATAAATACACAATTATAATGTGTACATACACACAGATTAGCATACAGATGTATAATTCCCACCTTTATCCTCTGAAAAGGCTTAGAAACAGTGACACCCCAAGAGTAAGGAGTACATCCAGCACCCAGACACTGGTCTCTAAACACAATTCTCTAATACAAGAAACCAGAGCTCAGAGAATGACTGATGCTAGGAATAGGGTGGAGAAAATACAAGATGAGTTTGGAGTATCTTGTAGTGCCAGAAATCAAGGCACTACTCAAAAAATGTCAAAGGGATACAGGGTTCAACAATGAAATAATTTTAGCAACAAAACAAGTAACATTCATTGGGTTATAAGCCAATGTATAAAAATAAGTATTCATAATGACCTAAATGAATGAAAGAATTAATGAATGAATGAAAGGTAAGGGACAAATTTTCTTATGGAAGAAATCCTAATAATATATGTAGACAGACCATAAAATGAAACCATCACCCCACCTCCTTGAGTGCAGGCTAGAATTAGTGATTCACTTCCAAAGAACAGATGACGTAAAGACAAAAATATTAACTTTACAGGGTAGAAACCTAACAAACACTACCTTAACCAAATGATATCAGATACTCCCTAATATGATGTGATGAGAAGGGTACTTCACTATCATACCTTTGATATCCTTCCCTAAAATCCTTAACCTCAGTCTAATCAGAAGAAAACATCAGATAAACACAAATTGAGGGATATTCTCCAAAATACCTCACTAGTATTAATACTCAAAATTATCAAGGTTATGAAAAACAAGGGAAGACTAAGAATCTGCCACAAACCAAAGGAGAATAAGGAGATAGTAAACGCAATGTGGAATCCTTGGAACATAAAAAGGAGACTCGTGGAAAATCTGACAAGATCTGAGTATAAAATTTGGAATTTGGTTAACATTAAGGTACCAATGTTGGTTTCTTCATTTTGATAAATGTATTTGGTCTCGGTTTTATAAGATGTTATCGTCTGGATGAGAGACATACAGGGATCCTCTATATTATCTTTGCAAATTTTCTATAAATCTAAAATTATTCCCTTGGGGCACCTGGGTGGCTCAGTGGGTTAAGCCGCTGCCTTCGGCTCAGGTCATGATCTCAGGGTCCTGGGATCGAGTCCCACATTGGGCTCTCTGCTCAGCAGGGAGCCTGCTTCCCTCTCTCTCTCTCTCTGCCTGCCTCTCCGTCTACTTGTAATCTCTCTCTGTCAAATAAATTAAAAAAAAAAACAACTTAAAAAAAAATCTTTAAATCTAAAATTATTCCCAAATAAAGTTTCTGTTATTTTATAAAGTGGACAAAAGACTTGGAGAGACCCAAAAAGAATACACGTATAGCAAAAAAGCACATAACAAAGTGGATGATGATATCATTAACTATTAGGAAAATGCAATTTAAAATCATGATTATCAGATATCATTCCAAATCTATTAGAATGGTTGTAATTAAAAGAACGACCACTTGCAGATGCTGCTGCCCCAGGGCTGCCTGTGCCCACCCAGCCATGGTCATCGCATTGTGTTCTTGGATATCACTGTGGATAGCAAGCACTCTGGCCATGTCTCCTTTAAGCTGTTTGCAGACAGAGCTCCAAAGACAGCAAAAAACTTTTGTGCTCTGAGCACTGGGGAAAAAGGATTTGGTTATAAAGGTGCTTGCTTTCATAGGATTATTCCAGGATCTACATGCCAGGGTGGTGACTTCACATGCCATAATGGCACTGGCAGCAAGTCCATCTATGGGGAGAAATTTGATGATAATTTTATCCTGAAGCACACAGGTCCTGGCGTCTTATCCATGGCAAATGTTAGACCCTACAAAAATAGTTCCCAGTTTTTCATCTGCAGTGCCAACACTGAGTGGCTGGAGAGCAAATATGTGTTCTTTGGCAAGGTGAAGGAGGGCATGAATACTACAAAAGCCATGGAGTGCTTTGGAGCCAGGAACGGCAAGACCAGCAAAATGATCACCATTGCTAACTATGGACAAATGTAATAAATTTCACTTGTGTTTTATCTTAACTACCAGACCGGTTCCTTCTGTAGCTCAGGAGAGTACCTCTTCACCTCTACCTGTTTAAAATATCCTATTATAATCTTTGTGCTCTCACTGCAATTCTATAGGTTTTCCTTACTCCCCTCTAAGTCTAGATGGATTACAGAGTTAAGTTTATGATTATGAAATAAAAACTAAACAAACAAAAGAATGACCCTACCAAGTGCTGGCAAATAGGCAAAACAACTAGAATAATCACACATTGCTGATGGGAATACAAAGTGGTACAACCAATTTAGAAAACAGTTTGGCAATTTCTTATTAAGTAAAATTATACAATTACCAACAATCTCACTACTATGTATTTACCCAAGAGAAATGAAAAATTGTATTCACAAAAGCCAACAAACAAATGTTTATAACATCCCTATTCAAAATAGTCACAAACTTAAAACAACTCAAAGTCCTTCAATGAATTAAGGGATAAACTGTGGTAAATCCATTAAATCAAATACTACTGAGCAATAAAAATGAATGAAATAATGATATACAAAACAAGTTAGATGAAATATTAAGGCACTATGCTGAGTAAATGCATGTATAACTGTCTCAAATAGCTATATACTTTATGATCCCACTTAGTGGCCATTTTTGAAAACATAAAACTAAACAACAAAGTGTTTGCCAGTGTGAGATAAAGAGAGTACAACTGTAAGGGCCTATTTAGCCAGAGCAGCTCCATCCGGTTAAACAGTGATTTTGCTGTTTATGCAGTAAAACTTAAACTGACCCTGCCCCCCCCCCCACCTCAGGGAATTTACTTAAAAACAAGTCCCAGATAAAAAAGCCCAAATACAAGGGTGGGTCAGGCCAGGTGGAGGTATCCAATCAGTAGGGGCGCATACTGTCTCCCTAGCTACCAAGGAGTATGGGCCCTGCCCTCTGGGCACCTTTTGGGCGCCAATTCTGACCAAGGAGATAGGCTAGGTCAAATATCTACTATAAGGTAAACTGTAATTCAATTGGTCACTTATATGTGACCTAGCATGACTGTGCAGCTTTCTCTGTGTGTTATAATCTCAATGGCCACCTGTGCGTGGTCAGGCCCAACCACATGGCCTTTGCCCTTAAAAACTAGTCTGTAAGGCAGAGAGAGGTCGCCTCTGTGCAAGAGACGGCCCCGGCTGGTCGATCTGATTCTTGATGCTTGGCGCGAAATAAAGCTTTGCTTGACCTTCGCTTTGTATCAGTCTCGCTCCTTTGATTACGGACCCAGCACAAATACATAGAAATAGCATAAGGGAATTTTATGAACTAATGGAACCATGTGGGTATCTGGACACTGACTGTAATGACAGTTACATGAAAATCTACACACGTTAAAGTTCATCAACTGTATGCACAAGAGGCAATTTTACTGCATGTTCATTAAAAAAATTAATTTCTGCTACTTAAACAAATAACCTTTAAGTCACGAAGATTTTTCCAGGATATTTAGTTTGGGTTTTACAGTCTATAAGAATCCTCTCATTTATTCTGGCTACTTTTAAGATAAAACAAATGAAAATTTCTCTGCTCAGTCCTAACACATAGAATCAATAGCCTAAAAGTCAATTCCTCTAGTCAGTGCATCACCTGCAAAGGAGTCTAATCACAAACCTACCTAATTGAAGAGTAAATCTTGACAGGTATTTAAGGGCATCATAAAAGAACTTTCATTAATTAAAAAAAAAAACTGATTTATAGCCAGAGAATTCCAGGGAAGGGAAAAAAATGTAATTAATTCTACTTCAAATGCATTGAGAATATTCTAACATTGGAGAGTAAAACATAATCATTTGTTTCCACCTTTATTATCAGGCAAAAATTGTTTTACTTGAATAAGAAGGTGAAGCAAAAATGTAAATCAGATAACATAATATTTCAGAAGTCTACTCTTCTGCAAGAGTTTTACCTGAACTAATACAGCACTACTATAAGCTTCCATTATACTGTACATACACACAGAACAAAACATTCAAATCCATACCCAATAATTGGTTTAAATTTTAAAATCTAAGTAGAAAGGCACTACGTCTCCTGAAAACACCTTTTATTATTATTTAATCTGATTCCTAGGTTTATCTTAGGTGTTATTTTTTAAAATCATATTCAGGCAACTATTTTATTTAAATAAAACTCACTGATTACTTTTTTTAAAGAATACAATTGTTCTCAGTTGTGCTAGTAAATTTAGCAACAATTTTACATTGCTAAAAATTGTTTAAAAGAATCGGAGTTTTTTTTTTAAAAAAGCCAATCTCCAACTGCACTAATTTCAAATGGAAAACAAAAACCTCTGTAAGAAACAGTTTTTGCCTTAAGGCTTTTTGTTTTCCTAGTATTACATTCAATTAGAAGTGAAATGGCCTGCTTCAAGAATTTAGGTTTATTTTCCCCAGATAGACATTTGGAAAAATATATGACTTCTGAAACCATATCCTTTCAAACTGAAGCCATTTCTATGTAGCCAGGGTAAGAATTCACTAAGGCCAGTTTAGTTTTAACACCAGCTAAAACTGCACCTACTGCAAATCAGTATGCTTATTCTTCCATGTAATCTTCTCAGTAAATGTTCAGTTTATTAAACAAAGGCTGGTTTAATAATTCAAATCTGACGTCTAAAGATGCAAATATACCTGTCAAAAGCTTCGATAAGTCAGTAAATTCCATCTCACTGTGGCACTGCATGTATTTCAGTCAATACTACATTTTAATGACCAAAACCACAGAGGATTTTTTCCCTTCTCTTTTTACAAAAATCAAAAGAACCTGTTATTTTTATTATTGTATTGTTATATTCCCAGCCTCAAAAGTTTCCATTTTTTAAATTTATTTACTTATTTATTTAGAATTTTTATTTACTCATTTGAGAGAGCGCGTGCAAGTGAGCGAGCATGAGCAGCAGAGAGGAGCAGAGGGAGAGGAAGAAGCAGGCTCCCAGCTAAGCAGGAAGCCCGACGTGGGACTCGAATTCAGGACCCTAGGATCATGAACTGAGCCAATGGCAGACACTTAATGGACTGAGGTACTCAGGCGCCCCAAAAGTTTCCATTTAATAAGAATTTTTGCATATGAACAAAATCTGACAGGATGCTACACTTTCCTAGACACTCACTGAAGCATTAAAAAAAAAGCCCACAGAAATCAACATTATCTGTTAATGCTTTCATGATTACAGTGCATTAAAACACCTCTATAAAACAGCTATCGCCTTCCTCAACCCACATTAATATCACGCAAATTTAATAGGACAATACCCATCTTAACATAAGCAAATGAAATGAATTTTTCATCTATTGTTCTAAAATTTCTTTTATCAGAAATGAAATTTTGTGTAAATATACTTAGGCTACTTGTTTGGAGACATGAAGAGTCATATGGATAAGATATCCATAATGTTAAACTGCCAAAGAATCAGGAAGGAACTCGCAACGACCTGGATGGAAATAGAAGGTATTAGCTGAGCGAAATAAGTCAATCACAGAAAGATAATTATCATGTGATCTCCCTGATATGAGGAATTTGAGAGTGGGGGGCTTTGGGGGTAGGGAAGGAAAAAATGAAACAAGATGGGATTGGGAGGGAGATAAACCATAAAAGACTCTTAATCTCATAAAACAAACTGAGGGTTGCTGGGGGGAGCGTGGTTGGGTTATGGACATTGGGGAGGGTATGTGCTATGGTGAATGCTGTGAAGTGTGTAAGCCTGATGATTCACAGACCTGTACCCCTGGGGCAAATAATACATTATATGTTAATAAAAATAATTAATTAAAAAAAAAGAATCAGGAAGGAATTTTGGTTGGAGTTCTGTGTGTACCAAAATTAAGAAGGTGCCCTAAGACCCTATGTGACATGTATGCTTTGGAGCTCACACCTTTGCAACAAATATATTTAACCACTTGCCAACTGTTTTGATAAGAAGTTCTGTGATGATCAAGTTTGAAATTAATGCTGGTATATTATCTATAAAACTCACACACCAATGTTTATTTCAACCCATCATTATTAAAGTTCCTCATTGCTGCTCTGGGACATTACATAGCACAGAATAACCTTGACTATCACTGAAAAAATTAAGAATTGTCTTTAAAGGTCTTTGAACAACTTGTAAGAATCCTGTGGCTTTTCACAAAAAACAGACTGACACTCAGCACACAGTGGGAGAACAACAGGGAGTTGTATATGAAGAAGATAGCTCTAGGCATAGTAAACAGATAGTCTATCTCTTCCATTATTTTATTTTTATTCTTTCACTCATTTTTCCCCATTATTTTAATAGGCTATCTATCCATGGAAAAGCCAGATTGAGAAGTTTATTTTAATGTGCTTCAGGGTTGGCAATTTTTTACTATCTATTGATGAATACAGGGCTTAATAGAACTGCTGATTTTTTTAAAAAATTGGGTAGGTACTTTCTGGCTGTCGAACCCAGGAGAAATAAAGCAAAAGTGCCAATTTATATGATGACAGCATTTGTAAAGCTGCCTTTACCACTCTGGAATTTTAACTCAGGAAAGGAAGATGGAGTACATGAAAAATTTTAAATCCTTTTACAAAATTCTTTAGCAGGAATCTGATTAAATCTTAACTTGCCATCTTAGTCTGGATTGAACTCAAAATTCCTCACTGCTTTTAGAGTAGAAAATATCAGAAAAGAGATAAATCAGATTTTTAACAATGAAAAGGAAAACCAAAGTAAGCCTTTGTGAACAGTATCTGTTAAACACATAAGATGTAAAACACTGGTCTAGTGGTGGGATGAGGAAAGGACCAAAACAAAGAACACTAGTATCTGCTTTCAAAGAACTTAATGTAAATACAAAGAACATGAAGAATCCTTTATAAAGCACTGCTCTGGTTTGCTTGTTGTTCTAAGTTTGCTGCTATATACATACAGGCTGGGCAGGAAATGTGTCTTGTCTTATTTATCACAATAGCCCCAGTGCCTATTGCAATGCCTGGCACAATGTAAATAATCAGAAATTTGCTGGACAAAGATTTTCAACAGCCATGTCAATACTGACGTTTGCTTTCCTTGACTTCAATGACTTAGCCCCTTTTGACAGACAGAACAGCCCTCCAAAGATGTCCTTTCTCCTTTCACTCCTACCCCCAGCCTAGCTTTCCTTACATGACAAAAAGACTTTCAGTTATTATTAAGATTAAGGATGCTAAAATGGGGAGGTTGGCCTAAATTATCCAAGTGGGCCCAATCTAATCAACCACAAAAGTCCTTTAAAGTGAAGAGGAAGACAAAAAGTGGATCACAGAGATGAGACAGAAGAAGGAGGAGGAAGTACCTTAAGTGTGAAAGGGACTTAACTTGTTGTTGCTGGCTTTTAAAATAGAGGAAAGAATGCCATAAATCAAGGTATGAGGGTAGTCTTTAGGGTCTGAGAAGGGTCCTCATGCGATAGCCAGTAAGGCAACTGGGATGTCAGCTCTACAACTGGAAGGAAAAGAATCCTATCCTGATGAAACCTTGATTTTAGCCCAGCTGGACCCTCCTGACCTACAGAATGTAAGATAATAGATTTCTGTTGTTTAAGCCACAAAGCCTGTAGTGATTTGCCACTGCAGCAACAGAAAACAAATGCGCCCCCTGTAACTTCTACTCTAGCAACCTGAATGTATAGCCTCTTGTCATCACCTTGACACTCTTTCAAAGATCTTAAATCCTTAAATGCTTCAATCTGACCACAATCTCCTATTAACTCTTCTACTTCATGCTGCTGGTACCTGTCCTTATGAAGGAAAATACCTTGTTTAAAGGAAGGGATATCCTGAAACAAGATGTGTTGTTTACCAATCCCAAATTCTATTTTCTAGTTACAATGTTCAGTTAGCATCCTACCAAAGAGTGCACGATTGCTCCACAGAATGATTATAATAAAACTGCAAATTTCCTTGCAACAGGCAGTACCGAGGACATACACAGAAATGTGTTATTGAACAACCCAGCATGTCAAATCCAGATTAACTTACTTTCAAAGGAAAAGCCTTTTGTTTTTAAATCTGGAACCATTTCTTTGCCTCTTTATATTTATATACTTGCTCTAAAATATTAAAAAAAAACGTCATAAACAATCTGTTTAACAGTAATTAGAATTTTATCTAGTTAAAACAACAGCAGAGCACGCCACAACACAGATGGCAGAAGACTTTCTCCTTGCTTGATCAGTGTCAAAGAACTGTTCTCCTATTTCATGATTAAGAAGAATTCTGTTGCAGGCAATCTCATTTACAAAACACACGCTAGTGAGTGAAAGGATAACTTTATTAAGAAAGCCTTTGTTCAGCAGAACTCTTGGCTATTTCTCAATGTAAAGATTTTTCTTACTGCCCAGATAAAACCTAGCCAAATATATGATTAAGGCATCAGAATGGATGGAAGTCTGTACTATTGATCTCACTCTGGTCCCAAGTCCACAAGCACACTCATTCCTTATGGAGGTTTCCAAACTTGGAGCTCTTAAAAATCCCAGTGTTCAACTTATACCCCATACCAATGAACTCAGAATATCTGGGGATGGGACAGGCCTAAGTACTTTTAAAGATCCCAAGGTAGTTCCAGTATGATTTATGACTAGCAATGTGGCATGGTATAGTGCACTTTATGGAACTGGCGGCCTGGGATCTGGCACTGATCCTGCCACCAGCAGCTTGGGTATATCACTGACTGGGTAACCATTTCCTCATCTCTAAAAAGATAAGGCTGGGTAAATTATTGCTAATACTGAACATATTATGAGTCTAGGATGAGATTCCTTAGTTCTCTTCTAAAGATTAAACTGCCTCAACTTTAAATGCCTCCCCCAACCAAAATCCAAATCTGTGACCTGATACTTTTTCCAGCCTATTAAGAGCTTATTTTTGTAAAGAAAGATTATTTTATAGTAGGGAGCAAATTTAGCTATACTTCAACTGCTCAAATTTTGATACATCATTTTGTCTAACCAGGTCATAAAGTAGTATATGGACTGGGGATGATGGGAACCTTGAATGAACTTAAAATACGGCTTACTATTAGACTATTTCTTGAAATCCCATTAAATTATATACTACATGTATTCTGATTTTCCTAAGTAGCATTCCTGGTTTTATTTAAGTCACAGAGGCGCAACATGATTTTAACTTTTCACTAATGTTAACTTATTTCTTAAAAGCAAAGCATTAAGGACATGGGAAAACAGGGGTCGAGAACTCCTGAATAGCAGCTGTGTTTGGCAGCGTCAAGCAGAGCCCTCACCCACATCCAGCCCTCTCACAAATGCATGCCACCAGAGATGAGGGTGCTTGAAAAAAAAGGCTAATCCATTCAACACGTAAGCGCTTCATAGTACCAGCGTTTGCGGACTAGGTGGCACACTTCTATAATGGATCTCCAATGATCCCTGCATTCCTGGTACTCACAGGCTTGTGTAATTAATTCCCTGTTCCCCTGAGTCTGGGCTGGGCCTACTGACTTCCTTCTGAAGATCAGAATAGGGCAAAAGTGAAGGGATGTCACTTCTGTGATTAGGTTAAAAATGATGATGATGTCCTCCTACTTGCTAGCACTCTCTTCTGCTGGTACTCTTTCTTGCTCTCTTGCTTACTTGCTCTGAGGGAGATACTCTGGAAAGGTCCACGTAGCAAGGGACCAAGGGAGGCCTCTGACCAACAGCCCAACAAGGAAATGAATCCTGCCAACAACCATGTGAGTGAGCTAGGAAGTGGATCCTTCCACAGTAAACTTTCAGATGAGACTGCAGGCCTACTCAACACACTGACTGTAGCCTTGTAAAAGACCCACCTAAGCCATTCTTATATTCCTGACCTACAGTGAGATGATGTGTTTTTTTTTTAAAGATTTTATTTATTTATTTATTTATTTATTTATTTATTTGATAGACACACAGAGAGAGAGGGAACAGAAGCAGGGGGAGTGGGAGAAGGAGAAGCAGGCTTCCTGCCAAGCAGAGAGCCCGATGCGGGGCTTGATCCCAGAACTCTGGAATCATGACCTGAGCTGAAGGCAGATGCTTAATGACTGAGCCACCCAGGCGCCCCAGATGATGTGGTTTTGAGCTGCTAAGATTTGAAGGCAATTTATTAGGCAGCAATAGATAATATAGGCACATAACACATTAACACTGAACATTGTACTGAAGGAACCAAGAGTTGAGCAATGAGTAGGATCAAGGTATTCACAATCTAGTAATGGGTGAGAGACATGTACATAAATGTAATAGTGTTTTAAGCAGTCTAACAGAAGTACGTATGTGCAGGGTACAGTGGCGACTTAAGAAAGAGTTTGTTTTTGGAAGGGCACAGGCAATGAAGTTCTCTGAAAGAGGGAATGTGAGTTATAAGCATGAATATAACGGGCAGTTTGGAAAACTATAGGTAATCTGGTAAATCTGGAACATAGAGGGCAGAGATGATTATTAGTCCTCCAACTTCAAAAATGTGCAAGCGTTTATAGGTAGCATAAGAGTCAAAGAACTTTCTAGTATTGTATATAGACAGTGTAACTTTAGTTAATTAGTAAACTCTCAACCTCCACTAGATTACAGAACATTACTTTATTATGGAATAATATCACTAATTATGAATAAATGGTCTATGCTCCAAGATAGGACTTGGCAAGGGCCAAGCTTTCCACCTGTATACTAGATCCCAATTACCCTCCACCTATGCAAGGAAAATGCTCCAGCAATGACCTCTTCTCTCTACTGTACTGCCAAATATTCCCCTTCTAAGGGGTCACTCTCACCCCATATTTAAAAACAAAAATAAACTCCCTCCCTTAACTCTACATGCCATGTGTGTATAGCTCCCCCTTTATAATAAAATTAAAAAGTGTTGTCAATACTCACCATCTCATCTCTTGAATCCCTGTCAACCAGGTTTTATTCTCCACCTATTTGTCAAACTTGCCCTTAATAAAGTCAATAATGACTTCCATATTGCTAAATACAATTATCAATTCTCAGTCTTCCTCTTACTTTACCTATGACCAGCAGCTAACACAAACAGTAACTCCTCCTATAAAATACATGGTTCCCAGAACACCAACTCTCCTGGTTTTCATCTTTCTCACTCTCTTTTGCTGGTTCATTTCTCTTCTCCCTAAATACAGAATGTTCCAGAATCCAGTCCTCAGACCTCTTCTCTCTAGTGTGACACTAATTTATAAAAAGAAATATATATATTTGGTTTCTCTGTTTCTGGCAAAACTCCTGAAACTCTTGGAATTTCCTAAGAGATGAGAACAATAAAGGTGTCTTTTGTTGTGTTAATGAGGTGATTTAGAAAGTACGAAGGACGTTACAGGAAGACCAACCTGAATTCAGAAGATTGAAACTTTCAGTCTCACCCATCTGACCTCTGGTAAAGGAGAGGGGCAAGTGGCTAGAGGTTGACTCAGTCACCAATGGCCAATGATTTAATCAATTGTGCCTATGTAATGAAGCCTCCATAAAACATACAATAGGAGGAGTTTAGGAAACCTTCCAAGTTGGTGAACACATGAACATCTGTAAAGAGTGATGTGCTCCCTGGGAGCCCAGAAGCTCTGCACCCTTTCTTCATACCTTGCCCTATGCATCTCCTTCCACTTTGCTATTCCTGAGTTACATTCTTTTATAATAAACTAGTAATCTCTAAGTAAAGTATTTGAGTTCTGTTAGCCACTCTAGCATAAATTAACCAAATGCAAGAACAGGGGTCACTGGGAACACCTGAACTTGTGTCTGGTATCTGAAAGGGGCATTAGTCTTGTAGGACTGAACCCTTAACATGAGGAACCTGAAGCTCTCTCTGGACAGTTAGAATTGAGTTAAATTGTAGGACATTCAGCTGGCATCTCAAGAACTGCATGGTGTTGGGGGGAAATTGGGTATAGAACAGTACTTCCATCTACATTCATTCTCTAGGTGACTTCGGCTCAGGTCATCATCTCCAGGTCCTGGAATGAAGCTTGATCAGGCTCCCTGCTCCCTTTCCTTCTGCCCCTCCCCCACTCATGCTCAAGTGTGTGCGCATGTGCTCGCTCGCACGCTCTGTCTCAAATAAAATCTGTAAAAAAACAAAAACAAAAACCAAACTCCTAAATAACCTCACCACCACCCAACCAACCCACAAACTTGCTTCTCCTTCCACAGTCTTCCATCTTAGCAAATGGTAACTATAAGTTTCTGATAGCTTAGGCCCAAACATCTACTGTTAGCCCTGCTTTCTCTCTCCCTCTTATTGCTTATCAGCAAAACCTGTTGTCTTCACTTTTAAAACAGAATCCAACCATATTTCATCATCTCCACTGCTACCAAGCACACACAGATTATTACAATAGTCTCCTAAATGATCTATTTCTGCCTCAAACCCCCACTCTCCCCCCGCTGGTGATAATTAAAAAAAAAAAAAAAAAAAAAAAAAAAGACCATGCGATAACTCTGCTCAAAACTCTCTAATGACGTCCTTTTTTTAGATTAAAAGGCAAAGTCCCCTTAAGTTCAATTAATTAGCTTGCCATTACTTCTCTAACCTCATCTAATATTCTCCCTTAGGCTCACTCCACTCAGTCACACTGGCCTCCTCCCTGTTCCTCGAACACATGAAGCACACTTCCCTTATAGCCACTGAACTTACTTTTACCTTGGAACAGGAATACTCTTCTCTAAGACTGCTGTTTGTATAGATTGTTCCTTCATGTCTTTGCTCAGTCGTTCCCTTGTTTCTCTGGCCTGCGCTCTCCTCCAATGCCTCCCAACATTCCCCATGGCCTTTCCATCTCTTATTTTTCTCTACAGTACCTATTGTTATCTGGCATACTATGTATCTCATCTGGTATTTTCTGTCTCCCTTCACTAGAATGTAAGTTTCATAAGAATAGGAATTTTTGTCTCTTTTCTTTCCTGTTGTATATTGCTATAGAACAGTACCTGACAATAGTAGGCACTGTATTAACATTTTTGGTCAATGAATGACTGAACCAACCAAGGGGATCCTCTCACTGACTCATTCTAATATCGTTAGGGGAATAATCTCAATAATTTCAAAGGTACCAAAATATTACATCCATATTTCAATCATTATGATTTACGTTCTGGCAGATTTAAGTCTCTAATTATATTCATATTGGGATCACATTCGTTCATTCCCTTCGATGAATACTAATTATGTGGGGAACAGTAGCGCAGATTCATCTTAAACAAGGAGAACCCCCCTTTTTTTTTTTAAGGATTTATTGATTTATCTGAGAGAGAGGGAGAAAGAAAGGGAGGGCAGGAAGAGACACAATCTCAAACAGACTGTGCACCAACCGCGGAGTCTGAGTCAGGGCTCCATCTCACAACCCTGAGATTAAGACCTGAGACAAAAGCAAGAGTTGGATGCTCAACAGAATGCGCCCCCCGGATTTATTTTTAAAATAATTTTCCATAGGGGTGTCTATGGAGGCTCAGTAGGTTAAGCGTCTGCTTTTGGCTCAGGTCATAATCCCGGGACCCTGTGATCAAGCCCCTGGACAGGCTACATGCTCGGTGTGGAGCCTGCTTCTCCCTCTTCCTCTGCCTCTACCCTCTGCTTGTGCACTCTCTCTCAAATAAATAAAATCTTAAAAAAATTTTTTTCTATAGATAATCTTTAGTGAAAAATCTACACACAATATTTCGTAGGATATAACTTAAGAATTTGCAAAGTCTAGGAGTAGAGAAGAGGTTAAGGAAAAATTTCAATCAAATTTTACTAGTACAAAAAAACTATTTTTAAGATTTTATAATTTTTTCATAGGTTAATTTATAACCTTTGCATAATACAGTATCATGTATTTTCCATCTATACTCCACCCTACATTTTTCTTCTCCTGAACTATCAGTGATAAAAGAAATGAACTATTTAGATGAAACTTAACAGATTCTCAAAGAACAGGACTTGATCGAGTTGAGATAAAATAATTTTATAACTATATTTTTACATTTGTATAATGCTTTACACAAATGCTTTCACATCTTTATGATCTTCATACTGATACGTACAGTAAGCAGGCAGATATTATCACACCTCACCCACCTCCCACATACTTACACACACTTTACAGATGGAAAAAAACTGAGTCTTAAAAAGATTAACTGACTTGCTCAGGGGCACAAAACTATATAAGTGGTTCAACCTGGACATTAACCAAGTTCTTTCCAATACAAGTCTAGTGTTTTCTATCACAACCGTATTACCTCGCCCAGTGATTAAAGAAAGGTACCACTGCCTAAGTCTACAAAACTTGACTATAAAAGCCTCTGCGTTCAGGACTGGATATTTTCACATTCCAACCTATTATAAAATGCTTTGCAGATGCTACAAATGTGCTAACATTCTCACAGAAAAAAAGGAGAAAAAGCCCAAGAAGTCAATAAAATGGAGTAAAGAAAACTCAGTATCCAAAGCAGTAGTGATAAGATTAATGGTTATTCTCTGCACATAAGATAAATGTTTTTGAACCATTCAACTATCAAACAGATACTTAATACCACTGCAGCCAGAAGAAGATATTTAACAAAGTCAATTCCAGGTAAAAATCACTTATTACCTCTAGAACTCATACTAGGTCCTTATCTGAACAACCCTGGAAATCCAGAATGAAATAAGAGTGAATTCTTTTTGCCCATCTCCCCTAGAGTTCAACTCAGCTTTAGATTAACAAATTTTTTCATGACTTGTTTCATCTGGACTTCTTCATGAAGTCCTCTAATATTCTAAGATGAGGAGAGAGAGGGATTCCTTTATCATTCCATCTGCATCCTAAAGCAATACAAAAGTGGGTTAAGAGTCTAACTCTTTAAAAAGAATACATTCGTGTGAGATTAAAAGCTTTGTTCTTCTTATCATCAGAACCTGTGTGTCTCCCACCCATATTAAAAGTTCTCCTAGCAGAATTCTAGGTTCATTTCTGAAGCCAATTCAGGCTTACCTGGGACTCTCAAACTGCAAATATGGCTGCCAGCCCAGTGAGCAATAGTACACAGGAATTGACAGAACCTGGCCTAAGTAGGGAGAGCCATTCATTTCTAGGACCAGAAAAGACTAACCTAAAACTATATAGTACTTCACTACACATGGTGTGCTTCTTTGAAACAGTATTTGCTACCACAGATACTCTTGTTGCTTCCATTTTTCAGCCAGTATCTATGGACTGACATGCTACATCAGACTTTATTTCCAGTTCCTTCAAGAAAATAAACAGTTGGAGGGAAGATAAAAAAAAAAAAAAAAAAAAAGACTTAAAATTACTCTAAAGGAAATATGTGATGCAATTAATAGTGGTTTGGGACCAACACCCTAAGTAATAAAAATGATCTTTGTCTGGAATATCCCCTGCAAAGTCTGAAATAGAGTAAGATAAGCAAGGTGCCTAGGGCACAATATTTAAGGAGGCTCTGAATCCACAGGCAGTTCAAGTGCAGGATTGGCACCTGAGAGTGTTTCCTTAAATTCTGTACTGTAGGTGCCCCACTGCCTCACCAATTCAGAGCCCTGATCCACTGTGAGATATATATATCTATATACATATTCATCAATAAAATATATATTCATCAAATATATATATTCATCCACTGTGATATATATATATATATATATGTGTGTGTGTGTGTGTGTGTATATATATAAAATTATATATACACACACGCATATATGTATGTATGTATATATATATATATGTTCATCAAAGGCATAGTGGAAGATTTTGTGGCTTTAAGAACTACCTAAGCAGAATTTGAAGTTTGAAATCCTGATCACATTCATCATGACCATCTTCTGAATATAATGAGAGGCTTGACATTTTGCACATATTCTGAAAAATGACAATTGCACATATCTTAGAAAAAGGAAAAGTTTATAGTGTAAATGGAAAAGTTTAGTGTTTATGGAGAGATTTCCACTTTGAACATGAAGGACAAAGAAGGCCTGGAATTATTCTTCTGTCTCAACAACTAGAAACTAGACAAAATATAGGAAACAACGGTTTTCAAATACTGAACAAAGGCGACACAGGACTGTGATCCTAGACTACTGCTCATAAAGGGCAATAAATTAGAGAAACCTCTAATTTTCCACCTGGAGGTAACTTCCAGGCAATGGTACAGAGAAGTCTGATAACCCCAAAAGAATCTAGCACTATTACTGAGTTAAAAAGACACAGATCAAAGTTAAGAGAGGCCAAGGTGGCTAGAACTGTGTGTGTGGGTGTAGGATACAGATTTACTGAGAGATCTACACAAAGAAAGAGTTCCAAAAAAATGCCTGAGGGTTCTATTGGATCTTAGCTGAATACAATTTGTGCATGTAGAAAGTGAAACCGCAAGAGGCCAGGCAAAATAAAAATCAAACTCTAAGGAAAGAATATTACCAGGAAGCTGTCAGATAAAAATTGTCAGAGCTCACAAAGGGCCAGGAATTGTTAAAGTTTCCCCTATCCAAAGTGGAAAGATCTTGCTGAATATGGAAGCCACCAGTGACTCCAGAAGGGCCATGCCTTAGAAGTGAGGTTAATTTGGTCCTATACCACAGGGGTGCCTGGGTGGCTCAGTTGGTTAAGCATCTGCCTTCAGCTTAGGTCATGATCTCAGGGTCCTGGGATCGGACCCCACTCAGGAGCAGGCTCCCTGCTCAGTGAGGGTCTGCTTCTCCCTCTCCCTCTGTGCTCTCTCAAGTAAATAAATAAAAAAATAAATTAGTCCTACTGTAAAGGCAATTCTGGGTTTGTCCTGAAACTGCTTAAAAAGAAGACATAAAAGGACCAAACTTACCTGCAACTTAGCAGTTTACCATAAAAATTCTGACATTCTTTAATGTAATACAGCAAATTCCAGCAAACATAAAACAAAGATGAGCATACAATAATCAAAAAGCAGGGGCGCCTGGGTGGCTCAGTGGGTTAAGCCTCTGCCTTTGGCTCAGGTCATGATCTCAGGGTCCTGGGATCGAGCCCCGCATCGGGCTCTCTGCTCAGCAGTGAGCCTGCTTCCTCCTCTCTCTGCCTGCCTCTCTGCCTACTTGTGATCTCTCTCTCTGTCAAATAAATAAATAAAATCTTAAAAAAAAATCAAAAAGCAATAATCAAAAATATAATAATCATAAAATAATAAAAAACTACTTTAAAATACTGGACAAAAATAGGTTTATGAATAAACAATAAAATGTGACCCATGAACTAGAAAACCATAGCCAGTATTAATAGAACCAGAAATGAAAGAGAGGAGCAAATCAGATGAAGATATGAGAACAGCTAAAATTGATATATTTCCTCAATAACATAATAAAGTATTTGAATATAATGAGACAAGAAAACCTATAAAAACAAATCAAATGGAACATCTAGAGTTGAAAAATATAATATCTGAAATAAAAATATCATTGGAAGGGATTTATAGTAGATAAGCCACTGTAGAAGTAAACCTGGAGACCAAAGAATAATACTATACTAAAAAGGAGAGCGGGGTTAACAAAGATGTTCCCCTTCCCCAAATGAACAGACTCAGTGACCTGTGGGATAGTATCAGCAGTCTAACATAACTGAAGCATGAAAACAAAAGAGGTAGAGCAATGTCAGAAAAAATAATGGCTGAGAAAATTTCAATTTGTTCAATACCTCAAATTCACAGTTCCAAGAAGTCCAAGGAATCCCACACAGGATAAACACAAAAACACATTCACACGTACACATAAAGTACCTCATAAACCAATTACTGAAAACAGGGATGAAACATCTTAAAAGCAGCAGGAGGAAGAAGGTACGTTACACACAACGGAACAAAGAATTACCACAAATTCCTCCTCAGAAGGTATCCAAGCCAGAAGACAACAAAATAAAATCTAGCAAAAAGGTAAAAAACAAAGTGACCTACTATGCAGAAGAGAATTAATATACCAAGCTCAAGCAATATACCAAGCTCATGCTTGAGCTTGGTATATCCTTAGAAAACATTCTCTAACTAATACAGGTGGTTTACTGTACCTAATGTGTTTGTGTAAACAATATGATTTATGCTAAACACCTACTTTCCTTCTGGGAGACTGGTATTTTGGTGTATGCTAGGCGGACGATGCTCACATGACCAACTCTCAATAAAAACTTTGGACACAGAGTCTCTAATGGGCTTCTCTGTTAGACAACATTTTTCATGTGCTGACATAATTCATTGTTAAGAAAATTAAACATATCCTGTGTGACTCCACTGGGAGAAGACTCTTAGAAGACTCTTGTGCTTTGTTTTCTCCAGACTTTACTCACGTACCTTTTCCCTTTGCTAATTTGGCCTTGCATCCTTTCACCGTAATAAATCATGAGTATAACTATATACCCAGTCCTGAGAATTCTCCTAGCGAACCACCAAACCTGAAGGCAGTCCTGGAGACTCTTAATACACTAAAATCCAGTACCAGAAAAAATATTTTTCCAAAATGTTGATAAGATACTTTTTAGACAAATAAAATTGCGAGACTTTGTCACCAGCAGACTTGTACATTAAAAAAATGATGAGAAATAATTTCTGCAGAAAGAAACTGATGATAAACAAAAACATAAATCTATACAAAGAAATGAAGAGCACTAAAATGAGTAAATATGTCAATAAATATAAAATAGATTTTCCTTATTTTATTTTTTTAATATTTTATTTATTTATTTGACAGGGAGAGAGATCACAAGTAGGCAGAGAGGCAGGCAGAGAGAGAGAGGGAAGCAGCCTCCCCGCTGAGCAGAGAGCCTGATGTGGGACTCGATACCAGGACCCTGAGATTTTCCTTATTTTAGGCACCCAGATTTTCCTTATTTTAAAAGAATAATCTATTATGGGGTTTGTAAAATATATAGAAGTAAAACATATGATAACATTTGGAAAAGTGATGGGATAAGGGAAAAACATACTGTGCTTAAAGTCACACATTATATATGAAGTGATAGATTATTTGTAGGAAGATTGTGGTAAGTTAAAGGTGCTTATTATAACCATGTCAACCACTGAAAAAGAAAAAAATAGTTATAGTTCATAAGGCAATAGTGAAGATAAAATCATATACGAAATGTACTCAATTTAAAAGATGGTAAGAGTAAAAAAAGTAGAGATGGGAAAAAGGAAACAAATAGCAAGATGGCAGAAATAAGCCCAATCACATTATATAATACTTGACTGAAAGGAAGAGATTATCAAATTGTATAAAATATTGTCTAAAAGAAACCTACCTTAAATATAAAAACCAAAAAGGTTAAAATTAAAGGATTATAGAAATATACCAGGCTACCACTAATCAATAAAGAGATGGAATAGGGGCGCCTGGGTGGCTCAGTGGGTTAAAGCCTCTGCCTTGGGCTCAGGTCATGATCTCAGGGTCCTGGGATGGAGCCCCACGTTGAGCTCTCTGCTCAGCAGGGGGCCTGCTTCCTCCTCTCTTTCTGCCTGCCTCTCTGCCTACTTGTGATCTCTGTCTGTCAAATAAATAAATAAAATCTTAAAAAAAAAAAGAGCTGGAATAGCTTTCTTAATATCAGATAAAGTATATTTCATAGCTAAGACTATTACCAAAGATAAAAAGGGTCATCTCATAATGATAAAGGAATCAATTTAATCATAAAGACGTAAGAATTCTAAACCAAACAGCTTCAAAATACATAAAGCAAAAACTGATAAAATTGCAAGGAAAAACAGACAAATCCACAATTATTGTCAGTGATTTCAACACTACTGTCTCAATATGTGATAGAACAAGTACACAGAAAATAAGCAAGGATATAGCAGACTTGAACAATACTATCAACCAACTTGATCTAACTGAATTTAAAGAACATTCCACCACCAGCAGAATATACATTATTTTCAAACACACACAGAACCATTATCCAAGAGACTATATTCTGAGCCACAAAACCATTCTCAATAATTTTAAGAAGTTTAAATCATAAAAAAGTCTATTATCAAAAGGAATTAAATTAGAAATTAAAATCTGAACATCTTCAAAATCCCCAAACATCTAGAAACATCTGTATCTTAAAAAAGAAAGTCTGAAATCAATGACCTAAGATTCCACCTTAAGAAATTAGTAAGAGAAGAGCAAAATAAACCTAAACAGTAAATAAATGTTCTCTCCTTTTCTGTAAAAAAAAGTAAGCAGAAGATGAGGGGTGCAGGGGGTCGGGGATAAGGAGAATAAAAGGTCAGGACAACAAAACAGAAAACAGGTAGAAAAAAAGCTAATTTTTTGATATTAGTAAAACGTAAAATGGTAAAGACACTTTGGAAGACAGTTTGGCAGTGTCTTATAAAACGAAACTTTTTTTTAAAAAAGATTTTATTTATTCATTTGACAGAGAGAGAGAGATAGCACAAGCACGGGGAGGAACAGGCAGAGAGGGAGAGGGAAAAGCAGGATGCGGGGCTGGATCCCAGGACGCTGGGATCAAGATCTGAGCTGAAGGCAGTCTGAGCCATCCAAGTGCCCCATAAAAACAAAACATATTCTTATACAATCCAATTGACCCAAATGAGTTGAAAATATATCTCTACACAAAAACCTGGACATTAATATTTATATAAGCCTTATTTATAATTGTCAAAACTTGAGGGGTGCCTGGGTGGCTCAGTCAGGCAAGCATCTGCCTTCAGCTCAGGTCACGATCTCAGGGTCCTGAAATGGAGCCCGACATCCAGCTCCATGCTCAGCAGGAAGTCTGCTTCTCCATCTCCCTCTGCCTCTCCCCCAGTGGCTCGTGTGCACTCTTTAATAAGCGAATAAAATTTTTTTTTTGTAATAAGTGAATAAAATCTTTAAACGAAACAAAACAAAAACTTGCAAGCAACAAGATGTCCTTCAGTAGCTGAATGGGTAAACTGTGGAACATCCATACAATATTCCATTGGAATATTCTTCAGGGTTTTAGAAAGAGCTATCAAGCCATGACAAGAAAAGGAGGAAACTTAAATGCATATTACTAAGTAAAGGAAACCAATGTGAAAAGGCATATGACATTCTGGAAAAGCCAAAACTATGCCAGGAGTTGGGGGAGGGAGAAATGAACAGGCACTGCACACAATTTTTGGAGCCGTCAAACTACTCTATATAATGCTATAATGGTGAATATAGGTCATTAAACATTTGTCCAAACCCATACAACACCAAGAGTGAATCCTAATGTAAACTATGGACTTTGGGTGATAATGATATGTCAATGTAGATTCACTGAGTATTAGTGGTGGAAGAGGCTGTGCACACGTGAGAGCAGGAGGTATATAGAAAAATCTGTACTTTCCACTCAACTTTGCTGGGAACCTAGAACTACTCTAAAAAACAAAATCTGTTTTAAAAGAAATTTTCAGGGGCACCTGGGTGGCTCAGTCATTAAGTGTCTGCCTTCAGCTCAGGTTGTGATCCCTGGGATCCTGGAACAGAGCCCACATTGGGCTCTCTGCTCAATAGGAAACCTACTTCTCCCTCTCCCACTCCCCTGCTTGTGTTCCCTCTCTCGCTGTGTCCCTCTCTGTCAAATAAATAAGTAAAATCTTTAAAAAAATAAAAAATAAAAAATAAAAGAGGGCGCCTGGGTGGCTCAGTGGGTTAAGGCCTCTGCCCTCGGCTCAGGTCATGGTCCCAGGGTCCTGGGATCGAGCCCCGCATCGGGCTCTCTGCTCAGCGTGGAGCCTGCTTCCCCCTCTCTCTCTTCCTGCCTCTCTGCCTTCCTATGATCTCTCTCTCTCTGTCAAATAAATAAATCTTTAAAAAAAAAATGAATTGTTAAAAAAACCTTTATAGAAGATTCTATCCTTTAATGAATACATGTTCTCATTTTTTTATTCTTTATTCACTCATGTTAACACTTTTCTTCATTTGCAAGAAGAATAAAATCTTCCTCAAAAAAAAAAAAGATGTAATAATTACATGAAAGCAGTCTAAGAAATGTAATGAAGGGAAGAGGAAGACAGGGAGGGAGAGTGTGATTGATTCCTCCAATGCAGTAATTGTGAGGTTATTTAGTCTCTAAATTTCAATGTTTTCTTGTACAAAATGGGGACACTAATACTCTCCCACCAGGTTGAAGGAAGAATAAAATGCATAAATATTAGGTACTTGGTATGCTAGTACATAGTAACAGAGTCAACATACGTTAGTTCCTTTTTCCTTCCGAAATCTATAAGCAATATTTCTCATATAAAAAAGGCAAATTACAGAGCCAGTCTTCTCATTTAGAACCACATCCAACATGACAGAGAGCAGCAACTAGGTCAAAACAAAATGGTAAATGATGTCAATTCAAGAAGCATCTATGTTTTCAGATTTTAATGTAATAAAATACAGAAACTATATTTAACATAGTTTATTAATATATTCAGATTCCACTTGTACATTAACCTAAGACATGATGACTATATTAAATAGTATTTTAAAAGTCAAATTCCTCACCATCACCTTAATTTCATTCAACACCAAAGAGGAATTTTTGCTTATTAGGGTTCTCAGCAATGAAATGCAAATCTCCTTTGGCAATAACAATCAAACTCCACCCACATTTCTGTGGGAGACCTCAGGGTTCTTCAAAATAATAATGTCCCAAAGAAGGAAAAAGTGCATTTGAGAAAAGTCAATAACTGGAATAAATAAATAAATAAATAAATAAATCCATCAACCCTGCAAGCAAGATAAAGCACTACAGCTTACATTTACTCTACGGCTGCTATCTTCAAAAACAGCTTTAACCAAGGCAAAAATCTGAAGTAAAAAAATTGTAGGTAATACCTGAAAAGTTGCTACTAGGATACACTTAGTAGAATCAAGCATTCAAACAACTGTTTACAATAAAACATCTTTTACTCATTGAGCATCTAATTTCAAAAAAGCTGCACACACCTCTCTCTTCTACTGATAGCTCTTGAATACTCAAAACCTAAGATCAATTATTTTTTAGGACCAGAATCTTCTGTTTTTTAGGTTTTCTCCCTTTAAATGCCCACTCTTTAATTAGCGTAACAATTAACACAATTTAAAATTGTGTTACTCCACACTTCTCATATTTCTTTCACATCATTTTATTTGACTCCTATAAGAACAACTTCACGAGAAGATATTTCATCTTAGAGAGAAGACAGCTGAAGGTCTGAGAGATGAAGTGATTTGCCCATGATCAAACATAACTGGAAAGCAGTGAAGCTAGAATTAATTAGAACCCTAATCACAACCCAACTCACTTTCTACTTTATCACAATGCTCCAGGCAATTTTTTTTTTTTTAAGATTTTATTTATTTATTTGACAGACAGAGATCACAGGCAGGCAGAGAGGAAGGCAGAGAGGAAGGGAAGCAGGCTCCCTGCTGAGCAGAGAGCCCAATGTGGGGCTCGATCCCAGGACCCTGGGATCATGACCCGAGCCGAAGGCAGAGGCTTTAACCTGCTGAGCCACCCAGGCGCCCCACTCCAGGCAATTTTTGAAGAGAGAAAGGAGATACAAATCAAATCACTGAAGTCTCTATGTAAATGGCAGCTAAGTCAATTATCTGGAGGTGAAAGGGGTTAAAAATTATTGGTTACAAGGAGAAACAGATTCAAATTTGCCAACTATCTCCAATCTTTTCACTATTTCAAGATTCTCTTTTTAAAGAAAGGAATGCTTACTAATTGCTGTATTGCTTTATATGATAGAAAGCTCTGAACATAGGCAATTAAATCAGTAAAATATGACTAAGCATATTTTGACTCATTATAAAAGTCTACCAGAAAAAGAATGAATAAGAAACCTCAGAGCATTAGGACACAACCAAAGCAGACACCGTGACTGCTCCAATATCCATTCCACAACTCTACGTGGCAGAAACTAGGAAAACTGACTTCAGCTCACCCTCACTGCCAGAAATTCAGAAATAAGGGCAATCATTCCAAAGAGACATGAAGAAAAGTTTTCTGGTAGTTTCTGGTTAAGTTTGTCCTTTCTGTCCAGAGGAAGCTGTGGGCTGTCCCACTGGATGGGGGGGGGGCACTAAACATGGGGCGCTCTGATTGGGCAGAGGCTGATGCCTCTGGTGGTAAAAGAATTCACCCAAGTGAGAGCAAAGGAGACGAAAGTTTACTGAATTCAAGGGAGCAGCAGGCAGGACAGCAGCAAAGATTGTCTATGACAAGGCAGCAGTAAATGCAGAGTGAGGGAGTTATGTAGACATACGAATTTTCCTTTCTTTGGTAAACTTAGAAACTGTGTCTGGGGGGCGCCTGGGGAGCTCAGTGGGTTAAGCCTCTGCCTTCCACGCTCGGGTCATGACCTCAGGGTCCTGGGATTGAGCCCCTGCATTGGGCTCTCTGCTCAGCGGGGAGCCTGCTCCCCTTCTCTCTCTGCCTACTTGTGATCTCTCTCTCTCTCTGTCAAATAAATAAATAAAATCTTAAAAAAAAAAAAAGGAAGGAAGGAAGGAAGGAAGAAAGAAAGAAAGCAAGCAAGCAAGCAAGCAAGCAAGCTGTGCCTGCTTGTAACTGGCCAGTTAGGGCCTATGGTTATTTTGAGGTAGGTTGCTTACTGAGCCTGTTTGCAATGCCTGTTTGCGTTTAGCTCAGTGGTCATCTGGGGCCCTTTTATCTTATTCAGGTTTCCATTGCTCAAACTTGTTGCCTAAAAGCAGCCTCTACAGATGCCAGACTTTTCTTCCTTGTAGAACATATGGTTCCTTCATGGCAACCATCATACAACTACAGAGAAAGTCCTTCCTTGGCATAAAGCCAGTATTATGGAACCTGAAGTAGAACAACGCGAAGAATCTGAATTCTTGGGATGCCTGGGTGGCTCAGTCGTTAAGTGTCTGCCTTCCGCTCAGATCATGATGCCAGGGTCCTGGGATTGAGCCCCACACTGGGCTCCCTGCTCAACAGGAAGCCTGCTTCTCCCTTTCCCACTCCCCCTGCTTGTGTTCCCTCTCTTGCTGTGTCTCCTTCTGCCAAATACATAAATAAAAAAATAAATAAATAAAAAAAAAAAGAATCTGAATTCTTGATGTCTTCAGTAGGGTAGTGAAGAGCTAATCCTGAAGACTACTGTCCTTTAACACTGCCGGTTATGTTAAGACAAAAAACTTCCTTGTTACACATTTGGAATGGGCCTTTGATACTCAGAGCCAAAAGAAGCCTAGCTGAAACAGACACTGAGATAACACATCTAGCTGATGAATTACAAAGATGCCTAAGAACTAAAATGAGCTTTTGGATTTCTAAAAAAAAAGATTTAAGAACACTTATTCTATTAGCAGGTTATTTCTTTAGTTAGTTAGTTAGGATTTTATTTATTTATTCGACAGAGAGTGGGAACACAAGTAGAGGGAGTAGGCAAGGGAGAAGCAGGCTACCCGTTGAGCAGTAAGCCAGGGCTTACTGGTTGAGCAGGCTACCTGTTGAGCAGTAAGCAGGGCTCAATCCCAGGACACTGGGATCATGACCTGAGCCAAAGGCATGACCTTAGCCACTGAGCCACCCAGACACCCCAGCAGGTAATTTAGATTTAGTAATATAAAATGAAAAAAGAAAATAGAATTTTGGAAAAGCAATGTAACAACTCCATGCTTATATTTTATAACTAAAATGTTTATAATTAATAAAAATTTTAATTAATAATTTTATAATTAATATTTTCTCTGACTTGGATATACCTGGAAGAGCTGGAGGGAGGCAGAGTCCATGAAGGGGAGAGGTATCATTATTTTGCATTGTATGCCCAACAGCTAAAATTGAGGAGGTGTTTGGGAAGCTGCAACAAAAATCATTGTTAATGGTTCAGGATCAGTCTTGGTCTTGGGAACCAACTACTAATTTTAGTCCTGGGTCTGATGTTCATTTTTATGAAAAATTTCTGGATGCCAAAATACAGAAAATACTTGTTAATTCTAAGTGCTACTAAAAGGAGTAAGTCTACAAAAACACTGTTAAAAAGAAAAATATAGGCCCAAAATGGCATCACTTGGGCAAGGCAAAGAACCAAACCAGGGTTTTAACCCCTAACCTAACTGCAGTTTCAACCTCCCACAGAAATATAAGTCTTAACATGTCCCTCAGGAATTTTTTGATAAGCACCAGTACAGTAATCTCTCACATGAACCCTCTCCATCCCCCAAAGAAAGATGAGGAAATCCACCTAATAATACCTCTTGCCCTTCTACCTAAGGGAAAGTGATCTTGCCTGGAACAATCCTTTCTTTTCTTTCACTAATAACATTCTTGCCCCACCTCCTTCCTATAAAAAAACTTCCAGTTTGTGAAGACCCTTGGAGCTCCCCTCTACTTGCTAGATAAGATGTTGCCCAATTCATAAATCACTTAATAAAGCCAAATAGATCTTCAAATTTACTCAGTTCAATTTTGTTCTTTGACAATATCAAACAAGGATACACTTAAATTCCTAAACAGCACTGTAATTTCTGTTCTCCAACACTGGGTACCTCCTAAGCCTCTGTTTATGATATTCTCTATTTGAGATGTTCTTCACCCCCTCAACTGGCTAAAATGATTCTTGCTCTAACCACCACTTGGCTCTCCCTTACCATGGCTTCCCAGAATCTTTCTTTAAAAGTATAAGGAGAAGGAAATGAGAGAGAAACAAAATAGTACACTAGAAAAAATAAATGCAGAGGAAGGGAGTAATGGAGGAACTGAAGAACAAAAGGGATACATTTTTTTTTTATAAAGATTTTATTTATTCATTTGACAGACAGAGATCACAAGCAGGCAGAGAGGCAAGAGGAGAGAGAGGGGGAAGCAGGCTCCCCACTGAGCAGAAAGCCGGACATGGCGCAGAATCCCAGAACTCTGGGATCATAACCCGAGCCGAAGGCAGAGGCTTTAACCCAATGAGCCACCCAGGCACCCCAGGGATACATATTTTTATTAAAAAGTCCTTCCCTATAGTTACTTTAAATGTAAACAGTTTAATTCCTCAATTAAAAAGCAGAGATTGGGGGTGCCTAGGTGGCTTAGTCAGTTAAGTGTCTGCCTTAGGCTCAGGTCATGATCCCAGGGTCCTGGGATTGAGCCCCACATCGGGCTCCCTGCTCAGCAGAGAGTCTGCTTCTCCCTCTCCCTTTGCTGCTCTCCCTGCTTGTGTATGCACTCTCCCTCTCGCTCTCTGTCAAATAAATAAAATCTTAAAAAAAAAAAAAGCAGAGATTGGTGGAAAGGATTTTAAAAGGTGACTGAACTATATGCTGTCTACAAGACACTCATTCTGGATCCAGAGAATCAAAGAGGCTAAAAGCAAAAAAATGAACAAAGACATCCCTTACAAACAGTAACCAAGAGAGAGCTAAAGTGGTTATATTTATATCAAACAAACTAAGGCTTAATTTTTTAAAATTTATTTGAGAGAAAGAGTGAAAGCAAGAGAGCACAAGTGGTGGGGGGAGAGAAGGAGGGGTAAAGAGACAGGGAGAGAGAGAATCCCAAGCAGACTCTGGGCTGAGCACAAAGCCCCACTCAGGGCTCCATCGCCCGACCCTGGGATCATGACCTGAACCAAAACCAAGAGTTGGATGCTTAACTGACTGAGTCACAAAGGCACCCCAGACAAAATAGACTAAGTCAAAAATAGTCACAAGAGACAAAGGAAGATATTATACACCGATAAAAGGTAAATCCAGCATGAAAATGTGTCAAATATAAACATGTGCACCTAACAACAGACCCTCAAAATATATAAAGCAAAAACTAACAGACCTGATGGGAGAAACATTCTATAGTAATAGCTGGATACTTCAATATCCCACTTTCAGTAGAAAAACCAGGTTGGTAATCAGTTAAGGAAATAGAAGACTTAAGCAACACTATAAGCCAACCAGACCTAACACATAAACACAGAACTTGCCACTTGACAGCACAACAGGGCATTCTGGAATATTCTTCTGAAGTTCACATGAACACTTCTTTTTTTTTTTTTTTTTTTTAATGATTTTACTTATTTATCTGACAGAAAGAGCACAAGCAGGGAGACTGCCAAGCAGAGGGAGATGAAGAGAGAGAAGTATGCTCCCTGCTGAGCAGAGTGCTGGATATGGGGCTCAATGCCAGAACTCTGGAAACCAAGACCTGAGCTGAAGGCAGACACTTAACCGAATGAGCCACCAAGGTGCCCCGCATATGAACACTTTCAAGATAAACCATAGGTTAGGCTACATACAAAAGTAAGTCTCAATAAATTTAAGAGACTGAAATCATACAAAGTATATTCTCTGGACACAACAGAATAAAATTAAACTCAGTAACAGAAGGAAAACTAGAAAACTACAGATATGTGGAAATTAAAAAGCTCTTAAAACAGACTCAAACAACTAAGTTATTGCAAACATCTACAGGGAAAAAAAGTTTTCAAGTCAGCAATCTAACTAAGGAACTAGAAAAAGAAGAGCAAACTAGTAAAAGAAAGTAAATAATAAAGATTAGAGTCCAGATAAATAGAGAATATAAAGACAACAGAGAGAATCAAGGAAACCAAAAGTTGGTAGTTGAAAAGATAAAATGACTAACTTTTAGCTAGACTAACTAAGAAAATACAGAGAAGACTCAAACTACTAAAATTAGAAATGAACATGGGACATTACCACTGACTTTAAAGAAATAAAAAGGATCATAAAAGAATACTATGAACAGGGCTCCTGGGTAGCTCAGTGGGTTAAGCTCCTGCCTTTGGCTCAGGTCATGATCTCAGAGTCCTGGGATGGAGTCCCGCATCCGGCTCTCTGCTCAGCAGGGAGCCTGCTTCCTTCTCTCTCTCTCTGCCTGCCTTTCTGCCTACTTGTGATCTCTCTCTGTCAAATAAATGAATAAAATCTTAGAAAAAAAAAAAGGATACTATGAACAAATGAACGCCAACAAATTAGATAACCTAGATGAGATGCACAAATTCCTAAAAGACATGATCTATTGATCTATAACAAGAGACTGAATGAGTAATCAAAAACCTCCCAAAGTATTAACACCAATCCTTTTCAGACTCTAAAAACTGAAGGAATACTTCCTAATTTTAAGATACAAACATTGCCTTGATACCAAAGCTAGACAAAGATACAAGAAAACTATCGATGAATGCCCCTTTAAACAGATGCAAAAATATTCAACAAAATACTAGTAAATGTAATCCAGCAGCATATTAAAAAGACTATATTCTTTGAGCAAGTAGTATTTATTCCAAGACTGCAAAGGTAGTTCAACACATGAAAATAAATCAATGTAATACATCCTATTAATAAAATAAAGGGAGGAAAACATGATCATCTCAGTTAATGTAAAAAAGGCATGACAAAATCCAACACCCTTTCATTAAAAAAAAAAAAATGCTCAGCAAAGTAGGAAAAAAAAAGGCTTTCTCACTAAGATCAAGAACAAGATTATTTAAACACTGTACCAGAAATTCCAGTCAGAGCAATGAGGCAAGGCAAAATACATAAAAGGCACCCAAATTAGAAAGAAAGAAGTAAAACTACGTACATAGAAAATCTTAAAGACTCTACAAGAAAAATCATTAGTGCTAATAAAATTCAGTAAAGTTGTGGAATATAAGATCAACACATAAAAATCAGCTATATTTCTACACATTAGCAAAGAACAATCTGAAGAAGAAAGTAAGAAAACAATGTCACTTCCAACAGCATCAAAAAGAAAAAAACACTTAGGAATAAAAATTTTTTTTTTAATTTTATTTTTTATAAACATATATTTTTATCCCCAGGGGTACAGGTCTGTGAATCGCCAGGTTTACACACTTCACAGCACTCATCATAGCACATACCCTCCCCAATGTCCATAATCCCACCCCCCCAACCCCCCTCCCCCCATCAACCCTCAGTTTGTTTTGTGAGATTAAGAGTCACTTATGGTTTGTCTCCCTCCCAATCCCATCTTGTTTCATTTACTCTTCTCCTACCCCCTTAACCCACCATGTTGCATCTCCTCTCCCTCATATCAGGGAGATCATATGATAGTTGTCTTTCTCCAATTGACTTATTTCGCTAAGCATGATACCCTCTAGTTCCATCCACGTCGTCGCAAATGGCAAGATTTCCTTTCTTTTGATGGCTGCATAGTATTCCATTATGTATATATACCACATCTTCTTTATCCATTCGTCTGTTGATGGACATCTAGGTTCTTTCCATAGTTTGGCTATTGTAGACATTGCTGCTATAAACATTCGGGTGCACGTGCCCCTTCGGATCACTACGTTTGTATCTTTAGGGTAAATACCCAGTAGTGCAATTGCTGGGTCATAGGGTAGTTCTATTTTCAACATTTTGAGGAACCTCCATGCTGTTTTCCAGAGTGGTTGCACCAGCTTGCATTCCCACCAACAGTGTAGGAGGGTTCCCCTTTCTCCGCATCCTCGCCAGCATCTGTCATTTCCTGACTTGTTAATTTTAGCCATTCTGACTGGTGTGAGGTGGTATCTCATTGTGGTTTTGATTTGTATTTCCCTGATGCCGAGTGATGTGGAGCACTTTTTCATGTGTCTGTTGACCATCTGGATGTCTTCTTTGCAGAAATGTCTGTTCATGTCCTCTGCCCATTTCTTGATTGGATTATTTGTTCTTTGGGTGTTCAGTTTGCTAAGTTCTTTACAGATTTTGGACACTAGCCCTTTATCCGATATGTCATTTGCAAATATCTTCTCCCATTCTGTCAGTTGTCTTTTGGTTTTGTTAACTGTTTCTTTTGCTGTGCAAAAGCTCTTGATCTTGATAAAATCCCAATAGTTCATTTTTGCCCTTGCTTCCCTTGCCTTTGGCGATGTTCCTAGGAAGATGTTGCTGCGGCTGAGGTCGAAGAGGTTGCTGCCTGTGTTCTCCTCAAGGATTTTGATGGATTCCTTTCTCACATTGAGATCCTTCATCCATTTTGAGTCTATTTTCATGTGTGGTGTAAGGAAATGATCCAATTTCATTTTTCTGCATGTGGCTATCCAATTTCCCAACACCATTTGTTGAAGAGGCTGTCTTTTTTCCATTGGATATTCTTTCCTGCTTTGTCGAAGATGAGTTGACCATAGAGTTGAGGGTCTATTTCTGGGCTCTCTGTTCTGTTCCATTGATCTATGTGTCTGTTTTTGTGCCAGTACCATGCTGTCTTGATGATGACAGCTTTGTAATAGAGCTTGAAGTCCGGAATTGTGATGCCACCAACTTTGGCTTTCTTTTTCAATATTGCTTTGGCTATTCGAGGTCTTTTTCTGGTTCCATATAAATTTTAGGATTATTTGTTCCATTTCTTTGAAAAAAATGGATGGTACTTTGATAGGAATTGCATTAAATGTGTAGATTGCTTTAGGTAGCATAGACATTTTCACAATATTTATTCTTCCAACCCAGGAGCATGGAACATTTTTCCATTTCTTTGTGTCTTCCTCAATTTCTTTCATGAGTACTTTATAGTTTTCTGTGTATAGATTCTTAGTCTCTTTGGTTAGATTTATTCCTAGGTATCTTATAGTTTTGGGTGCAATTGTAAATGGGATTGACTCCTTAATTTCTCTTTCTTCTGTCTTGTTGGTGTAGAGAAATGCAACTGATTTCTGTGCATTGATTTTATATCCTGACACTTTACTGAATTCCTGTACAAGTTCTAGCAGTTTTGGAGTGGAGTCTTTTGGGTTTTCCACATATAGTATCATATCATCTGCAAAGAGTGATAGTTTGACTTCTTCTTTGCCAATTTGGATGCCTTTAATTTCCTTTTGTTGTCTGATTGCTGAGGCTAGGACTTCTAGTACTATGTTGAATAGCAGTGGTGATAACGGACATCCCTGCCGTGTTCCTGACCTTAGCGGAAAAGCTTTCAGTTTTTCTCCATTGAGAATGATATTTGCGGTGGGTTTTTCATAGATGGCTTTGATAATATTGAGGTATGTGCCCTCTATCCCTACACTTTGAAGAGTTTTGATCAGGAAGGGATGCTGTACTTTGTCAAATGCTTTTTCAGCATCTATGGAGAGTATCATATGGTTCTTGTTCTTTCTTTTATTAATGTGTTGTATCACATTGATTGATTTGCGGATGTTGAACCAACCTTGCAGCCCTGGAATAAATCCCACTTGGTCATGGTGAATAATCCTTTTAATGTACTGTTGAATCCTATTGGCTAGTATTTTGGCGAGAATTTTTGCATCTGTGTTCATCAAGGATATTGGTCTGTAGTTCTCTTTTTTGATGGGATCCTTGTCTGGTTTTGGGATCAAGGTGATGCTGGCCTCATAAAATGAGTTTGGAAGTTTTCCTTCCATTTCTATTTTTTGGAACAGTTTCAGGAGAATAGGAATTAGTTCTTCTTTAAATGTTTGGTAGAATTCCCCCGGGAAGCCACCTGGCCCTGGGCTTTTGTTTGTTTGGAGATTTTTGATGACTGTTTCAATCTCCTTACTGGTTATGGGTCTGTTCAGGCTTTCTATTTCTTCCTGGTTCAGTTGTGGTAGTTTATATGTCTCTAGGAATGCATCCATTTCTTCCAGATTGTCAAATTTGTTGGCTTAGAGTTGCTCATAGTATGTTCTTATAATTGTCTGTATTTCTTTGGTGTTCGTTGTGATCTCTCCTCTTTCATTCATGATTTTATTTATTTGGGTCCTTTCTCTTTTCTTTTTGATAAGTCTGGCCAGGGGTTTATCGATCTTATTAATTCTTTCAAAGAACCAGCTCCTAGTTTCGTTGATTTGTTCTATTGTTTTTTTGGTTTCTATTTCATTGATTTCTGCTCTGATCTTTATGATTTCTCTTCTCCTGCTGGGTTTAGGGTTTCTTTCTTGTTCTTTCTCTAGCTCTTTTAGGTGTAGGGTTAGGTTGTGTACCTGAGACCTTTCTTGTTTCTTGAGAAAGGCTTGTACCACTATATATTTTCCTCTCAGGACTGCCTTTGTTGTGTCCCACAGATTTTGAACCGTTGTGTTTTCATTATCATTTGTTTCCATGAATTTTTTCAACTCTTCTTTAATTTCCTGGTTGACCCATTCATTCTTTAGAAGGATGCTGTTTAGTCTCCATTTATTTGGGTTCTTTCCAAATTCACTTAGGAATAAATTTAACCAAGGAACTCTAAGACCTGTACACTGCAAGGGACAAAAGACTGCTGAAAGAAATTATTAAAGACCTAAATCAATATAAAGACATCATGTGTTCATAGGCTGGAAGACTTAAAACTGTGGTGATAAAATGTACTAGAAATATATAGTGTCAATGGTTGTACAATATTGTTAGTGTATTAAATTTCACTTATTTGTACACTTAAAAATGTTAAATTTTATGTTTTGCAAATTTTACCACAATTATTTTTAAAAGACTCAGAACTGATACAAATATTAGAATTAGCATAAAAGGACATTAAAATAGTCATTATAACCACATTCTGCATGTTAAAAACTTAAGGACATGGAAGATTTTTTAAAAATGGAAATATTAGACATGAAAAGTAGAAGGACTTCATCACAAGCACACCTACATCTTTTAAATGTTAAAGGAAATTCTTTAGCCAACAGGAAAATCCACATACAAATACGGATCTACATAAAGGAATGAAGAACACCAGAAGTGATCATTTCAAGGGTAAATATTTAAGATTTTGTTTTATTATTTAAACCTCTTTATAAGATAACTGTTTAAAAAAAAAAAAAAAAGATAACTGTTTAAAAAGAATAACAACAATGCAATGAGGTTTTATAACATGTATAAGTAAAACGGATCACAACAATGGCATAAAGGCTAAGAAAAGAGTATGGAAGTATATACACTTTTGTACAGTTCATAATACTATACATAAAATGACATTATCTTTGAAAGTAGTGAAATGAGGGGCGCCTGAGTGGCTCAGTGGGTTAAGCCTCTGCCTTCAGCTCAGGTCATGATCCCAGGGTCCTGGGATCGAGCCCAGCATTGGGCTCTCTCTCAGCGGGGAGGCTGCTTCCCTCTCTCTCTCTGCCTGCCTCTCTGCCTACTTGTGATCTCTGTCAAATAAATAAATAAAACCTAAAAAAAAAAAGTAGTGAAATGAAAGATGTATACTATAGACATTTATATACTGTAAATCTAAGCAATCACTAAAATAACCAAACACGCAGTTACAGCTAATAAGGCAACTGATGTGATAAAACAGAATCATAGAAAATACTCAACTAAGCCAAAAGAAGACAGAAAAAAGAAGGAACAAAAGCACAGGACAAATGAAAGTAACAAGATGACAGACTCAAACACAACATCAACAATCACATGAGGCACACAGGCGTACCTCCTATTGTGCTTCACTTTATTGCACTTCACAGATATTGTTTTTTACAAACTGAATGTTCGTGGCAACACTGTTGAGCAAGTCCATCAGTGCCATTTTCCCAACAGCATTAGCTCACTTCATGTGTCCCTATAACATTTTGGTAATTCTCACAGTATTTCAAGCTTTTTTATTATTACTCTATGTTATGGTGATCTGTGAAGAATGATTACAACACTGAAAGCTCAGATGATGGTTACCAACTTTAGCAATCAAGTATTTTTAAATTATGTTTACTGTTCTTTTAGACACAATACTATGGCACACTTAACAGAGTATATACGATAGTATAAACATAACTTTTGTACACACTGGGAAAGCAAAAAATTCATGTGACACACTTTACTGCAATATTCACTTCACTACAGCAGTCTGGTACTGAACTCACACTATCTCCAAAGTATGCCTGTATATGATCTACAGACTCTACTTAAAAGACAAGATTAAAAAAAAAAAAAAAAAGACAAGATACTATCAAATTGGATTAAAAAATGTGATCCAACTAGAAGCTGCCCATAAGAAACAGTTTAAACATGAAGACACGGGGCACCTGGGTCGCTCAGTCGGTTAAGCATCCAACTCTTGATTTCAGTTCAGGTCATGATCTCTCATGGAATTGAGCCCTATATCGGGCTCTGCACTTCGCAGGGAGTCTGCTTGAGGCTCCTCCCTCCCCCTTTCCCTCTTCCCCCTACTTGCGCTTTCTCTCTCTCAAACAAATAAACCTAAATAAATAAATGAATAAACAAAGAAGACGACCCAAGTAGGTTAAAAATAAAAAGATGGAAAAAGATATATGAAAAAATACTGGAGTGGCTATATTAATATAAGACAAAGTAGATTCTTAGAGCAAAGACTATAACTAGGAATAAAGACAGTCATCTCATAATGATGAACAAGTCATTTTATCAGGAAGACCTAACAATACTCAATGTTTATACCCCTAATAACAGAGCTTCAAAATACATTAAGCAAAAACTGATATAAGTGCATAGGGAAACAGACAAATTCATAATTGCTGTAAGAATTTCCAATACTTCTCTTTCAAAAATTAGTGTAACAAATAGGTTTAAAAAGGGGGGGGGGGGGCCTGGGTGGCTCAGTGGGTTAAAGCCTCTGCCTTCAGCTCAGGTCATGATCCCAGGGTCCTGGGATTGAGCCCCGCATCAGGCTCTCTGCTCAGCAGGGAGCCTGCTTCCTCCTCTCTCTCTCTACCTGCCTCTCTGCATACTTGTGATCTCTGTCTGTCAAATGAATAAATAAAATCTTTAAAAAAAAAAAAAAAGGAAAGGAAAAGAAAAGAAAAGAAAAATAGGGAGGATAGTAGATTTGAACAACACTATCAACCAACTTGATCTGGTTGACATTTCTAAAACATTCTACTTGAGAGCAGAATACACATGCCTCTCAAGAGTACACAGAAGTGGGGCACCTAAGTGGCTCAGTGGGTTAAGCCTCTGCCTTTGGCTCAGGTCATGATCTCAGGGTCCTAGGATAGAGGCCCGCGTCGGGTTCTCTGCTCAGCAGGGAGCCTGCTTCCCCCTCTCTCTCTGCCTGCCTCTCTGCCTACTTGTGATCTCTGTCAAATAAATAAACTCTTCAAAAAAAAAAAAAAGTACACAGAACTTGGGGTGCCTGGGTGGCTCAGTCAGTTAAGCATCTGCCTTCACCTCAGGTCATGATCCCTGGGTCCTGGGATCGAGCCCCGCATCAGGCTCCTTGCTAAGCAAGGAGGAGCCTGCTTCTCCCTCTGCCTCTGCCTGCTGCTCTGCCTGCTTGTATTCTCTGTGTGTCAAATAAATAAATTAAAAAAAAAAAAAGAGTACACAGAACACCTATGAAGAGAGACCATATTCTGGGAAACAAAACAAGGCTAAACAAATCCAAAATGATTCAAGTTAGACAAAGTATGTTCTCTGCCCATAGTGTGATTAAGACAGAAACCAGTAACAGATCCTAGAAAAATCCTCAAATATCTAGAAATTAAAGAAAACACTTCTACATAATTCATGGGCTTAAAAAAGAGGGAAGACAAATTGGAAGGTGTTATTAACTAAATGAAAAGAAAAGCACAACACATCAGAATTTATGAGATTCTGCTAAAAAAAGTACTTAAGGGGAAATTTATAGTAGTAATTGCTTATATTTGGAAAAGGTCTCAAATTAATTATCCTAAGTTTCTACCTTTTAGAAACTAGAAAAAGAAGAGTAAATTAAACCCAAAGTAAGCCAAAGAAAGGAAATAATAAAGACCAAAGCTGAAATTAAAAAAAAAAAAACAAAAACAAAAACAAAAAACAGAAAATGGAAAGAACAGAGAAAAATCAGTGGACCCAAAAGCTGGTTCCTTGAGAAGAGCAATAAAATTATTAAACATCTAGCCAGGCAAAGAAGGGAAAAGAGAAAGACACAACCAATATCAGGAATGAAAGAAATGACAGCATTATAGAATCTATAGCCACTAGAAGGATAATAGGAAAACATAATAACTTTAGGCCAGTAAGTTTGACAAGTCAGATTTGTGAACCACTTCTATGACAAATGACTCAGATCTAGAATAGATAAATAGCTCTCAAAATCCAATAGTAAAACGAAAAATGCAATTTAAAAAATGAGAAGAGAAGCGCCTGAGTGGCTCAGTCAGTTGAATGTCGGCCTTCAGCTCAGGTCATGATCCCAGAGTCCTGGAATCTAGCCCAGTGACAGGCTCCCTGCTCAGCAGGGGAGTCTGCTTCTCCCTCTCCCTCTGTCCCTGCTCGAGGGGTCTCTTGATCTCTCTTTCTCACTCACTCTCTCAAATAAATAAAATCTTAAAAAATAATAAAAATTTAAAAATGAGAAGAAATGAGACACTTCACCAAAGAGAATACAGATGGCAAAAATAATAAGCTCACCATCATTAGCCATCAAGGAAATGCAAATTAAAACTATAAAGAGGGGGGGGGCGCCTGGGTGGCTCAGTCGGTTAAGTGGCTGCCTTCAATTCAGATCATGATGCCAGAGTCCCAGGATTGAGCCCCACATTGGACTTTCTGCTCGGAAGGAAGTTGGTTTCTCCCTCTGCCTCTCACCCTACTTGTGCTCTCTCTCAAATAAATAAAAAATCTTAAAAAAGGGGCGCCTGGGTGGCTCAGTGGGTTAAGCCTCTGCCTTCAGCTCAGGTCGTGATCTCAGGGTCCTGGGATCAGGCCCTGCATCGGGCTCTCTGCTCAGTGGGGAACCTGCTTCCCTACTCTCTCTCTGCCTGCCTCTGTGCCTGCTTGTGGTCTCTCTCTTTCAAATAAATAAATAAAATCTTTGGGAAAAAAATCTTAAAAAAAAAAAACACATAAAAAGATATCTCTACACACCTATTAGAACACCTAAAGTAAAAAACAGTGACAATATCAAATGCCAAGGAAGACAGAGAAACTAGGCCCCTCATACAATGATGATGGGAATCTGAAATGTTATACCACTCTGGAAAATGGGTTGGCAGCCTCTTAAAATATACTTTATACTTTCTTAAATACATTTTCCATAATATCCAGCAAATCACACTCCTAGACATTTTTCCCAGAGAAATGAAATCTCATGTCTTGCACACAAATGTTGATAACAGCTGTTATTCGTAATAGTCAAAACTGGAAGCTGACCAAATCTCCAACAATGAGTGAAGATTTAAAAAACTCTGGTACACAGAGACCTGTAACTTTGAAACCAATAATACATTATATGTTAACAAAACAAAACTCTGGTCCGCCCATACCATGGGATATTGTTCAGCAATAAAAAGCAATTATTGATACATATAACAACTTGGATGGATTCCAAAGGAATTGCACTAAGTAAAAAAAAAAAAAAAGTCTGTCTCAAAGGCTACATATGTTTTTATTCCATTTATTTGTCCTCTGGAAATGACAAAGCTCAAAAATGGCATAAAGATTAGTGGTTGCCAGAGGTTAGGGGACTGGATGGGACTATAGGATGGATGGATGGGTATAGCACAAGGATCTTTTTGGTGAGAGAACATTTCCGTATCTCAGTTGTGATGTTGATTACACTAATCTAAACATCTGATAAAACCTGAAAGAATTATATACACACACAAATGAGCACATGTAAAACTGGTGAAACCTGAACAAGATCTGTGGGTTGTACCAATGCCAATTTCCTGGTTTTGATATTGTACCATAGTTACCTAAGATGTTACCATTGTGGGAAACTGGAAGAAGGGTATGTGAGACCTCTCCATACTAATTTTGGAACTTCCTATGACTCTGTAATGACTTCAAAATAAAAAAATTTTTTACAATACAATCTTGACCTATACACACACACACACACACACACACACGTCTGGGTGGCACAAAAGTGTACTCAGGCAAACCAAAGTCTTAATGAGATCTCAGACTTCTAATCTCCTAACTGCTAATCTCCTAATTGCTCTATAGAAGCAATTACTTCTTTTCTTGTGTATCCTTCCAGAGAGGTTTATGAATATAGAAGCATTAATGTGTGCATTTGTATTTGCATATACACCCACATATACACACTTGACTTTTTTTCACAACTTACTTTTTTACGGTAATGTCAGCTTACAATAAATACTGTCCTGCAACTTATTTTTTTCACTCAATAGTAAGAGATGAACTCATGCAGAAGTACTCCTTCACTCTTTCTTTTATAGCTGTGTGACATCCCACTAGATGGCTGTACAATCATTTATTTAACCTGTATTAAGAATTACTTAGGGCTTCAGGCACTTAATAAACAAAGATAAGTTCTTTAAAATTACTGAGTCAGAAAACAAACAAAAAAATAAAACTACTGAGTCAGAAAGTATGAACACTTAAAATTTTAGTAAGTCCTCCAAAGAAACTGCATTAATTTACATTCCTGCCTAGATGTTAGTGATTCTATAAACCCTTGTCTTTGTTGTATACTGTCAAACTTTTTAAATCTTTATCAATCTAGCAGTGAAAAATGCTGTTGTTTAAAATTTATTACCAGCATAATAATATGTTATTACTGACATTTAGTACTATATAAGACCTTAAGGTGCTGAGAGTAAGTGATATACCCAAGAAAATTTTGCTATGGGAAATTATAACCAATGAAGAAATAAAGTAAGATTGGTGGCACCTGGCTGGTTCAGTCAGAGGAGCATGTTAATCTTGATCTCGGGGTTGGAGGTTCAAGCCCCACACTGAGTGCAGAGATTACTTAAAAATAAATCTTTAAAAAAAAAAAAAAAGGAGTTGGAAAAGTCCTTAGAGAATAAGAATAGCTTGATGAAATGCTATTCAGTACATACTTTAACACCATAATGAGAAATTGTCCACTCTATTTTTATTTCAATTGTTAAAAACATCTTCATTATGTACCGATATTTCCCTTCCTCTAATTTTCATTCATTGTTCCTAGTTCTGGCCTCTGGGGATACAAAAGATATGTTTTAGTCCCTTTTCCATGTCCCATTCCTTCATGCTTTTCACAGAACCACAGATCTGAGTCAGGAAGAATATTAAAGATCACTCAATTACCCAATTAGAAAAGTATTACCATATACCCCACTAAAGTCTTCTTTTTTCCAGGCTGAAAATCTCAAATATTTCAATTATTTTGCAAATATCTGTCTCAAGACACTGCTTCATTCCCATTACTTTCCTCTAAATACACTATCAACATCCTCCTCAAAAAGCAGCTAACAGAACTGAGAACAGTCAGCTAAATGCAGAGTAGAAAAGGATAATCAACTATGTTTTAAACAACCTGCTTCAAAATATTATTCAAGTGAGTAAGAGCCTTTGGGGCAGTTATAATAATCCTATGACTCATCAACTTCAGACAAATAAGGAGACCCAGCCAGGCACATACCTACTTAACAACAACAACAAACTACCTGTTAGCCCTCCAAATCTCCAACCCTGTAATTGTGCAGATTAAAGAGAGAAAAAAAAAAATTCAATTACAGGGCTTTGTTTGTCCCTAGCAAACACATACGTGTCAAATATAAACTTATTACAACAAATATTTTCTTAGACATCGTCTGTCTTTCCAATTATTAAAAATAAAGGGGGAGGACAGAGGGAAGAGCCTGATTCTGCCACATAACATACTAGCACTCCCTCATAGTTTGTAACGGATAAACATTTTAAATGGAACATGGGAGAAGACAGCACCTTGAGGGACACCACTAAGAATGAACTGCAGTTTAATTTTAACATCAGCCCATTAATCAATCACAAATCCACCTATCTATGCAATTATTCACACTACATTTCTCTAAGTTGTCTATAAAGATATCATAAAAGGCTGTCAAATGCTATCTGTATAACCTTGGGGGTCCCTTCCCTCATTTGTAAAACAGCACTAAATGAGACAATCTATGTAAAAGCATTTAACCCAGTGCCCAGCACAAAATTAAAAATCCAATAAATGTAGCTGTAATTCTAGATACAATACAGCCAGAATATCTCCTGTTGTACCTACCAGGTTACCGACCCCATAAGAAAAGAAATGAGGCCAGTATGATGTTACTTGCTCTCTGGGAACCCATGCTAGCTTCTAGTGATCAGCGCCTTCTTTTTTAAGTACCGACAACACACATGTTAAAAAGTCTGAGCATTTGTGGGGCACCTGGGTGACTCAGCGGGTTAAGCCTCTGCCTTTGGCTCAGGTCACGATCTCAGGGTCCCGGGATCGAGCCCCACATTGGGCTCTCTGCTTGGCAGGGAGCCTGCTTCCCTTCCTCTCTCTCTGCCTGCCTCTCTGCCTACTTGTGATCTTTGTCTGCCAAATAAATAAATAAAATCTTAAAAAAAAAAAAAAAGTCTGAGCATTTGTTCAGGAAGGACACCTGTTCAGGAAGGACACATCAGTTTATTCTTTTCTGCAATCTTTACTTGTTTTCCAACATTGTCTATACTTTAGTAGCTAAAACACTTTTTTTACATAGTATGTAAGTTTTTCAAAATTAAACGTTTTTTAAAAATTAGGATGATCTCGGGGCACCTGGGTGGCTCAGTGGGTTAAAGCCTCTGCCTTCAGCTCAGGTCGTGATCCCAGGGTCCTGGGATGGAGACCCGCATCAGGCTCTCTGCTCAGCAGGGAGCCTGCTTCCACCTCTCTCTGCCTGTCTCTCTGTCTGTCTCTCTGCCTACTTGTGATTTCTGTCAAATAAATAAATAAAAAATCTTTTAAAAAAAATTAAGATGATCTCTCTCACCTCTGATAAATTCATTCCTAAAATACCTCAAATATTACCAACCACTATTAGGTAAAAATTCTTTAGCAGCCTTTATAGCCTGATAATTAATCTGAAATAGAGGGTATGAATTCCAGCAAATAGGAATGTTCATAATACCCCAACTTATGTGGGCCACACAGAGAGTTAGTATTCAGTAAACAATAGTCATCCCCAAATTTTATTTTTGGAAACAAGAGCCTTAAAAAAAAATCTATCTGCAAAGCAAGTATCCTTATGCCTAAAGCATTAAAACTCTCTAAAATCCAATTAAAAGCTCTCTTGTTGCTCAAATCACTTACTTAGGAGTAACATTCAAGTCAAGTTCAAAATCTTTGATGTATGAGACCAATTACTGTTAAATAGTACCATTAGCATGGAAATCATTTAAAAAATATGTTTATATCATGGATGACTGGTTTCTGAAATAGGTAAATAAGAGTTTAGGAAAACAATTAAATTTTATTTTATTTTACTCAAACTTTCAATGTTAAACAACAAAGTCATGAAAATTCTGCTAAAAATGTCAAGCAGAAAAATCCTAAAATACCTAAGAATAAAGTGTCTTTCCCCTAAATGCCTCCAAATAGGCTTCGTACTTTAAAGAGTTTCTTTCAGGTATCAACTGTCTAATTTTAATAAACTTGGCTTTCCTTTTTGGAACAGTACTACAGAATTGGTACTATAAACAGAAGTGCTATTGTCAAAGAATCGATCCAATAATAAAAAGAGCTAAGGCCACTTGTCTTATAGAAAATTACTGTCAAATGCTGCCAGAGCCTGCTTTTCTTCTTTCTGGGCTAGTAGCCAGATACTAATCATATTTAGATCCTTTCTAATTTTTAGTACACAATTTAGTACACAATACCACATCTGAACTAGACAGTATTTTAATGAATGTTCTCTGTAATTTGTCTAACGTTTTGGCATACAAATACACACATAGACACATACATGATCTACCATACTCTGGAAGTATATATAAGAAAGTGATTAACAGTGGTTACCTCTCAGGCAACTGTTTGGGTCCTGGAGTTTTTTTGTTTTTATAAAAACTATTCAAAAAATTAATTTATCCATTAAAAGAAAACATTAATTCCAGTTAAAATATTTTACCTTACAATATAATGTATAAGGGATTCTCTTAAAGATATATTTAAAACATTTTAACATGTAATTGTTTTAAAAACAGTTTACAATGTTTGACTTCTCTTACAATCAAAAAGACAAATTAAAATAAGATCATTTTTGCTTACCAAATTAGAAAAGCTGAATTATTGGCATATAAATTGGCATGACCCTTCTAGAAAGCAGTATGGCAATACTTAATTTTTTTTTAAGGTCTTACCTTTGACCATTTTTATTCCCATTCTAAGAAAATAGGTATGGAGAATGACTTATGCAAAGATTTTCTCCAATGTTAGCAGCCGAGGAAAAAAATGTTTAATAAATGGGAATGGTTAAATTACTACACATCTGTTTAATAGAACTGTGCTACTATTAAAAGTTAGATTTTGAAACAATTTTAACAAAGTAGAAAAGTCTTCATGATATAATGCTTGGTGGGGCAACAAACAGTATCCATATGAATAAATAAATATATTCATGTATTCATGGGAGGAGGAAGAATGTATACCAAAATGACAGTAATACTTATATTTGGGCTGAGCTTATTTTATCTTTCTCCAAGTTTTTAAAAGAGTACCTAGGGGGCGCCTGGGTGGCTCAGTGGGTTAAACCCTCTGTCTTCGGCTGGGGCCGTGATCCAAGGGTCCTGGGATAGAGCCCCACATTGGGCTCTCTGCTCAGCAGGGAGCCTGCTTCCTCCTCTCTCTCTCTGCCTGCCTGCCTGCCTATTTGTGATCTCTATCTCTCAAATAAATAAATAAATAAAAATCTTAAAAAAAAAAAAAAGAATATACTTAAAAAAAAAGAGTACCTAGAACTTACACAATCGGGGGGAAATACAATATAAATATGTAAAACATAAACACATACCTTTATTCTGGAGTTTATAATATTGCAAAACTGATACTATGTTTAAACAGTTGAAATACTAAAAACCTTCTAGTTAATAACATTTAGGGAAACCAATGAAGAGTAACCCAAGGTACTCATACTATGGCTCAAGATCATTCCTACCATACAGTAAGCACTACCATACAATACAATAAGCACTACCAGCTAGCTCATTTTTAAATCAAAATAATAAAAAAGGAAAACTTCAGACTATTATATTGGTACACAAATGGACAAAAATTTAATCCTATTGAACAAGGTTAATAATGTAATTATGAGATAAATTATAATATAAAATTATAAAATTATAATATTTAATAGGATAAACACTATCCCTGCAAGAAAGAACTGCTGAAACTAACATATAACATCTAAGTTCATAAATATAACCAAACTTTTCCTTTAAATACATTGAGTCTGCTCCTGGGGAACAAAAATAGTTATTGATGAATAGGTAAATTATCATTTCTCAGACATTAATTTGTATGTTTCAAATGTAGACGGAGCCTACCCCTAAAGGTAATTTCTACCACCACTGCCCACTTAAATCACAAGTTAACTATTACTCTTGGCACCCTTCGGTGGGTTACCAATGCCTTAAGCCCAAATTCCTTCGGTTGGTTTTAAGACTCATGGGATGGTCCTTGTTTTCACTCCCCACTCCTTCCTTCTCACTTGCTTTCTACATCTGAACCCAGTAGTTTGCAAGAAAGTGTGATCCTTGAACCAGCAACATTCCCATCACCAAAGCATGTCAGAACTCCAAATTCACAAGCCCCACTCCTATCAGGAGATTCATATGCACATTATAGCTTGAAAACCACTGCTCCGGCCTTCCTAAATTGCCTGCAGATCCCCAAATCTGCCCTGCTCTCTCTTACAAATGTAGTTGGCTACCTACCTTCTTTTACCTCATTCCCTCTGAGGTGTCCTATCCACCTTGTTTCCTACTCATCTTTCAAGTCTTAGCTTAGAAATCACTTCAAAAGAAAACTGTAAACTTTCCCAGAATTAGAAAAATATTACTCAAGATTTCTTCTATTATTGTAGCTCTCATTTGCATTCTTCACCAACTAAAGCCATTTCTATTATTTAAGGCCATCAAAGAAAGCCTTTGCTTGACATACCCCAAAACATCACTAACACATGACAAAAATAAAAAAAAAAGATTCATAGCTTTTCCACCTGTGTTATGAATGCATTGGTATAACTGATTTCAAAAAGAGTATAGAATGTTAGAAAAAATATAATGTACAGTAGAACCAAATGTCAAGAAAAAAAGACTTTTATTGAAAAATTAAAAACAGCAACCAGTTCTGAAATTCACATCTTGAAATTAATTTGAATTTTCTCTTTCCTGCACATTTCTCCCATTTTCTAGAGGAGGGAGAGCAAGTAATAAGGAATATGACTTTAAAAAAAAAAGGCAATCCCAGAAGAAAGAGAAATGTGTAAAGCCTAGATGAACCCATATTTAACATCAGACATATGAAAAAAGTATGGATTTAGAAACAGTTCTCCAGGGGCACCTGGGTAACAGTCAACTGAGTGTGCCTTTGGCTCAGGTTGTTGCCCCAGGGTACTGGGATCAAGCCCTGGAGTTCCGCTCCCTGCTCTGCAGGGAGTCTGCTTCTGCCCCTCCCCTGCTTATACCTGCTCTCACTCTCTCAAATAAATAAATAAAATCTTAAAAAAAAAGGGTTCTCCAATATTTTTAATAAGTTTGAGATAATCTCACAGTACCTAATTAGTCACTGATTTATCTTCAATCATTTAATGATCATCTAGCATGTGCTTAAAAACTATGTGGTATTAAGAATTATGTGTATCTCTCTCTCTCTCTCTCTCTCTCTATATATATATATGGAGATGAGGTTAACTTCTAGTTATTTATCCAAGAAATTAATCTTTTTTTTTTTAAAGATTTTATTTATTTGACCAAGAGATATACGGCGAGAGAGGGAAGACAAGCAGGGGGAGTGGGTGAGGGAGAAGCAAACTTCCCGCTGAGCAGGGAGCCCGACTCAGGGCTTGATCTCAGCATTCTGGGATTGTGACCTGAGCCAAAGGCAGTTGCTTAAAGACTCAACCACCCAGGTGCCCCAGAAATTAATCTTTTTGAAGATTTTATTTATTTTTGAGAGAGAGAGAGAGAGACAGAAAAGAAGGGGGGGGGTGCGGGCAGAGGGAGAAGCAGACTCCCCTGCTGAGAAAGGAGCCTGATGTGGAACTCAATCCCAGGACCCTGGGATCATGACCTGAGTTGAAGGAAGATGGTTAACTGACTAAGCCACCCAAGTGCCCTAATCTTTTTTTTTGTTGTTTTGTTTTTAAGATTTATTTATTTAAGAGAGAGAGACACAGAGAAACAGAGAACATGAGCAGGGGGAGGGGCAGAGGTAGAGGACAGAGAATTCTTAAGCTGACTCCCTGCTGAGCGAGAAGGCCTACAGCTGATCCCAGGACCCTGAGATCATGACCAGAGCCAAAATCAAGAGTTGGATACTCAACTGACTGAGCCACCAGGCACCCCAAGAAAGTAATCTTTATGCACACTAACAGACACGTACAAAGTTGTTCACAGCAGCTTTGTTCCTAAGAGCTAAAAACCGAAAATGGCCCAAATGTATCAACAGAACAGAAAAACATATGTACTCAAACAATGGAATACTACACTACAATGAAAAAGAACGAATTACTGTTAACTTAAAATATGGATGAATCTTAGAGACACAATGCTGAGCAGAGGAAACCAGGGTGATTCCATTTGTATGACGTTCAGCAAGAATAAAACTAATTTACTGTGATAAAAGTCTGAAGAGTGGTTACTTTGGGAAAATTCTGACTAGGAGAGAACATGAGGAAGTGTTCTATATCTTCATCTGATTGGTGACTACATGTTTACACATGTAGAAATACACTGAGCTGTTTATAATTTCTGCACTTTACCATGTAGGATATTCTTTAAGTCCCATAAATTTTTTAGAAAATGGAAGAGAAAGTTCCTATTCCTCTATGCCAGTGAGGAAAACGGGAAGAAAGGAAAAAAGGAAGGAGAAATGTTAAATAATTTTCAAATTCCTGCTTTAAAGTTCAGTTGTCTTATGCAACAAAAATTTGAGCACCTACTTTGTAACAGGTACTGTTCTGGGTGCTGGGTATATAGGACTAAATAAAATGGGTAAAAATACCTGCCCTCATGGATCTTATAATAGGCATGGAAAGATAATATAGAGTACGTTGGATAGCCAAAAGAACAAAATAAAGAAACAAAACAGGGAAGAGAAATAGGAAGAGTATGTGTAGAAGGGCTGCTAGGATTCTAAACAAGGGGGCCCGTAAAGGCCTCACAGAAGGGGTAATATTTTAATTAAGACTTGAAGGAAGTAAGGGAGGGAGACATGTATGTGTGGAAGAACATGTTCCAGGTCTCCTGAAGCAGAGAGAAGGCCTCTGTGACCACAGAGAAGTGTGCAAAACAAAATAAAATAGCAAGGGTTTCAACGAGCTTAATTAAGAGTTTTACTCCAACTCCTTATTTAAAGATTAACTTAGGGGCACCTGGGTGGCTCGGTCTGTTAAACACAGACTCATAATTTGGCTCAGGTCAAGATCTCGGTCATGAGACTGAGTCCTGTGTCAGGCTCCAAGCCCAGCATGAAACCGGCTTAAAATTCTCTCTCTCCCTCTGCACCTCTACCCCACCCTCTCGTGCGTGCTCTCTCTCTCTCCCTCTCTCTTAAAAAAAAGAAAAATTAATTTAAATCGGAATGCCTAGCTGGCTCAGTCATCAGAGCATTTGACTCTTGATCTTGGGGTTGTGAGTTCAAGCCTCACTCTGGGGGTACAGATTACTTAAAAATAAAAATCTTAAAAAAAAAAAAAAGATTCTTTTTTCCAATCTTTTCTACGCAGAAACTTCTGTAACCACTAGTTCAGTCCACCCTTATCTGATCTTCTGAGTTCCTACAGCTGCACCACTACTGGCATCTTTACATACTACCTTGCAATTAAATATGCACTGTCTCCCACTTGCAAATAAACCAAGCCTCTTCAGGATAGTGACTAGCTTTTATGCTTTTTTGTATCTCTCTTAGCTGGTTTATGGATAGCACTTAAGTGGTTACTAGTAAGGCTGATGTTAATAACCTCATCAGGCATAAGATTAGTTAACTGTGGATAGGTTTTTAAAAAGAAAAAGAGGAAGGGAAGAAACCAAGATGAGGGAACTATGTGAGTAAAGGCAATGAGGCATCTCCATGTGTCATGATCCAAAGTCTGGATTTTCTCTGAGCCATGTCCTTAAGACTCTGAGATCCTCAACATCACTTTTCTAAAAACCACTCCAAGTTATTTTTTTTTTTCCCGTTGCAGGGAGGGGACAGGACTAGGCACCTGGTATTCCTTTCAAATAATGCTTTTGTAACACCAATGTGCATAACTAACTTAACAAAGAAAATCTTAACCAATTAGCTACATGACCTTGAGCGAGTCATTCAATGACTCTTGCATGGGTCAGTTCCCTCACATGCTAAAATGAAGTTGGATTAAATGATCTCTAACGTCCAAACAATCTCAAATTCTCTAGCTTTTTTTGAAAAAACTGAATGAATAAACATTACAACCTAACTTCTCCAATTTGTAAAATGAATAAAATATCTATTAATAATTTGAATACACTGGGGGCACCTGGGTGGCTCAGTCTTTAAGCGTCTGCCTTCAGCTCAGGTCATGATCCCAGGATCCTGGGATCGAGCCCCACATCCGGCTCCCTGATCAGTGGGAAGCTTGCTTCTCCCTCTCCCACTCCCCCTGCTTGTGTTCCCTCTCTCACTGTGTCTCTCTCTGTGTCAAATAAATAAAATCTTTAAAAAAATAATAATTTTAATACACTGAATAAGGAGCCATATTCAGAAAGCAGTGTAGAGTATTTGGAAAAGCATAAAACCAGGAGTACAACAGACCTGAATCTAGTTATAGCCTGTTGCTTAGTAGATAATGACCCTAAGCAAGTTAATAAATTGTCAGCCAATAAACAATCTAAAGACACACAAACGTTGGCAACAATCATGTCCCATACAAAAAGTAGCCAAGGTAAAAATATCTACCAATCACTGATATCCAAGATCTGAAATACCCAAATTAGTTTATAACTCTCCTATATTTTAGTTATAGGAATTAGTGGTTGCCTCAAAATCTGCAAGTATAATGGAGCAACCCTTAACTCCTATAGTACAGGGAGTCTTACTTTTTAAATATGAGGGTAAGAACTACAGATCTAATATCAGCTTGTGGTCATAGGTGTAAGGGCAAAGTATCTTATTCTATTAAAGAAAGCCCAAAATTTTAGAAAAATAGGACAAGACTGAGATTTGGGCTTAACTCAGACATTATGAAGATATCAATCTTGGCATTGAGGGCTCAAACCTGTATTGAGAGCCAACTGTGTAAAATAAGCAAATGAGGTTCAAAAAGTAGTAAGACAAACATTTATAAACTTGGTTTTGAGTCCAGGAGGACCCAGCGACAGACATAAATAATTACAGCATATTAGCAAACATAAGAGAATGAAAGAACAAGACAGAGAGAGTGAATAACCCAGTGGGATAAGGAAGAGGGAGGACCAGAGGACACCGAAGACTTAAAAAGCAGATAGTGCTTAATCTGTATCTTGAAAAATCAGTAGACTTTGTCAGCAAGACAGGAGAAAGAAAGGCATTCTAAGCAGTGAGAGGAATATACGAGAAGGCTGAGTCAGGAAACTCTATCATCTTTTAGTGAATTAACTGGATTAGTACAATTGGAGCTTCAGATTTATGATGGGGGAAGTCCAGGAGATGAGACAGATGATGAAGGGCCTTGTAGTGATAAAGAGTAAGAACTAAATACTGGGACGCCTGGGTGGCTCAGTGGGTTAAGCCTCTGCCTTTGGCTCAGGTCATGATCTCAGGGTCCTGGGATCGAGCCCCACGTCAGGCTCTCTGCTCAGCAAGGAGCACGCTTCCCCTCCTCTCTCTGCCTACTTGTGATCTCTGTCAAATAAATAATTATTTTATGAAGAACACCTAAAAAATAAATTATTACATAAAAAATAAATTATATAAAATAATTATTATATAAAATAATTTTTATTTATAACTTTTTATAAATATTTATAAAATATTATTTATCTTTTTAACAAATTTTATAAAATATTATTTTATAAATTAAAAATTTATTTATTCAGTTTTTAAAAAACTAAATATGTACTGTAGGTAAACAAGAAGTATGGATTTTAAGAAAGAAGCTTTGAATAGATTTGCATTTTAGAAAAGTCACCTTGGCAGGAGTGTAAAGGATGGATTAAAGGGGGTCAACCACTACAAACCTCATTCTACAATTCCAAGTTAAATAAGGACATTACATCACTACATACTCAACCAGAAATCAGAAATAAAAATAATAATGCTTTAACAAATAAAGCTAAATTATCAAAAGAAAATCATTTACCTTCATGATTGTATATTCTGGAATTAAATATTTCCTATGTATCTTAAAAAGGAAGAGGTTTCTAAAATTACATATCATAAATGAAAATTCCATGGAACTAGTTGTATCCTGAGAACCAGCTACTCTTAGGATATCTATCCCTCTTTGTAGACGTAACACTGCTTACATGCAACATCAAAATCAATGTGATAGCATCCTTGGAATTGGAGCTTACACTGATTACTAACAGGGACTTCTCTTTAATTTTGTATATATGGAAACCGAGGCCCTAAGAGTCTAAAAAATTACCCTGGTTATACGTTAGTAGGACAGTGAAGCCTGGGATCCATGTCTTATGATTTCCTTTCTAGAAATTGCTTTAGTACATCATGTTTCTAATTCTAGAATTTTGAATGACAATCCAAGAGCCATTCTGGTAATACCATTTTCATTATAAAAATAATGAAATATAAATACTAATACTAAATTATAGTAATAATGAACCATAAAATTATTATGTTTCATATGCCTCAGAAGAAAAACAAATCTAGTAGATGTATCCATACATTTGACAAAAAGAAATCTCTTCCTGAAGTCTGTGCACCAATAAAAACACCTCTACCCCCAACACAGAGACACAAGGTATTTCTGTCTCAGGAGATGAAAAACTTCCCTTCTCAAACTTGGAAATAATTAAATTTGAAAAAAGACCTTGAATTAATTTACCTTTATATACTTAAATATCCAACATCCTTAACATGTTTTAACATTTTACTTAGGTCTCAGTATTCTTATTCTGTTGTGCTCCCCACCCCCTGTAATTATCAGATTCTTGAAATACACTTTTTCCTTCACTAGTACACACAATGAACTAGCAACACTCACAAAATGCCTTATAGATACTGTACATTTCACAAATTTGCAGTTACCAAAATGTTTTAATTTTTAGACTTCTCTAATTTGCACTTATGTCCACTCACTGAAATAGGTTCAAATATTAAAGCCTAAAATTAATAGCTCTCGTCCACGCCTCTACAACCCTCTCTTAAAGAATCCCCCAAATACTTGTAAGTTCGATGTGTATGTATCCTTACAGACTTTTTAATGCTTATGTAACAAAAGGTGCTAATCCTCAAAGAGTCAACATATAATTAACATCCAAACTGTACTGATCATAATTCAGTCTTTAATAATTCAGAAGGCAGATCATTACCTTATTTGGTTTCTTGTTATTATAACAGGCATCGATTATATTATTATTCAAGGGATATTTTAAAAAAGGTGAGCTGAACCCCAAGTACCTGTTTCTTCATTATCAACATGTCAATTATTTTATATATTCATTTCATTTGTTTTCTCTCAATATAGGTTATATGTGAGCTGGAATCACTGTACCTCCAGTGCTGTGATACCTCCTAATCAAATATTTGTTGACCGCTCAGTATGTTTACTTAGAAATCATGAAAGCTGCTTTAAAAAGTTACTGAAATTTGCTTAATTATTCATCTTTCAAAAATAATGAGGAAAACAAAGGTCTGTTTCAGGTTTTCTGGCTGTAGTTCCAACCGAGTATCTGCTCAATTGATCAATTTGTTATCTATAAAAGTCAATCTGGCAAAGGTGAAAACAAAACAAAAGCTCCTCAATGGGTTAAATATTGCTATGTGGGATCCCCCCCCTTTTTTTTAAATGACTGCAATACTCAAGGATTAGGTACATTATTCCTAATCTTTTTGATTCTAAGATAAAAAGAAATCTCAATCTTAAAAAACTGTTACTAAGAAAAAGACTAAGGCAGGCAAAATTCTTTGCTTTGGCATAGTCAAATTTGTCTGTTTACCCAAAATGACAGAATTACTGCTAATATGGGCTCCACCGCCTGCCACATCAGACTTCATTTACAGGCCTCTGTGATGAAGTTGCTATCTAACCTGAAGAATTGTCAAGCAAATGCAGACTTCCCAAGCCATACATTTATTTTTTAAAACCATATACACATACACACAGGTCATTTTACTTGAATTTCACCAGAGTCTGGGCTAGTTACCAAGAACTCTGCATTAGAGTCAAGATTAACTCAACCTTAACAATAAAATTGTTTTTGCAGGATTCTCTAAAAGAGCTGTTAGCCGTCCTTACAGGTCTCAAAGGAGGCTTCTGCAGAGTTCTAGCTTTGGGATTTCATATTCCAATACATTATTTGGAGACTAAACTTCAAGTTACCCCTCTCCACGAACGTTTTTCAAAGGACAGAGGGAAGCCAGAACACACCTCCTATTCCTACTTGACTGCCTACCACTCAGGCAAGACTTCAGGACAGATCTAATAATGCAGGATCAGCATAAGCAGACTATCTAGGAAAGAGAAGCCAAAACCACACAGCGTTCCCTATCTTCAGCGGCTGGCACGCCCAACCTTAGGAAACTCGCCCCCTAGAGAACCTAAGGTGCGGCCACTCTCTCGTTCCCAGAGCAGCGAGACCAGCACGCCCCCACAGGGAGCCCGGGGCAGGGAAAAGAAAACTGCAGAACAAACCCACGATTTCTCCAACTAGGAAACAACGCGGATCAGTCCTCTCACTGAGCACCAAATCAATCTCACGGAGAAAGAGACCTGTTCCAGGATGCCGACCAGCCACAGACTGTCTACTGGGCTGGCTCCGGATGCCCCTAGAGCCCCCTTCCAACCCCGAGCCGACCCAGTAGTGCCTGCTGAGCCGCGCCCTCCATTCGAGATCTCCCGGAGACCCACTAACTCACCCTGTCACCCCTTTAAAGACTGGAGACCATGTCAAGTTACCGCCCCCCTCTGGGCAAAGCAGAAACCCCAGGAGAGACGCCGGTCTCCGCCGAACACCCTTCCGCCCCCAGCAGCCCACCAAGGCGGCCCGGCCCCTGCAGGACCCAGACACATCGCCCTCTCGCCCCGAGACCTGGATAAACAGAGCCCCCTCCCCGGAACCCTAATACGCTGCTTTGTCACCCACGGATGCGAAATGCTCCCGCTCAAAGGACCCCCAAGACCCCAATGATCTGCCCCTTCAGAGACTTAAGACCTGCTAAACTGAATTCTCTGCCTCCAAAGAGCCTGCGACCGCGGTATGAGGACCCCTTGCTGTGAAACCCCGCTACGACACCTCGAAGAACCCCAGGACCCTGGCAAATCTCCCTTGACCCCGAAGTGGGACCCTGTGCGCCACCACCCACCCCCCACGCCAATCTGGAAGAGCCTCAGGAAGCCCCCCCATAAACCGCCCCATCGCCTCAGGAGCCCCGGGACCCGCCACACCACCCTTGGGCGCCCGCTCTCGGGTCCCACCCCGCCGCCTCGTGCCCCCGGCACTCTCCAGCCCCGCTAAGCCTCGCGCCCACCCGGCAGCGCGGAACAGCCCGCGGAGCCGCCCCCGTCGGGAGCCAGCCCACCTGGGCTGCTCCGAGTCCCCGCTCCCCGACCGCTCCGCAGCCGAGACGTGCTCCGGGCTTTCTTACCTGGGAGCGCCGGAGGGCAAGCGGACCGAGGAGCCCTGAGGAAAAGAAGGCGGCGGCAGGGAAGGGGCGGCCCAGGCCTGCGACTGCCGCAGCTCCAACCTCTCCGCGAGGAAGCGCTTGTGTGAGGAGAACCCTCCCGCTTCGCGCGCAGCCGGGAGACCAAGCTACAGCCGTGCCCGCCGCTCTTCCCGCGAGATCCCAGCCACGGCGAGGGGCGGCCGCGGCGGCTTGAGTGACAGCCCGCAGAGCCTGTCGGCGGCGGTGCAGGAGGCGGGACTCGGAGCCCATTGCGACCAGTTGCAGAATAGAAAAAGGATTCGTCCCGCCCACCGCTTCTCCCCTCCCCCGCCCCTCCCAATTAATTAGGGGCAAAAGGAGCAGTGACCTTAAACAGAGGCGGTGGCGGATCGCGGCAAGGTGTCTGGGTTGGCGAGGCTGGGTTTCTGTCTGTCTGGTCCTGCTTAGCCTCCGTAGACACACCTGGTTCGGGGAAGAAACGGGTCTTCACGCTGGTGTAGGCTGAGGCGCCGTTACCCTTGGTTACACGCGACCCGAAGTGCACAGAAGATTCGCACCTTCCTGGCTGAAGGCGCACTCTCCTGGGGTTACCCGGCTGTAAACCTAACCCCTATCTCGCCTCTCTTCCCTCTCCGCCTCAAACAGGGCGCCATTGTTGAGATGCCCGTTGTTTTCCAAACCTCAAGTCGGGACATCTGGTCTGACAAAGGACCCTTCTGATTCGTGCATTTATTTCTACTTCAAGCCTTCTAGGAGAGTAAAAAGTAAATCTCACTTGAGTCCCAGTATAACAAATTACAAAATTGCATGAAAAGTCGCATCACTGTAGACCCCAGTGTCTGGTACATGCAGGACACTGAACAAATGCGAAAGAAATGAATAAAGAATGTGATATTTGAATATTTGAAATCTGGACCCACCCTAGAAAATTCGGGCTTCCTTAGCCTTTTCTCTACAATGACAGCCAATCTCTTCACCAGTAAGTCCAATCACTCCATTATTATGCCTATCCTGTAGCCTTCATTAGTCTTCCCTCCCTCCTTCCCTTACCCACAGGAAGAATCGAGCTTTCTCCTCATCAAGGTTAACCCCTACACCTGTGCACTGGATCTCAGCCATTCCCAGATTTGTTGATTCATCTATCCTTTCTTTCCCCATTATCAATTTTCCTTCTAATCTGGCTTCTTTCTCCTACAAATACAGTCTCCTCCAACCTTTGAACAGAACAAAACCAACCCTACTTCTTCCACCCTGTTAAAGCTACTCTATCTTTTCGAAGAATCACATTTTCTTGAGAGACATTAAAGTATATTTGCTGTCTCCACTTTCTCATCTCTTATTTTTCCCACTACAATGTTGGTTTCACCCACACATTCTTCTCTCAATGGTCACAAAAGATCTCTTTTCTAATGGGCAAATATTCTATTTTGGGGCATCTTTCCCGAGGAGCTATCTGCAGCTTTTGACAATGCTGGCTATCTCCTCCTTGGGTGCCTGCCTAACTACATTCTTCTCATTCCCTAGCTACCCCTCTGACTTTGGGAGGGGGGGTGTGTGGGAGAGGGGGGTGGTCCCCTTTTTTGATCCGAAAATGATTATGTATTGATGTTTCCTTAATCTTATAGCCATACCTTGTCCATTATAAGAAAAAATGGCCACACGTAGTTGCACACTTTGAATGCCAGTAAGTGGCTCAGACAAGAGCTGTTAGAAGAGGCCAGTGGAATGTGACATGTGACTATGAGGCTGGGTCTTAAAACAGTAGTGTGGCTCATACAAATGCAGGACAGAAGTGGCGGCCTTTTAGAGAAAAATAGTGTGAACCGAGCAGAGAGGAAAGAACGTGAGCTGAGCCTGGCTATGGGTCGACCAGTTTGGTTGATGGAAGATTCCTGCAGAACAGCAGTGGGAGGTAAGATTAGAGAGGAATCAATATTAAAAGGCCTTCTAAACCAAGCCAAGCTGATTCAACTTGGTTCTGTATTAGATGGTATTAAATGGGGAGCCAGAATCAATCCTGACATTTGTAGGGTCCACAAAAAGACTACGTGTAGAAGCCCGCAGTCAAATGTATAAATATGTAAAGTTTATAAAAGAAGCTAACAAACTGTGAAGTTTAATATGTGTGTGTGTGTGTGTATCCTTTCACCTTGAAAATATACTTTGAATACAGTTTGGAAGACCAAACTTAGGTTTGAACTTAGAATTCTAGGACTTCTCAGAGTTCCTTGCTAGAACAGGGAAAACTGGTTTCCACACAGGGAAGGCTTCCCCACTTCACTTCCCACAGCCAGTTAAGGCCCACACCCCGTAGGCACTCTAGCCCACATGTCCACTTTTCCCTCTACAAAACTGTCATTTCTTGGCCACTCCGCAGGTCCAGGAGTACATATCAGAAGATCTAGAGGAGAAGCCCACGCAGGCCCTGGAAGTGGGCTCATGGCCATTCGGACAGGGAATTCTGGCTTCTGGGTACCTGGAGCAAGGTCAGAAGAGGTGAAGTTGGCTCCAGATGGACACACTCCTTTGGCTTGATGGCCTCCTGCTCAGTATGTGGGAATACAGCTGGAGAAGGGCCAGAACAGAGCCCCTTAAAGCAGCCCCCTCCCACCTGTGCCTAAAGGTGATACCAGCAGAACCACTGAATGTCTTTAGGAGGCTAATGACATATATAGTAGATTTGTATCTTGAAGTATAAATCTGTGTGCTTTCTATGTTCCCTACCTCTTCTCTTGCACTGGTATCTTAATGGCAGGAATATTCTGGAAAGAAAACTCTTCTTGACTCTGTCGCGATGTGGCATCTTCCCTCTCATGCACAGTTTTCATAACCTATAATACCACTGTATGATTCCATCATCAATCAGTGTATCAGAAACCAGGGTTTGTCTAAATGTGAGGAAAGAGACTATTATCCTGGACTCCAGCTTGGAACACTTATATTCAACTTCTACATTAAAATGCTGTGGAAGTAGAAGCCCTTGAAGAGGCCCTATGTGAAGGGTTCACAGGCAGGATGAGTACTGAAAAGGCTCTAAAGTCACTGGAGACACGGGTACCCCTCTTGCCATCTGTCTCTGTGGCGTGACGCTTCACTCTGTGGCCTGACAGTCCCAGTCTGTCTCCCAACCTCTCCATCTGGTCCTAAGTGCTCCCTTCCTTACGGACGCTCAAGAGCTGTCAAGAAGCCAGAACTGCCACGGTCTCTGTTTTTGGGATCTAAGCAAAGAATTCTGCCCATGAATGCTCACATCTCTTGGTGGTCCTGCGGGTGATTTCAGCAGAGCATTGGCACTTGCTTGATCCTAGGACTGGAGTCTGCTCACAGCTTCACTCTTACCATCTGTGGCTGGTCTTTGCCAACCCGTAGCAGAGCAGAACCGGAGAGCTTCTCACCCAGCTCTTGCCATCTGCCACCTGTATCTGACCTATCCGTCTAGGTGAGTGCAACTAAACACTCCTTTCCCCATCCCAAATCCATCCTTACTGGTGCCCCACTCTCTGAGCGTGCCCTGGGAAAAGCTACCTCTGGACCACTTCATATTCATGAGGGGCATAGAAATCTGACTCTCTCAGACCCAACCTCCATTCCACCCCTGTGCAGTTTTTGGGGAAGCACCTACCTCATTAGGTTGGAAGGCTGCAATTCTGTATAAATTACCCCAAGAATGAAGGGGCAGTACTCATCTGTCTATTTGCTGACCATATACTAAATCTCTGAGTTTGGTTTGTTTTTTGCAGATACTCAGTCACAAAGGCAGAAAATCAAGAAAGTTGTAGTGGAAAATCAAAAAAGTATGTCTACGAATTCCCCTTCATTCCCCTCCCCCTGAGTGTGGGCTAGACCTACTGATTCGCATCTAACAGAGACTATTGCAGAAGTGACCATGGATGGCTCCTGAGACTAGGTTGTGAGGGCCATTGCATTTCTTCTGCGGTCTTTCTCTTTAATCACTCACTCTGGAGGAAGCCAGCTGCTATGCCATAAGGACATTCAACCAGAGGCCCACATGGCAAGAAACCTAGGCCTCCAGCCAATAGCTACGTGAGTGAGCCATATTGGAAACCCTAGTCCCAGTTCAGTCTTCAGATGCCTAAAGCCCCAGCCAACAACTTGACATAACCTCATGAGAGACCTCAGCCAGAACCACCTAGCTAAGCCTCTCCCATATTCCATACAGAAACGGTGGGAGATAAGGCACATCTCTTGTTTTAAGCCGGTTCACTTTTCACATCATTTGTTATGGAGCAATAGATAGCTAATACAAGAGTTGTTAGAGTAGTTTGGTCTTCTCCTACTCCCAGACAAAAATCTAAAAACTCACATCCTGCCAACCATTGGGCACTAACGTCCCCTAATGGGCAAGGAATGCTGAGTTTTTAGCCATACTTGCTACATCTACAGTTCAAGAGGTGCTGCTCCAAAAGAAAGTGGAAGAAACCATTTCTTAGTGGGAACAAAGATTCCAGCGCCTTCAGACTATTTAGAGCATCACAGAGGTAGCAACAACTGTGTGCCATTTGGAGGCAGTTAATAGTAGGTCTTGAACAGTTGGGAAACTTTGCACTCAAAAAAGCCTTCAGTGCTTCATACATACTACAGTTATCCAATCTTATGGGAAAGTATATGTTTCCATGAAAACAGAGAGGAAAAAAAAAACCCTCAAACATCCCCTTACCCATCCATATTAACTACATATGAAAAGTTGAACATTCCATCGATAGGGGCCCTGTCAAAATTAAATTGACATCCTGACACCACTAAGTGCCCATGTGAGAGCAGTGTGTTTGACAGCAAGAAGATTGAAATTCCTTCTGAATAAAAACCTGTGTTTCTGAAGTCTTAACATTGTGAATTAAGATTCAGTGGGAGAGCAATTTCCCTATTAAATAAAAAATGTGGAAAAGCCCTTGAAAAAGGAGACCAGTTAGCCAAATTACCTACACTGCCTGTCTAAATTCATTTTACGTATGTAAGAACTATATAGATGGGCCATACAGATGAAGAAGCAAGTAATTTACAAGTTGACTGAGAGAGAACTTACAGCCAAGAAGATCTATTTGAGGTTCATTTACATCTCCATGATTCAAATGACTGTTACACAGATGTGGTGAGCTTCCATTTCCTTTAGCAGGAGGGCAAAAATGAAGTCTTTACGTAAGATCCTAGAAAGACTGAATTCTAGACCCTTCTCTCAACCCCTCACCATCAAATTTTAAAACTCAGCCAATACTTATTGAACAGCTACTAAGTGCAAGGCAATGTAAAGATACAAAGTATAAGCCACAGCTCCTGGCATTAAAAAGAAAAAGTCATATGGACTAGATGAGAATCAGAAATATACAGCGTCTTGCATGTAGTGAGTTCCCAATCACTGGTAGATAAGTTGATTAATAAGTATCCTAGGCAGGGGCACCTGGGTGGCTCAGTGGATTAAGCCTCTGTCTTCGGCTCAGGTCATGATCTCAGGGTCCTGCGATAGAGCCCCACATTGAGCCCCACATCGGGCTCCCTGCTCAGCAGGGAGCCTGCTTCCCCCTCTCTCTCTGCCTGCCTCTCTGCCTACTTGTGATCTCTGCCTGTCAAATAAATAAATAAAATCTTAAAAAAAAAAAAAAAAAGTATCCTAGGCAGCCACTCTTGGTGACCCAGCCAAGGGCAAGGACCTCACCCCTTCCTTCCTTCTAACAAAACCCTGCTTTTGTTCAGCGATGTGCTCAGTCCCAGGAACAAACCTCTCATCCAAACTAATCCAATCTCAGCAATTCTGTTCCTCTCTGCCAGATATTCTTTTCCTTGCCTCCTTGCCAAGGGATCCAAATATCTTGGATGGCCTCTAAGGAAGCTTTCCTTTCCCTGGAAAAGTCCTCTCTCCACCTGCTCCCTTTGCCCTTCTGCTTGGAATTCTGGCATTACGTTGTGGTGTCTGTGATTGTGGCAGCCATCTAGTGACCTAGGGAAACAAATACAGGAGTAGGGGAGACAAAAAGAGCAACAGAATTTGGAGCCAGGATAGACCACTCGTATTTGGAAGGATAGAATGGATTTAGGCTGTCTTTTGCCTGCCTAGCACTGATTCCTCCTTCTTCTGGTGACGGTATCTCAATTTTCCTTTGGGGAGCCACCCAGTTGTCACTCTCCGTGCATGAAGGTCTGTGAGGCTGACCCCACACATGGGTCCCAGGAATGGACCCATGACCCAGATCTGTTTAATCATAAACATAGCAGTCATAAACATAGCAGGTTTAGGATAGGCTTGTGACCCTCCCTTCTCTGGGACTTCAGTGAGAACTTTTAAGAAGGGTAAGTTTGTCTTCCCTGAGGTTGTCAAGCTGGTAGGATGTAAGCCCTGAGTATCTGGGGCTACCACATGGACCTTAATGTCACCTGTTCTAACAGAGTGAAATCAGTAGATTAGAACAATCCGCAGAGAGGCATCTGGGGGCTCAGTCACTTAAGCATCCAACTCTTGGTCTCAGTTTAGGTCTTGATCTCAGGGTTGTGAGTTCAAGCCCCATACTGGGCTCTACACTGAGCATGGAGCCTGCTTGGGAAAAAAAAAGAGAGAAAAAAAAAAGAAGAAGAATCATCAGCAGAATCGGAAGAGACAAAGATTACTAACAATATTTTACCTAAAGTCTATCACAGACTTGTGGATGACATGAACTCATAATATTTTTTTTACTTAAGCCAGTTTGGGGTCTGCCTCACTATTTGCAACTGAAAGAGTCCTAATACAGGTGTCTAGGACCACAATACCACAATACAGAGAAAGTGGGATATGGGCTATACTCTCAGGATGGATAGAAGTTTGATAAAAGAATAAGAGGGAGAGCTTCTGGACAGAGCACATACTATCAACAAAAGCTTAGAGTCAGTGAGTGAAAATGTTTGGTGGAACAAACAATTCGCTTTACAAAGTAAGCGAACACAGAAATATAGGTCAGAGTCAGATTACAGACAGGCTTCAAGGCCAGGCTGAGTCTGAGCTTTCTTCTGTAGCCAACTCCACATCAGAGGCTTTTAGCAGCAGAGTGATCTGGTCAAACCGGTGTTGGGGGAAGATTAATCCAGAAGGATCTCACAGGTTGGACCCCAGTGGACAAAGCCCAGGTATGAGTCAGTGAAAGCAGAATCCAAGTACAGAGTCTGCCCGAGATGAGATGACCTCAACAGTAAGTGACCACCCAGCAGAGCAGAACTAATCAGTTTTTTGGTTTTTTTAAATTAGTAAATAGTAAGGGAACTCTGGATGAAGGTTTACTTAGAGACAGAGTACTTATGTTTGGTCACGCATACATTCCACAGATATTTACTATGAGCCCAGCACTCTGCCGGACGCTTGGTGCAGAATAATAGATAAGCCAGATGTGAAGACCAGTCAATGAGGTAGGCTTCCACGAAACAACTAAAGATAATTGTGATAGGTGCTAGACAATTACTGGGTGTTGTGAAATCATGTATCAGGGAACCTAATCTCAGTCTCATTAGGTTCCTAGAAGTCACAGAAGGCTTCCTGGAAGAAGCAACATTTAAAATGACATCTGCTGCAGGAGGAGGAGTTAGCATGGCGGAAGGGGTTGACAAGTAGAACATTTATTTCTACCAAACATCTGAACAAATTCCAATGTGGCTTTCCTGCAAGGTTTAAATAAAGAGTTAAGTAGGAGGCTACACCACGCAGGGTCTTAGGTGCTGTGGAAAGGATTTGGAGCTTTATCCGAAGAGCAATGTTTGCACATTTTTCTGAGATCAGTCAATTCTCGTCTCTGATTTGATCACAAAAAGGAGTCAAGGAAAGGGCCAACCTCATGCATATTCCAAGTGGGTGGTCACCAGATGGTGGGACTCTAAGGTTTTGTGAAGGTCCTCTATTTTGCAAATATCTCCCCTGCTTGCAAATTGATGTTGAAAATTTCATGAACAGGGAACCATTTGCTACAACAATGAAAGATCAAATGTCAAAGGCTAATTCCTCCAGGAGGAGAAACACAGCCACTAAGGTACACACAGCTGATAGATGAACTTCCCCCAGAGTAGGTTTTGAGGTCAAAGAGAGGTAGAGGACAGGAGGAAGGAAAGCGGGAAGCAGAAAAGTCACAGAGAAGGGAGAGAGATACACAAAGAAACACTGGAGGGACCAGAGACAGACTGCCTAGTACACAGTACGTGCTTAACACATGTTTGTAGGAAGAAATGAAAGGAAGGAAGAAAGAAGTATCACAATTCTATCAAGGCAAGCAGGCAAGCAGATTGGTCACACATTTCATGCACTGGGAAGACCAGGGACAAGGAAAGGAGACAAGAGAGCACAAATCCATTCTCCGAAAGTCCAGAGCAAGCATGAAGCATGACTCGTGATCCAGCTGGTTCCTGGGACCACAAGCTTAGACTATGGCTTTCCCTTCCAATGAGGAGGACATCCAGCTTTTCCCCAGGAAGCCCGGGAGACTGGGGAATGGGCAGGGACAGAGCCTCGTGAGAGAAGCAAGCAGATAACCCTGCCAGACACCACATTTACACACCTGCCAGTTGGAGGCCCGGCATCTGCACTGTGATGACCCAACGTCTCCGAGGGCTCCCTTGCAAAAGCCATGGCCCTTCTTCCGACATTTCTTTAGTAGCACCTGTTCGTTCGTAACCCCTAGAGGTTTTGTTTAAGTATTTGATATTGAATCATTATTACTGACCAAGAATTATCCACATCTATAGACTTCTTCACATATGTTGGGGCAGAAAAGTCAGAGAAAAACTGTTTCTCGGTAATTAAGGATGGCTTCTTTTCTCCTTTCCATGCAATACAAAAGATGAGCCTTTCATTTTCCTTATTTGAATTTCAACTAAATATGTATTTTTGTGATATTATAAGCCTCAGCTGTCAGAATAATAATCCTTCTGGAATAGCCTAGTACATGCACTGTGTTAATGGAAACTTGACCTTTCACTGATTTCAAGTTAACCAACAGGAAAACAGTAAGTTACCTTAATTAGAGCATTATCTTCATTAAAGATTATTAGATGGGTAAGAAAAGGTTCCCTCCAAACCAGCATGGTGCTCTGTGGTTATAACAACCCAGCATCTTGAAGGTAGCGTGAATGAAGGATTGTGTCAGAAGCCGGGAGGTAGGATATTGAATTAGCTCTGCAGCTATGAGCCACCAAATGAGGAGATATCAGCCACCCACATGGATTCAGCAGGTAGCTCCTTCAGCATCCAAGCTCCTACTCTGGGGAAGTGAAACCTATAGGATCATTGACAGTTTAGTCAATCAAAGATATACTCACATGAAGGAAGTAGAGTCACAAGATTTATTACATCCAGATCCCAGAACAAGGGGTGGGGGTGGGCAATGAGCTGGGGGAAGGGCAGACCTGGGTTCCAGGTCAAGAGTGAGCAGGAAATTAGAGAGCAAGGTAGCAAGCACCTATTATGCGTATAAGGTAGTTGGAGCAAAGGTCACTAACTTTCACAGGCTCAGCTCTTAAGTGGTTATTTTATTTTATTACTTTAAAAAAATTTTTAAAGATTTTATTTATTAATTTTGAGAGAGAAAGAGAGCAGCGGGGAGGGCAGAGACAGAGAGAGAATCCTCAAGCAGACTGTTGGCTGAGCTTGGGGCCTGACATGGGGCTTGATCTCACAATCTTGAGATGATGACCTGAGCCAAAATCAGGAGTCGGATGCTAAACTGACTGAGCCACCCAGGGGCCCCTTAAGTGGTTATTTTAAAAGGTGCCTCAGGAAAAGCAAAGCAGGAGGGTAGGAATCTGCCAAGAAAACTTGGGGGAGGAATCCAAAGCTCAGGTTATCTAAATATCCAGACTCTTGGTGTGAGCAGAATTGTCATACTGCAAAATGCCTAGGCAGCACCTCAAAATAGCTGTTTTTCTATCATAAAGGCCCAGAACTGAATTTGGTGATTGGATATCTCTGCAAAAATGAGCCACGTTAACAATGATTCCTTCTCCCCAGTGTGTTCTAAAGATTGTTTCCATGGCAATCTACATTGTTTTGTCTAAATTATCCTTCATGCCATTTTCCCCCCCTCCATCTAGATATTTGCGAAGCACCTATCACTTGAGTATCTCTTCTCTGAACAAGTCCCCAGGAGGGAAAAGAGACTATTTCTTGAAAGAAATGAAAGGCTGACACTTGTCAGAAAGAGCTCTATTTGTGAGATGATATAGGGCCTGAGGTTCTCGGTAGAGGGACTCACCTGCTGGGATCCACCTTCTGCTCATGGAGTAGGAAGGCAGAAACCCTGATCCACATCTTCTATCAACTCTGAGACGTCTTCTTAGAAGTCCAGTCCTTTCTAGGCTTTGGACAGAATGATAAGCTGAAGCAGGCGAGGTGGGCTGGATCGCCCTTCAGAAACAGATGTCCCCACTGTGTAAGCTGAGACAATGCCACTTGTACACCAAAGGAATCCATTTTCTCCTGGCACCCAGGAGGACTTCCTAGGAATTAGCTCTGGCCAGTATAAGGGCAGAAGCAATGAACACCATCTTTTGTCCAGGTCCTAAAACATCCTAAAATATCCTTTGTTATCTCTACCTCCTTCTATTTACTGGCTGGCTGGATCAAGAGGAGCCAGTTAAGGATTCCAAGGGCTGAGAAGATGGAGGGGCACTGGATGGGAGTGGTGGTCCTGAGTCACCATGCGGTAGACTGTCAACACTTTAATTGATGTGAGTGAGAAACAAATCTGTTATGTGTTAAGCAACCGAGATTTGGGGTTGTTTGTCACAGCAGTTGGGCCACCCTGGCATTGACTGATGAGATAGGGCAGGTTTCTGGGCAGATCCAGCAGCAGACGGCCACATAAGGTCTATGCAGGGAATAAAGTGAAGTGACCAGAAATAAGAGAAACAGGAAAAGGGTCTGATTCCAGATCAAGGTCTTCAAGGTGATATTAGCAGCCATAACCTAATATTTGGTGAGCATAACAAGAGAACGTCTTGGGATCCTAAGACTAGGGCTCCCCCTTGAACTTCAGCCTCTGGGGCACAGTCAGCATAGGGAGGGCAAGATGGGGCCATCATTTCAAAGGAATGGAGTGAAACATTTCGAAAAGAATTGGGCAGGGGAGGGGTTCGAGCAAGGATAAGACATAGACCAGATTGGGACCTCAGCACAAGGCAGAGGCTTGGATGAAGAGAACAAGGCAAGAAGATCTGCCCTTGCCCAGAAACAGTAGCCCCAGCAGTGGCAGTCTTCTGGGGTAATACTATTTGGGGAGGGATGGGGTAGACCTGTACTTAGTGAAGACACCCAGTGGCCTTGGCAATAAGTCAGAGGACAGCAGAGCATGGAGAAAAGGCAATCAGCACTGTGGGAGATCAGGAAACCCGAGTTCAGGAAGTGAGAAAAGAGCGAGGCCATTTGTGGGGTCAGGCAGAGAGAGATGATAGGAAGAAGGGGTTAGAAGAGTAACCTGAGGAAGAACAGCAAGAATGGAGCTTAATGAGCAGTCAACTGCCTGCTAATACCAGGCCAGGTAGACTTCAAGGATGACAACAAGGGGGAGATAAGAAGGGGTGCCAATGAGCCAGCAGGTCAGGCAGGACCTGACCCCAATCAACAATCAACAAGGGAAGAGAGAGCCATCACCCAAGGAAACATGCTCATTCCTCCCTGGCAGCACTGTGCTGTCAGCACGTTGGTAAAAACCTGGCTTTCTCTGAACTGTAACCTACATGCTCTCACGTAGAGAATCAGCACTCATCTCATTCAGCTGGTAAGAGGTGGAATTACCACTCTAGCTGCAGGCACTGGACAATCGCCTGTTACTTAGACACCATAAAAGAGTTTTTATAGGCAATGAGCTATGAGATTGTTAACATTTACATTCTGCCCCATGCCTGGGAGTTTGGCTTGTCATATGTGAAAGGTAAGAGCTCTACAGGTTGATCATTACAGGGCATACTGTATTTTATTGGGAGAAATGATTGGCAGCTCTTAGGATAATTAAGCTCTCATCCAGATACCAAGGGAGCTCAAAGGGACCAGGGACTGTACAGGCACACTGAATTGGGCAAATGGTTAGTTCAGCCCAGGATTCTGACTCTGGTGAAGAATGGTGAAGAAACATCTGTTTCTTCATAAGACTCTCACTGTGGGCCAGGATGTCATTGGCCATAGGAAGGATCTCCACAACAGCCTAGAGAGATATAATAACCTTCTGTTTTATATGCTGAAATAAAATTTCTAAAACACACACACACACACACACACACACACACACAACAAAAACAAACAAACAAAAAAACTCTCCAAGAAAGAGCACACTGGCTTCCAGGCTACAGATAATTTCATTTATACTATAGTGTATATGACTGACAGCAGGTACTTCCCAGAGCAGATTTTAATCGTGGAGAAGCAGAGAGCAGGGTGAGGAAGGAGAAGCTCACAGGAAGATGGATAGCAAGGGATGCCAACGATTCTCCTTTACACTGTGACTTCAACTTACTTCACTAGCCTCCTTCCCTGCTTGTCTGGCCATCTTTCACACCTGTCCCCCAACACTGACCAGATGCCTACTTTTTTCAAGACACATCATGTCTTGTTATGTCTCTGTGCTCCTATGTGTATCCCCCATGCTCAGAACTGTTCCCACCCCACAATCTCTGCCTGGACAGCTCTTGCCTCTCCCACCAAAGCCAGGTTCCATGTTTTCTCCCCCGTGAAGCCTTCCAGTCTCCCAGGCAGTGCCTGTTGCTGCTTCCTCTATGTTCCATTAGCCCTTTGTTCAGACTCTGTTTCAGCACTGGTTGTTTTAGAGAGCTTCTGCTTTGGGCTGTGAAGCCCTCAATGGCAGGGACCATCATGGACTTGTCTCTGGCTTCTGTGTTGAACATGGGACCAGGTATTGTCACTTCCCAATAGATGGCTGGTTTGATCAATACAAAATGTATTTCACAACTTCCCCCAACATCTAGTTCTTTTCTCAGGCTCCATCCCGTCTCCTTGGCTTTCTCTTGGTCTCTCGGACCTCATTTTTCTTTCATTGGTAAATTGGAAGTAAATACACTTAGGTGTTGTGAGAATGGATAAAAGAGAAAAGTAAACTCCCAAGTAGGAACAGCAAAAGCATCAAAGGTACCTTAAAGTAGTATTCATATGGCCTTGACTTTGGAAAGGATTTAAAACCAAATGTTGATTCATTAAAACACAACAAAACAATCCTTTACTAAGTACTGATTATGTTTCAGATGCTGGCCTGGAGCCTAGCCTTTTACCTTAACTTTAATGGGATTTATATACATTTTCCATTCCAATTTTCTGAGAACAGATGAGACCAAATGTTTCATCCACTAGAAGACACTGTTCTCCTAGGCTGGTCACATACCACTAAGATGAGGATTCATGTTTGAATCAGTCTATTCATTAAATGAATGACCAGCTAATTCAGAAAGATAAAACCCTGAGCCAAAGCAGCATGGTAAAGTGGAAGTACCGCAAATCTGAAGGAATTGGTTCAGTAAGATCTGCCCTTCAGGGATACATACCAATTCTTGGTCTCTTCACCTTTCAAATGAAGAAGGCCTGGCAGACTGTATTTTCCAAAGATGGCCACAATATTATTGCCCCTTAAAAAAAAAAAGAAAAAAAAAGATTGTATTTATTTATCTGAGAAAGAGAGCACTCGTGATCGAGAAAGAGCAGGGGGAGGGGCAGAGGGAGAGCGGGAATCTCAAGCAGACTCCCCGCTAAGTGTGGAGACTGTCTTGGGACTCAATCTCATGACCCTGAGATCACAACCTGAGCTGAAATCAAGAGTCAGATGCTTAACCAACTGAGCCACGCAGGCGCCCCTATTACTGCCCTTTCTATCCCATCGTGTCCTCTTCCTTGATTGTGGTTGAAACCTGGGGACTGCCTCACCCAGTAGAGCACAGTAGAAGCAACGCTTTGTGACTTCTGAGTCAAGATTATCTTAGACACCATGCGATTCTGCCTTGTTCTTGGGACACCGGCTCTTTGAACTCAGCTGCCATTGTGTGAGGAAGCTGAAACTAGCCCATGTGACCAAAACCACAGAGAAAGGCCACATGTAGGTGCTCAGTCAATAGACAGACGTGAGAGAAGACACCTCTAGCTGAGTCTAACCCTTGGCCATTGAGCTATCCCCAGCCTATAAGTCTTTCCAGCTGAGGTCCCAGACATCACAGAGCAGAGTAAAGCATTTCTCATTGTGCCTGTCTGAAATCCTCACCCAAAGAATTCGCGAACGTAATATAGAGGTTGTCTTATGTCACCGAGTTTTGGGATGGTTTGTCCCATAACAACAGTCACCGGAATAGAAGGTTAATATCTGTCCCGACTACCTCACAAAGTTGTGAAGATCAAATCAGATTAGTATGTAAGACCATTCCTTGCACATTTTTAAGTAGCTTGTGGATACAATTCAGTAAGCTTACACGAAGTGGCCGTGCCTGGCACAGGCTACCCCCGCCCCATCCCCACTCCTGCAGGTTCTGCAGCGCCACCAGGGCACAGTAAGACCTTGAGGAACCCAGTTTGAAAACCACTATTCTCATCCAACCCATTCCTCTTACGGATGAAAAAACACACAGGCCCAGAGTGACTTGTCCAAAATCACACAGCTAGCTCCGTGCTTGCTCCCATTTGTCATGCTGCCTCCAAAAAGAGAACTCTTTAAGGTAGGACCATTCTTGTCTGAGAGCCAGTAAGTGGCAAGCAGAGACAAGCAAGATCATTGCGCGATATTTCTTTTCAAGTCTCAAGCAGACTCTTGGAGCTGTTGCCCAAGCATGCCAGAGACAAGCCTATTTCATTTCCCTCATTCCCTCCCCTGCTTCTCTCCCACTCAGTCCTAGGAGCGTAGATCATTTCGTTCGGTGAAACAGAAGGACCGAGCTGCACGCTCCACATCAAGTTCTGCAGGCTGTCAGCTCGGTGATGAATGGAGAGCTGAGCTAATGCAGAGGTCCGCCTGGTTGGGGTGAAGCTGTTTGATCACCCATCGTTGGCATTCACGGAGAGCTCCTAATTGTTACTTGGTGATGTGGTTCCGCACTGTAGTCGAGTGGTGGGGGGCGGGAGGGGCGCCTCTCAGTTATTAACCTTTATGTTGCCCCTCAAGCAGGGAGGGCAAAGGCAGGCAGGGATTCTGATCAAGTTACATTTAATGCACTGCCTCTCTTGCTCGGCTAATACCTCAACTATTTCAATGGAAGGGAAAAAAATTAATAAACCCCCAAACCAAACCAAGCAGGAAGGATAAAGGTGAAAACTATTGACCTGAATACAGTAATGTCTTTCCATCTGATGTGATCCGTTCCTCTACCTGGAAAGGCCCTGTGGGTATTGACGAAGGACCCTTGACATTCTAAAAGCCACAGATTCATAAATCACTGAGTTTGAAAGAGGCTTTGGTGCTTGTCCCCTGAAATAAGGGTGTTGTTCATTTAGGATTTATGGCTCTGGGGAAGACGATTTATCTAAATGGCTACAGAGAACATTAATGGGAGACTTTAGTCTTTCTGATCCACAGAGCTGGGAGCTTTCTGTGGGGACCCGGGAGTATCAGGTTTAAATGAACCTTCAGGAAAAAATCTACGGGTGCGGTAATCACTAAACAATCATTTGGTTGGAACATTAGCATCTGCATACACGAGGATGAGATAATGAATTATCTCTAAAGGCAAAGCAAGGTGTTTATTATAGGGTTTCATGGGAGAGTGTGGGGATTTGAAGTTTTAAAAAGATTAAAAATGAGCGTTTTTATTACTACGAAAGTGCATATGCACTGAATAAAACCTGGTAAATATAGAAAAGTCTAAAGAAAAAATTACATCCTGCCATCCCCACACTGCAGTGCTAATCACAATAGATATGCTGGGTGTTTTTCCTTTCAGTGTTTTCTCTTGTGTATGTGTACACAATACACGAGCACATGTGTATGCACACACATGTATGTGTACACAACACACACGCACACATGTATGTACACATACTTGATTTTATGTCATCTGAATAGATCTAATTTAAAATTAAGAACTTCTGTACTATTGACTGGCATTCTGCTTCTTTACTTGACATTACGCGCTCTCATTCTTCGAAAGTTCATTTTGTAGAAGCAACATAACATTTAGTCCTATGTCCATACTGTAATGCATTCAACGAGTCCCCTATTCTTGGACATCTGGTTGTTTCTGGCTTTCACGGCGTTTCTGAAATTTTCTCTAGAAGTGAGATTCCAGGATGAAAAGATATATAGTTTTCCCCAAGGCCCTGGACAAAAGCTGCCTCTCTCGTGTTCTGTCACTCCACGTTCTCGTTTCTTCTGCAGTGGGCATGTGTGAGCCTGGGCCCTTGGCCTGGTTATTTAATCCCTCCTCCAAGGATGGCTCGCTGCAGGCATCATCCGCCCCCACTAGTCCCCAGCTCCCTAATTCCTAATTTGGTTGTTTGTCTTTGTGTTTACTCACTCCCACACCTTTCCTGCAAATCTGTTTACTCAGTGTTCCCTGTGCATACATTGGCACATTGTCTTTGCCACCCCCACTCTCATTCCCCTTGTCTCCCCCTCCACACACCTCACCCACACTCAGGATCTAGCTGAACTCTCTCCTCCCCCACCCAGCCCTCCTGGACCACTCTATCCCCAGGCTTCTTCTCTCCTGAACTGCCCCATAATTTATTGTCTTCACACCACTCCTGCGACTATTAATCACCACTTACCAGCTCTATGACCTTCAGTAATCCCAGAAGCTTGTCGTGAGAATTTAATGAGATCAAACCTATAAAATAAATACCTATCACAGAGTGGGGCACACATCGCAGCTGAGCAATAAATGGAAGCTGTTATTATTATTATGGCCAGTTTGCTTGGTGACATTTCTTCTGTTTCATGTCGCATACACACTCCTCCAGTGCTATTTAACTGTGTGTGACCTGGATTCCAAAGCTACTCCCAGGCATCTAGAATAGGGTCCTTTCAGAAGAATCTTTCAGGGAACTTTGCTGCTTGTGACCAGGTCATCAGGTCATCCAAGTCTCTCTCCCTGCTTTCCCCAACTAGTTCAGCTTCTTAGATGGCCTTGGAACACCAAATTTTGAACGTTTCTGCCTCTCGAATGACCCACCTAGGCTGCTGATCACAGAGCAAAATTCAGCGGGAGGTAGAGGCTCAGTCAAGGCCACATTTATATTTACAGTTTGGTTGAGGGGTAGGAAAGTGACCATGTAGGTGCATCAGAGTTTCTGAGTTGGAAAATGGCATAGAGGTCCCTTGTTCCTTGTACCCATTTCCTGGATATGAGATTCCCTAGTGCTGTGTCTGGGTTGATGGCCTGGAGACCTGGGCTCTGGCTCTTCTCTGTCTGATGCTTTGTGCCCTGGACAAGTTGCTACCCTCTTTTGTTGGTTTTTAGCTTCCTCATCTCGAAAATGAGAGGGTTGGACTGGATAATATTGGAAAGGCCTTCCAACTAAATTTAATGATTCTATGAAGCAAAGAGGTTTAGAAACTTTCCTTAAAATGTGGAGAGCAAAGACTAGAATAAAAATATGACTTATACCCCAGAACTTTGTCAATCCGCCAGTCTATCTTGCCAGCCAGAGGCATTCATCTAGTACCATATGTTAGGCTCCTGGAAGGATCACAAACAGGTATAAGTCAGGGGTCCAGTTCTCCCAGAGCCCACAGTCCAGCTGGGATCACAGAAGCAAAGGGAATTACAAACCTGCTGGGTTGTCACCCAAAATCTATTCCCAGGGTTCACTCGGGCCATTACAGAACTCCCAATTTTAACTGCATATACAGTGACAGAGTAAAGTTCAATGTCTTGAGCTTTGTTGCAGCTGTGTGTGGCCATGTGATTGAGTTCTAGACAGTGGGACATGATAAGAATTGTTCTGGGCAACCCCTAGCTCCTTGCTCTTTTAACTCATTTTCCCTTTTCCCACTGGTAGGGATAGAGGCACAGTGATGAGCCATTTGGGCCCACTTGAAAGAAGACACTATTCTAGAGATGAGGGCAAAGATAGCAGGAGCCTGTGTCCATGGTGCCCTGGGGCCAGCACAGGACCAATGCTTCTTGCACTGTTAAGAAAGGCAGATGTAGGGGTTCCTGGGTGGCTCAGTGGGTTAAGCCTCTGCCTTCAGCTCAGGTCATGATCTCAGGGTCCTGGGATCGAGCCCCGCATTGAGCTCTCTCTCTGCTTGCCTCTCTGCCCACTTGTGACCTCTCTGTCTCTGTCAAATAAATAAATAAAATCTAAAAAAAAAAAAAAAAAAAAGAAAGGCAGATACATATTTCTGAGTGTTAAATGAGGCAAAAATCTTATTCTGGGCCACTGTTACAGTTTTTAAAATGTACATTTTAACTAATACATGTAATAGTTGAAGGTCAGAGGTATTCATGGAATACAGGTGAGTGGGCCATTCCTGGAAACTGGTAGTCAAGGTCCTCAGAGAGGTGACAGAATGTGAGCTGAGTTACAGGAATGATGGGCAGAAACAGAGAAGAGCCCATCTGAGTGAAGTCTATGATGTTGAGCCACATCGCAGTAACAGGATTAAGGTGGTAATTGAGAAAGGGACTAAAGGGACGGTTTGTGTAAGACCACGGTTTCCAAACAAACTGGTCATCATCATCACCTGGAAGGTTTAGAGACAGATTCCTGGATCCCAGCACCAAATATGATTACAGTAAACTAGGGATGGGATCCCAGAATCTGTCTTTTAAACCTTCCAGGTGATTCTAATGGTGGAAAGCCTTGTGTCTCCACTGAGAAGCAGCTAGAATGAGACCAGAACATGGAAGGTCTTAAACACCAGCCTGAGAGTCCATTGTGCTCCCCAGACTGCACCGGGCACCTCCTAAACTTCTTAGATTGGGCTTTTAAAAACTAATTGTCAGGGAAGAGGAATTCTAAGAGAAAGCCCACACTGTATCCTAGAAATAAGTCAGACCTGGGCTCTCATTCTGGCTCTAGCCCTTGCCAAGTTCATAACCCGAAGCATGAGTCTCAATTTCTTTATCAGGAAAAATAGACACAGTGAGCAGTGCTGTGGCGATGAACTGGGAAAGTGTATGCACAAACACCTAGCTCAGCGTAAACGCCCAATAATATCACTGAAATGTTAGTTGCCCCTCCAGGCACCAGGCTCTTGCTCGGCCTGCTGTGCGTGAGGCAGAGAGCAGGATGATTCTGGGGGGATGAAGTGGGGATGGTGATCTAGAGACCAGGAGTGCACTCCTGCCTCTGGCATCCAATCCCCTCGGACCTTGGGACCTTGAGACGTTGGCGCTCTACCAGAAGTGGTCTGTGCCATCATGAGTCACTGGCCCCCGGATCAATAATTCAACCTTGTTATTATTTAGCACTCTGTGGTCACTGTTGGAGACCCGCCAAGGTCAGGCCTGGCCTCTGTGACACCAAAGGGCTCTTGTGGGCATCCCTGCAAGCTCAGCCTTCAGCCGTGATTTCCATTAGTTCAGGATGGCGGAGAAAGGGCACATTCTGGAAGCTCTCAGGGTTCTGCTTTGCGACTCGGTGAAAATAAAAGGGCTTAATTATTTTGGGCTAAAGCGTGCAGGCATTTGACATTTTGAAAAATGGTTTTGTGACATTTCTTTGATAGGTCTGAACCAAAGGCAGCTGCTTACTCTTTAGGGAGGTGACAGAAAAGGAGAAGGGGAGAGAGCAAGGGGGGGATCTCAGTATTTTAATAATACTCTCCTTATATTTACAGAGGGTTTTATACTTTGTAAGGTGGCTTTTCATTCATTACCAAATTATCTGGTTTGTACAGTTACTCAGCAAGGGAGAGTAGGGGGTGAGGAAATACTGCCATTCACTAACTGGATTAGCCTTGGTAAATTAACTTCCCTGGCCTCAGTTTCCTCTCCTTTGAAATGGGGATGTTCTCTGCTGTGCAGGCTAGTGGTGACAAAGAACTGAAAAAACCACACTGTAAAGGTCTCCAGCATAGGTGCTGGCACGGAGTTTCCATAGTCTCCCATTATATAGATAGGAAAACTGAGGAGAGAGAAATAAAGGGATAGAGAAGAACCAGTGTCTGGCTCATGCCTGGTCTAGGGATCTTTCTTACTACAACATATGGACTCTCAGAAAAGGTCGTTTCACAAAATAAAACAAAACCCTGTTTTTCTTATTTCCCCCTAAGTTCCATCCTTGGAGAAGATTCTAAATGAAATGGCATTGTGGGACTCCTAATACACAGCAGGAGAGGCGGATGGAAGGAGAGCTGCTTACTGGGACGACAACAGCCAAGCAGATGGGTGAGGGGAGAAGGAAGCTCATGGAGAGGGTGGCTTCAGGCAGGGTGTGTTCTCTGCCAAGCTAAGAGTGAAACCAGCTGGCAAAGGGCACAGATGAACAGCATCCAGGGCTAGAGGAAGTGCCCATGCAAGGTTGGGAGGACCTGCCCCAGCAAAGCATCTCCAAAACATGGCTGGAAATGATCGAGACAGATTGAATGAAATGAACAAGATGAAATCCATAAGAACAGAAGCCAGGGTCAGGCATGGAGTTAAAAAACCCAAAAGCACAAAATACCGAATGAGAAAACCTAACTCAAAAGCAGAAGATGCCGCAGGGAAATACAAATCAGAACCACAATGAGATCCCACCTCACACCAGTCAGAATGGCTAACACTAGCAAGTCAGGAAACGACAGATGCCTGGCGAGGATGCAGAAAAAGGGGAACCCTCCTACACTGCTGGTGGGAATGCAAGCTGGTGCAACCACTCTGGAAAACAGCATGGAGGTTCCTCAAAAATTTGAAAATAGAACTACCCTATGACCCAGCAATTGCACTACTGGGTATTTACAAATATAGTGATCCAAACGGGCACGTGCACCCGAATGCTTATAGCAGCAATGTCCACAATAGCCAAACTAGGAAAGAACCTAGATATCCATCAACAGATGAATGGATAAAGAAGATGTGGGATATATATATATATATATATATATATATATATATATATGATGGAATACTATACAGCCATCAAAAGAAATGGAATCTTGCCATTTGCAATGACGTGGATGGAACTAGAGGGTATTATGCTTAGCGAAATAAGTCAATCAGAGAAAGACAATTATCATATGATCTCCCTGATATGAGGAAGTTGAGAGGCAACGTGGGGGGTTTAGGGGGTAGAAAAGGAATAAATGAAACAAGATGGGATCGGGAGAGAGACAAACCATAAGAGACTCTTAATCTCACAAAACAAACTTGAGGAGCACCTGGGTGTCTCAGTGGGTTAAGGCCTCTGCCTTTGGCTCAGGTCATGATCCCAGGGTTCTGGGATTGAGCCCCGCATCGGGCTCTCTGCTTGGCAGGGACCCTGCTTCCTCCTCTCTCAGCCTGCCTCTACCTGCTTGTGATTTCTGTCTGTCAAATAAATAAATAAAATCTTTAAAAAAAAAAACAAAAACCAAACTTGAGGGTTGCCAGGGGGATGGGGTAAGGGTAGGGTGGTTGGGTTATGGACATTGGGGAAGGTATGTGCTATGGTGAATGCTGTAAAGTGTGTAAACCTGGCAATGCACAGACCTGTACCCCTGGGGCTAATAACACATTATATGTTAATAAAAAAATAAAAAATAAAAAAAGGCAGAAGATGCCGAAATGACAGCCGATCAGGAGTCAGTCTGTTACAGTAGAAAGAGTAGCAGATCAGGAGGGGGGTCCCCCGACTCTGCCCCGACTCTACACAAGCCGGGAGTCCCTTGACCTCTCTGGGCCTCAGTTTCCTGTAAAATTAGTGGTTTGGACTACCTGATAATGCTTGTGGTTTATTGTAACCTTCACATACCGCTCTATCTTGTATTTTGTGTGCCTAGATGATTTGGTAGTTTTAGTTGGCCATAAATTCAGTAAGAGGTAATAGTACACAAAAACGTGGTTAATGTGAACTTAAGGTGTCTGAGCAGGTGTGTCGTAGTCATTTGAGATAAGGCAGGAGCCCAGCCGACCTCAACAGCTGGGCAGACCTCTTTGTAGCAGCCAGCTTTGGGAAAAAAGGCACATCTTGAGAAGTCTATAGGAAAGCTAGAGTCTGTCCAGAGAAAGTCTGGGAAGATCATGAGAGGCCATATTTGAATTTGGAGGTGAGAAACTGGAACTACTTACCCTGAAGAAGAAAATCCTGGAAAGGAACATCAGAGCTATAATCTCAATAGCGAACAGACTGCAGCTCCAAAGACGCATCAGGATTATCCCGAGCTCGCTAACTCCAGCAGTCCAGACCATGTGGGTCAGCTTGAGCTCCCCACCCGAGTCTGCCACACTGGAGTGCCATGACACAGAGAGAGGGCGGGCTGCTGCTAGAGGTGTGGGCGCGCCCAGGGACCAGCTTCAGGGAGGCGAGCCAAGGCTTCTAACCAGGAGCTCTGAAGATTCAAATCAGAGAAGCAGCAGGAGGGACCAGAGATGAGCCGCTGCATGATGAGAGCAGCAGGGGGAAAGGAGGTCAGGAGGAGAGAGGGCCTGGATGCCTCTGCACCTGCCGCATCAATTACAGGGCCACGGCGGGCAATTAGCAAGAGGGCAAGAGACAAAGCCCCATGGCCAGGGGGCTGCCCTCCACACCCTGAATGCAACGCAACTGACCAGGCTCTGCAGAGCTCCGTGGTTTCTGGTCCCTGTCAGTCTGGCCTTGCGGACTGTCAGCCCCCAGAGAGCAGGGTCTTAGATCTTTCTGCTTCCCCGTCGGCTCGCTCGTGGAAACACTACAGATGCGCCACCAGTGCTCAATAAACATCTTGTCAAGTGCCTGCGTGAATGGAAGGAGGAACAGCTGGAGCTCAATAAACAGTTATTGACTTAATTAATTAATGGAAAATTGACCTGGCCTTCCATTCTGCTCTCAGGAGGGTGAAAGGATGACAAGTAAGCTCATAGTGGAGACCAACAGGAAAGTGCTGAAAATGGAAGCAAGGAACGTTTTGGAGGAAGGTAGAGAGAGAGAGGGGTGGGGAGCAAAACAAAATGCAAGTAAAGCTTGGTAAGAGGGGAGCGTCAATCCTGGTAGCCAGGAGTGGCCCTCTATCCATCCATCCCTCTGTCCGTCTGTCCATCCGTCTGCCCAACCGTCCATCCATCCATCCCTCCCTCCATCCATTCCATTATTCCTTTATTCATCCCTTTGACCAGCCTTTCTTGAGGGCCTGCTGTCACTCCAGCTTGTCTAGAGACTACCTAAGATGGCATGAGGCAGAAAATCCAGCTCCTGCTTTTAGAGTCTCTACCAGAGGCTACTGTAAAGAACACGTCTCGAAAAAATAAAATAAGATGCATAATGATTCAAGATCATACACCAACTCTGTGGTTTCCTAGCTCCCCAGGGGCTGCATTGGAGGGCACCTCAAGGAATGCTATTTTTAAAATATTCATCTGGTGCCTCTTACCCTTTCTGTGCACCTCAACATTCCTTCCATGTAGTTTCGGGGTTCCCAGTAGGTGACACATTGTGTGTAGGGGGGCCTCAGGGCACCTGACAGCAGGCTGTTTGTTCTGCCTTGCTGAACTGAGGGCTTTGGTTACCACCGATGGTACATACAGTGGCCACGGGCTGTGCCTGCCAAAGCATGGTGCGCTGGGGTCCCCACAAAGGCCTCTGCTGCTGGTACTCTCATACTTGTGCTAAAGCCACTCATGCCCAATACCTATCCATACCCAACATCCAGCATAGGTGGCCAGCTGGGAGACAGTATCTCTTCCCACTGGGGCAGCAGTTGCCGCCCCCAAAGTGGTAGCCCTCTTAGACCATTAGGACCCATGACCCCATGACCATGATTGTGAAGCTTCTTCCTCTCTCTCTCCATATATATATATATATATATATATATAGTAGCCTTCCTATAGAAAAGGGCTCAGACATCAGTCCATTGGGGCTGGGTAGAGGACATTCGGAGTGGCAGAATCCACATCCCCTCTCCCCCCACATGCTGGGCCATTATCCTTAAATCTAACTTCTGTGACTCCCTTCTCTCTTCTCTTAGGATCAATTCTCTCCCAAGGGGCTCCTTTGTCCCTGATGTAAATAGACTCCCAGTGGACCTCCCAGCAGTCCACCAAATTAGGACTCCACTACTATCAAGGGATGAACCAAATAAGTGGTCTACAAAATGATACAGACACTTTGTGCATCCTGGGTTGAAGGTTCTAGGGCCTTATGTAAGCTTAGCAGGCCTGCGCACGGGGTGGTCACTAACTCCTGATGCCTGCCACCCGTGTTAGAAGGTCATGGGTACCATGCGTACCACATCTGTGACCTCCCTGGTCAAGGTTACTGTTGGCCTCTAGGAGAGTAGAGAATAATAGGAAGCAGAGGGACTGGAGAGTTGCTTATACAAATATTGGATCGTGTATATCTCATTATATTTTACAACAACTCTGGGAAAGAGATATTAATAATCCCTTTTACAGGTGAAAATCTAAAACTCAGGGAAGGCGAGGAACTTGATTATAGCCAGAGAGCTACTAAAGTGGCAGAATCAGGATCTACACTCTCAGTTCGCCAGATCCCGGCAGTGGTGCTTTGTCTACTCCCCCGCATGATGTCCTAGAGGAAGGCTGAAACGAGAGGCAACACAAGACTCGAGTCCTATCTTGGATAGAGTTTTAACCAAGCACCATACACAAGCAGACATTTCGGGAACTCACCATGGCCATGACAATGGCTGATACTAACAGGCTGTGGGGATGTCGCCCAGGTCCCCCTCCTCACAAAAGCTTAGACTTCATAGTGGCAGAGAAAGGGTTAGTTGCCCACAAATGCGTCTTTACAGGTGATAGATTATCAGACTCCTGATTGTTTCAAAACTCACATACTTATGTGCAGTCTCCACAGGAGCCCTCAGCCAGGAGATGTACCTGAATGCTTTTCCTAAATGCAAGCTCTGTCTTTGGACTCTTTGCTGACGTCAGCCGCGGCAGGGCAATCACCTTCCACCGCTGGCTGCCCTTGACCATTGAGGTGTCCGCATGCAGTAGCTGGATTCTATGCACACAGCTTCCCCGTGACATGTCACAGTTTAATAAACTATGACACACATGCACTTCCGTTCCACATTAGTGACCTCCAAATCTAGCCACTCCAATTGAGGGGTGTTAAGATTTCATGAGAGGCAAGTAGAGTACGCTCCTGTGTCCACCCTTCCCCAAGCAGCTCATACTTCCCTCATTCCGTGCCCCTCTGAGAGCAAAAGTGGAGTGCTGCTTTCTCCCAGCAACAACTGTACTGAGCACTCAGTCTGGTGCTGACCTCTGTGGAGAAGATACGAAAGGACAGAATTCATAGACCCCGCCTGCAAGAGATGGGGATACCACCCAGGCACAGCAACACCACGTAGCATAGAATTAAGTGCTGGATTTTGAGGCATTAAAAAAAAAAAAAGGAAGAAGAAAGAGAGAAAGAGAGAGAAAGGAAGAAGAAAGAAAGAAAGAGAAAAAAAAATTTAAGTTAGAAGTAAATATAGGGCTCCATTTTCAGAGAAGTCCTCATGAAATCTGGGGGAGGGGATGGGAATTAAATCCAGCTCTTACAGGAGGCTGGGATTGGAACTTGAAGAAAAATTTGGGCTTGGATCCGGGCTCAATCCTTCACTAGCTGGGTAACTTTGGCCGTGTACCTTTTCTGAACCTGTTTCTTAATCTCATCAAACAGGATAATCATACTCCCTTCTAGGACTGTGGTTCTGGCCCCCTTCCTGTCCACCCACCCCCAGGTGCCCAGTAAAGTCTCACCATTACAGGACAGTTCCTTAGTGCTGACTCTGAGATCCTTAATGTCCTGAGAACAAAAAGCGATTTTTGTAACTCATTTGGCAGCCACATCTGATCTGACCTGACATAGTTGGTGATAGAACCTGGCCTGAATTAATGGTCTTATTTATCCCATGTATCTATTTCCCAACACAAAAAAATTAACGTCTTTGATTATGGCGTGCCACTCCGACTACTCGGAGGGGAGGGGGATCCTATATAACACACTACATATTCCGTATTTGTATACTAAAATCTGAACAGTTCTGAGCTCTGGAACACCTCTGGCTATAAGACACCTGGATTATTATCACAAAGCCTCAGCTGAGAGGAGAGCAGCATGACTTTCCAACCCACTAACCCCTGTGACAGTGATAATTACTATGGAGGGCAAGGCTTGCAGATTTTTTTCTGTAGAGTTCCAAGTAGTAAATATTTTAGGCTTTGTGGACCACATAGGGGCTCTGTTGTAACTATTCAACTCTGTAGCATGAAAGCAGCTACCACAAATGGGCATGGCTGTGTTCCAATAAAACTTTATTTACAAAGACAGTCAGCTGGCTGGGTTTGGCCTGTGGGCTGTGATGTCTGAGAGCTAGAATGAACCCCAGCAATCATCATCTCCATCCCACTCCCATTCCACATTCTGAACTCTGAGAGGGGCAGGAGAAGGCAGAACCGAGTCCAGAGTCTAGGCGTGTGGCTCTCTCAATACCCACATCATTGTGGTAAGTTCCCAGAGTGGACTCTGCCCTGCAGCACAGGCCTGTGACACCTGGGAGCAGGGCAGAGGGCCAGTGAGCCTCTTGGATGCTGACCCATAGCCAGAGAGCACCGGGAACAGACGAAAATCTGAATGTCCTCATTCAACTAAATGAAAACACCAACTTGGAAACCAAAACTGATGAAAAGTATAAAACTCAGCCTTGGTGCTCTTCATCTCTCCAGGGTGTTTGACTGACTGCCTGGGCTGCAGGAGGAGTGTCGCCCGCCAAGGAAGACCACAGCCGGAGTGAGAGTGGCAGATGCCAGCCGCCCTGGGCCTGGGCACAGGGGAGCCCTGCTCGCCATCTGCCACTTATGCTCCTTCCCCTTCCTCTGTTGGATAGGCAAGAGCCCTGCCTTTTGGCCCCACAAGGTGCCACCTCCTTCCCTAGCCTCATGCCAAGAAGCAGGCACACAATGATGGAGGCTCGCTGAAGGCCCCAGGATGGGGTAGAAGCCGCCAACCCGCACCTGCCAGGAGACGAAAGTCTTGGGGCAGAAGCTACACCGGCAACCTGTGCCCAGGAAGCCAAATGGGAAGATGAGGCTCTGGGAGCAGAGACAGAATCATAGAGTCTTAGCACAGAGGAGCGGTAGCAATAATGTACTTCAACCCCTGCTCCCATTGAACAGATGAGAAGACCAAGACCCAACATCACCTATGTGTGAGCAGCAAGGAGGGATCCACGAGCCCTGTGTCCTGAGCCTTGGCCCAGGCCTCTTTCCACTGAATGCACGTCTTACCCAAGAGGCTTTTGTCTGTGGGAAATATGTCAGTCTGTGAACAGGGACCTAATAGGAGTATACCTACTTCATGGGGTTGTTTTAAAGGTTAAATTAATAACCCTAAAGTAAAAGCTTTCATCACAGAGGTAGGTTTCATCACGTGGGCTGTCCTGTTGCTCCTCCTTGTTGGTTCAGACCAGTTGATTTTTTTGTGGATGAAAAGAATGCTCTGACCGGTCATTGATCGGCTCAGCATTACGACTTCTGCCTTTGTATTAGCCAAGAGTGGGGGTTCATATGCTGCTGACTATCTATATATCCATCCATCTGTATCTGTCCTCTACCATATCCTCCATCTTCTTTATATTCATGTGTGTGCGCGCACATGTGCGTGCACGCGCATGCGCTCACACACACACACACACACACCCTTGTCCTAGAGACCCATTCAGAAACAAACCAAACCAATTGGTCACCTTCCAGGGGCTCCCCCTCCCGCCCCAAGAACAGAGAGAGTGGGATCAGTAGCCTGGAAAGGCTTTTCAGGCACCCCTCCCTCTGCAGTTGGCCTCCTCTCAGGAGCCCCAGGATGCATTATCCATTGCCTGGAAGCTTCCTCTTCCTCCCACCCTGACTCCCTTTCTCTATTATCTGGACGGAAGCAGCATCACACAGGGGCTAAGAACTCGGGGGCTGGGAGCCAGGAGGCTGGGTTCACATTTCAGCCCTACTATTTACTTGGCAGGTGACCTTGGGCACGTTAGCCTTTCTGGACGCCAGTTTCCCCATCTGAAAATGGTAGCTACCTTACAGAATTGTGAAAATTCACCAGTGAATAAGTGTGCTCTATGTACATGCTAAGCACCGTAGAAATGTGAGCTAATGGCGTTCCATACCCATGGCCAGCATCCTTACTTTTCCCAGTTCCAAAAGGTGGAGCAGGCTTGGCCCTCGTGAGACTGGGCCCCGACTCTGCGCCCCACACCTGCTTGATAACTTTCAGTATAGCCCTTGTGTGGGTCACTTCCACCCTTTTCCACACCGCCTCTCCTCTTCATGGTCCCTGGGGGCCGCTGCTGAGAGTGGGCTTTCCGTCCTCTGAAACCCCAGAGCCCACCAACTCTGCCCCTCCCAGTGTCCACCCCTAGGCACCGCTTGCCCTACTGGCCTCCTTCTATTTCTCTTGAAGAAGAAGAGCTTGCTTTCCACAATTTTTATTTCAGGACCCTTGAGCATAACTTCCTACCACCAACCAGATCTCCTAACGAGGTCAGTCACTGCGAACAGTCACACACTGCCCCTCCTTCCTTCCTTCAATGTTTACAACCAGTGGTCAGCTTTCAAAAGTGGCTACTCTTTAAAGTATATGACAGTTTCTAGCAAAGCCCTCAAGACAGTAGTCAAGCACCTGCAATTGCATTCCCCAGGTCACCTTGAGAAACGCTCAGTAAAGACAGACCTATTGGTCGGTCAGTTGATTGGCTGGCTGACTGACAGCCCTTCCAGTGAACCAGGCTCAAGGTCCTGGGGCCGGCTCGAAGAGCAGAGGAGCCGAGGCCCAGGCTTGGGGCATCCAGAGGAAGTGAATCTCAACTCCGCCCTGGTTTCTTTGATCTGACTTCAGTTCCCCCTCTCCTAGGGGCATACTTAGGCCTGAACTGCTCCTGCAAAGATCTTGCTGGGATCCTGCTGGGATCCTGCTGGGATCCTGCTGGGATCCCGCTCCATTAGGGCCAGAAAGCCAGCTCCGTGAGTACCAAAGCAGCTTTGATGAATTCTGCTTGGCAGGGGGACCGTGGCCCAGTTCCCCAATCGATGCTGCTCAGCAGAGGCCTTTCAGAACAGAGCCAAAGGAAAATAGAAAGGGTGACTTGCCCAGTAAATGGGACTTTGCTGGATGAGGAGGGTTTTTTCTTCTTTTCCTCTTAGTTACTTGTCAGTTATCCTAGCTTCTCCTTCCTCCTCTTTTCCCGCCTGCACCTTTTTCTCTCATTCAACACAGTAAAAGCTGCTGTATGTCGGGGTGCCTGGGTGGCTCAGTGGGTTAAAGCCTCTGCCTTCTGCTCAGTTCATGATACCAGGGTCCTGGGATCGAGCCCTACATTGGGCTCTCTGCTCAGCAGGGAGTCTGCTTCCCCCCACCCCCGCCTGCCTCTGCCTACTTGTGATCTGTCTGTCAAATAAATAAATAAAATCTTCAAAAAAAAAAAAAAGCTGTTGTATGTCCTATGGGAACAAAGTAATAGCTTTTAGCTTTATTACATCTGCCTCTAGTAATGTCTGGAAAAAGAAGAGGTATAAAATAAATGAATGGACCAGTGGACGGATGAGTAGGATCATGGCAAACTAAGCATTCAGCACTTGAGAGTTTGCCTGCCTCTTCTTGGAAGGGATTATTTTTTCACCTGGTTTCCTAAAATCATTAGGACAGGGACAAATTAAAGGCTAGCCAAACCTTCCTAAGAATTCTGTTTTCTTTAAATTGGGGGTTCTTCACTTGTATTTGTGGATATTACATTTGCCAGGATATTACATTTTTCCTGGGTAATTTATCTATAATGTAGGTATGCTGTCATCAGGTGGCAGGTAAGTGGTGGCCCCTTTGTGGTCTGCTGTCCCAATGTCCCCTCTTTTTAACAACTGGGGAAACTAAGAATTAGTGGGACTAGGTGAGGGGTCCAATGTCATGCAATGAGTTAGTGACAGGGCCAAGGCAAAGGGAGAAAAATGGCAGGTGGTTCCTGGAGCTTAGAGGAAGGTTCTTTGGAATTACAGTCAGTTGAGGGCTTCCTGCAGTTGGAAAGGTAGAGGAAATTCCAAAGATCAGAATTGCCAAGGAGCCCCCAAAATTGAAGCCCCCTTCTCCCTGGATGTCTAATTTCTATTTGTGAAGAAGGACAGAGTGGTGGTTTCTCTCCTTCAGATACGTTTTTTTAAAAGACCAAGAGGAAAAGAAACAGAAAACAAAAAGGTACTGCAAAAATTGTCAGACTATGCAAGGAGAGAAAAGGATTTGGTTTGTAGAAACCGGGAGAAAATGAAGCCCACATCTTCGGACACACCAGGCCACCCCTGGGGTCAGAGGCGGTGTGGATCTGGGTTGCAGAAGAGACGAAAACGAGATGGTGGCTGATCCCCGGCCAGAAGGCCTGCCTGAACCACCACCAGGTGCTGGGTCTGAGCTGTGGGCCGTCCTGGGTCCTCAGGAGCCACCCCACCCAACAGAAGCACCTCCCTGAGGCCTCAGTGCTCTTCATTCTAGGTGGTCTGCTTCTTGCTGGGCCCCCAGGTGGTCTCTCAGAGCAGGACAGGCTATTTGAGGAAGCTCAGGAAAGACATCCCTAAAACTGTCCTGAGTTCTGCAAACTGCCCAGTTCGAGATCATTCCCCTACCTAAAGTAAGCCTCAGCCTGCTTCAGCATCTCATGGAGGACTGTTAAAAGCCAGAGTACTGGGCTCCACCCTGGCCTGGAGTGGGGCCTGCTAACTTGCCTTTCTAACAAGTTCCTGGATATCGCTGATGCTGCAAGTCCTCCCATTGAGAATCCTGGCTTAAAGCATCGCCCTTGTCACCGTCTCCCTCTTTTAGGAGATGAAGCGGTGTGGCGACATGGGAGGAAGGCTCTATTGGGAACAAGCCCACTAGGCTTGTCTCTTATTAGGCATCCGTGGGCAAGTCACTTCGTCACTTCATCACCTCACCTCTCTTGGTCTCATTTTTCACACCTGGAACATGGGACGTTTACTGAACAGTATATCCTTTCTCTGAGTCTTGTCTTGGATGCATCATGAAATTGACGTGGTTTTCTTTTCAGGGCTCCTGTCCCCCTACACTGGAATCACCCAGGGACTCATTAGAAATGCAAACCTCTATTCAGCCATCATTTTGAGTAGAGACTGCTAGCTTTTCTTCCAAAAACCATTCTCTCCTTTTTCCTTTAGTACAAGATTGGCTGAATGTGGCTGGTCATAGAATACCCAGAGTAAAGACTACACTTCCCAGCCTCCTTTGCAGTCACAAAGGATGACCATGTGATTAATCTGGCTGTTGGGACAGTAGCGGATACAATGTTTGCTGCTTCTAGTTTACACCCCTATAAGGGAAGAAGTGTGCTCTGCATTGTGCCTTTCCCCTTTTCTGCTAGGACAGAAAGTACTGAACCAACTTCACTTAAGCAAAACATATTTATCGAGTACCCATCTCGCGCCTGGCATTCTAGTTGGCCCTGGAATACATCAGTGAATGAGAAAGACAAAGGTCCCTGCCCCAGTGGGGTTGATAGTCTAACAGGTGGAGTCATACAATAAACTTCTGGGGACCATCATTCAGCCAGCACCAAGAAATACGTGATAGAGCACCACCAAGCGTGTGCTCAACCACAAGGCTCCGTGAGTCAGACTGGCTCTTCCAGTCCTTAGGGTGGGTGTCTGTGAAGCAGGCCAACAACTTCCGTGGCTGAATATACCATGAGGGGTGCTCCAGCCCTGGGCAGGTGCCAGTGTAGACTGAAGGCAAGGAACAGACCCTCCTGTACTCCTTTACTCTTCCAAGACGGGTTCACCTCTTTTTACCTTATCTGATCTGAAATCAACCCACAAAGGAAACAGTCCTAAAACCATGTGGCGACCTAAAAATATTTAAAAAGCAATACATGCGCCTTTTTTTTTTTTAAAGCAATATATTACCAAGACACCAAACTCAATGTCTCAGTTCTCTACCGAGGAAACAAGGGGCGATGTGAGCACAGGAAAGAGATACATTTTGCCTAGGTTTTGGCTGAGGTGAACGAACTTGGGAGGTTCGGCGCTGCGAAGTCTGAGGATTATAAAAATCACCATTTCTCTGGTGCCCCAGGAACGAATGTGCCAGGTGCCGAGCATACATTATGGTATATCCCCACAGCCCAGGGTAATCTAAAAGACTTAACACCCAGAAAGACCTGGCACCAACCTGCAAGAATGGACCAGCCACGGCTCTGGAAGCATGTCTGCAGGGCTCCCACTGGATGGAACATGACCTTCAGGCTGCCCAGTCTGCGGAGGTCTGGGGTGCCCAGACGCAGGTGGCTAGAAGGTTAGAGGTTAATGGAGATCCAGAGGCTTAAGATGGATGCCGCTGACCATTCTAACAACTGAAATACCTCTACCGATGTGCACCGGTTGAACAACAACCTGGCAAGTTCGGCCCTGAGGTCCCATTGGGCAGAGGAGGGTGTCAAGGCTCCCAGTGGGAGGAGATTTCCCTGATGGCCCATGACGGGCAAGTAAGATCCTCGCTGGGAAGAAAGGGTGTCAGAGTTGCTGGGAGAGTGTGGGAGCGTCTGGGCCACAGCTTTGGAAAGTGTAAGATTTCAGCTAAGAAATCTCCCTTGACAGTTTTCATCCGAGGAGCTTAGAGAAAAGCAGCCACTCATCGCTTAGCTTACAAGGGAGGGGATCTCCAGGCAGCTTCTTCCTCCCCAGGGAGCCCCGAGTCGCATGTTAAATATGATGAGAACTTATCAGCCGTGCCCAGACGCTGAGGCCTCCCTCCCCACGAGGGACAGGGCCACAGTACTCCAGCTGCCCTGCTGGGCAGTCTTGTGTGCAAGGCACAGAATGGAATGGAATGTCCAGACTCCGCCGGGCGGAGGGCCATGGAACAGAACATTTCGACGTGGCGGCAGGAAAGGGCTGGCAGAAATCAAACAGATTGGCCAGCCTATCATGAGCATTTAGGAAACACTTGGCATGTGGGGCATTAGCAGTGTAAGGGGTCAGCCAGGAGTTCTTGAACGGGGTTTCCAATCATGCACCTGGCAAGAAGTGGGAGACAGAGCGTCCCACCCCTGCTTCAGCCGCAGCCCCTCTCTGTCATTTGTTTTATGCATGAGGGTGCTGACTCCTATTGCACAAATGGGTTCCACTGCTTAGAGAAAATTCTGGGTTGGCAAACTGACATCATTCACTTGGCGCGTTTTGCTGTTACTGAAAGCTAGGCACAAAGCCCTAGGGACTGACTGGCTGTCACACAGAGGGTGTGGTCTCCTGGGGGTTAGTCCAGTATTCTGTTCCCTCGGCCTCCCAGCCCCTTACCATGTGCCCAACCCTCTGCCAGACAAAGAGGTGGGGGAAGAAAAGAAAAATAATTCTTGTCTTCATGGGGTGGGCACATTCCATTGTGGAGAAAAGACTGAAATCCCCAAAGGGGTCATCCCTGGGTGGATTTTGCCTGGCACACGTCCAGGCTACGGAAGCTCAGGAAGGGGGAGATCAGTTGTTCTAGAATGTTGGTGATGGAGGGGTGACCAGCCGGGCCCCAGAGGATGAGCAGGACCTGAAGGAGCAGAAAAGACCAGGGGAGATGCTGGGGAGGAAGGGTGAGAAAAGGGGTGGTTCCAGGTGGTGGAAAGACTCTGATGGAGGAGGGACAGGGGCAGTGCCCCATCTCAGACCATAGCTGTTCCCCAGCCAAATGACAGACAGATAGGAGCAGGGGTTTCCAAACTCCACTGGCTGACAGAATGACCTGGGGGCTTTTTAATAACACAGGGTCCTGGGTTCTGCCTAGTTCTGAGGGAGGTTGTTCAAGTTCCCCACTTTGCAAATCTCAAGACCCCCAAGTGTCCCCTCCAGCTCTAAAATTCTATGTCTTTATGGTGCTTCCACGGGCCTGTGGGTCTCTTCCCATAGAACTCAGAAACACACTGTTCCCCATCAGAGAGAACAGTTGACAGATGTGTGCCTGTCCAGAGCCTCCAGGAACAAGAGCGGCATCCTTCAAGGAGGGAATTGGGCTGTCTCCCCGATCTCTCCAAGCTCTGTAGGTCCCTCAGCACAGAAGCTGTTGCCTAATGGTGATGTTTTCGTTCCTGGTGTTTATCCAAAGCCTAATGCCTGTTGTTTGAAGCTAATTGTGCCTGGGGCTTCCCCTTGATTCCCACCATTTCTTCTCACCCCCAAAGCCCCACAGCCTCCGCCTGGCACTCCTTCTCCTATCTTCATTGTGCACCATTAACAGCTGGCTGATGCCGGAGGCTCAGCACCAGACATACACTTTTTTTTTTTCAAATCAAAAAATGGTTTTTTTTTTGGCTATTTAATCTAGGCTCATTGGCAGAAAATCAGGCATTATGCATTAGAAAAAGAAGAAAGAAGAAAAGTCACCCCGAATGTCATTTTAATCATACCCACTATTGAGTTGCTGAGATACATTCCTCCAAACTTTTTTCCATCCACATGAAATCCTGCTATATTTATTTATATCCCCACATGTCTCGCCTCACATTTTTTTGAGAGAATAGAAACCCTCTTATCTTCTGGCCACCAGGCTTGGCACTTTTACCTCCATCTGTACGTGGACTGGCTTTTCCACCCAGGATGATGGAAGAGGATTTGTGTGTATCGGAAACCAAAGGCACTAGATGCCGTCTCCTCTCTCCTCCCAGTGACCCCATCACCCTTACCCCAGCTCCCTTGCATCCTCAGGGTCTCATACCCGGGGTCATTCCTAGTGACACACAAACTTGCTCTAATATTCCTCTGCTTAAAAATCCCCTCCTTGGGCATGGGGGGATGGGTGGGGGGACCTGGGGACCTCAGTCAGTTGGGGGTCTGACTCTTGATTTCAGCTCAGGTCGTGATCTCAGTGTTGTGAGATCAAGCCCCACATCGCATTAGCCTCCATGCTCAGTGGGAAGTCTGCTTGAGGATTCCATCTTCCTCTCCCTCTGCCGCTGCCCCATTTCTAAAATAAATAAATAAAACTTAAAAAAAAATCTCCTCCTTGGGGCACCTACCTGGCTGGCTGAGTCATTAGAGCACGCAAAACTCTTGATCTCAGGGGTTGTAGGTTCGAGCTCCATGTTAGTAGAGATTGCTTTAAAATGAAATCTTTAAAAAATAAAATAAAATAAATATCCTCTCTTTGACCACTGTATTAGTTTCCTAGGGCTGTTGTAACAAAGTACCTCACACCAGGAGGCTTAAAACAATGGAAATGTGTTTTCTCAAATTTCTGGAGCCTAGAAACCCTGAATCAAGGTGTTGGCCATATTCCCTTTGCAGCCCATGGGTGAGAAGCCTTCTTCGCCTCCTCCTAGTTTCTGGGCGTGGTTGGCAATCCTTCCCGTTTCTCCGCTCACAGCTGCATCTCTTCAATTTCTACCACTGCCCTCCTGTGCCATTTCTCCCATGTGTCTTAGTCTCTTCTCTCTTCTAAGGACACACAGTCCTTTTGGATTAAGAGCCCACTTTACTCTAGTAACACTGTATATTAATTTACATCTTAATTACATCTGCAAAAACCCTATTTCCAGAGAAGGTCACAGGCACAAGTACCAGGGGTTAGGACTTGCCACAACCTCTGGGGGTAACAATTCAACCCACAACCGTCACCACTTCCCTCCTGCCCCTGCTCCTTTTCTGATTCCCTCCCCCACGGACACACTCAAAGCTGGCTTCATCTCGGGACTCTACCCCTAACCCCTCCCAGTCCCACTCCCCAACTCTCCTTGATCACCTCGGCCCTCTAACCAGGGGGTCCCTTGTGCCATCATCCAAGCAATCACAGCAGTACCCTTCCAAACACCTCCCGGGTCTCTCTGCTCCCACTCTTGCCCCTGGGTCCATTCCCTCACAGCCAGAGTGGTCCTGTAAAAATATGAATCATCTAATGGCATTGCTCTGCTGAAAACCCTCCAGGAGACTCTTATTGCACTTGGAATAACACCCAAACCCCTTCCATGGCCTACAAGGGTCTTCTTGGTTTGCTCTGCCTACTTCTCTGACACCAGCTCCCCTATGTGACCCTTCCTTTGCTGGTCATTGTTTAAGGACCCCCACCGCTCCCAGAATGTGATCTCTGGGAGAACAGATGCCTTGTCTCTTTCATGTATGTATCCTCAGTGTGGTACATCGTGGTCGACAGCCACCAAGATGACCCCCAGCCATCCCTGCCTCCTAGGGCTCATGCAGACAGTGTAGTCCCCTCCCATATGGAATAGGGCAGATTTGCAGAATCAAAGGAATGCTGCAGAGGTGACAAAGTGTGACTTCAGGTCATGAAAGACATTGTGATCTTTGTCCTGTTCTCCAAGATCTTTTGCTCTGGGGGAAGCCAACTGCCATGTCATGAGGACACTCAAGCCGTCCTATGGCGAGACGCATGTGGGGAGAAGGGGAGGCCTCCTGCTAATGGCCCCAGGAAGCAGTCATCTTGGAGCCTAGTCGAGACTACGGGTGACGCTAGCCACAGCTGGCATTTTGACTATAACCTCATGAGAGGCCATGAGCCACAAGCCACTTCTGAATTTCCAGCTCACAGAAACTGTGAGATAATAAACATTTGTGGTTTTAAGGCATGAAGTTCTGGGGGGTAATTTGTTACACAGCAATAGATAACTGATACACCTATAAATATATTTTTTTTAAGATTTTATTTATTTATTTGACAGAGATTACAAGTAGGCAGAGAGGCAGGCAGAGAGAGAGGGGGATGCAGGCTCGCCGCTGAGCAGACAGCCTGATGCAGGGCTCAATCCCAGGACCCTGAGATCATGACCTGAGCTGAAGGCAGAGGCTTAACCTACTGAGCCACCCAGGTGCCCCTAAATATTTTTTTTCTTTAAAAGTTAGGATTATAATATATGTGTTGTTCAGAAAACAACTTTTTCATTTAAACAGTTTACAATGAACATTTCTGTGAGAGTATATCCATGTCTATAATCATTTATTAATGGCTGTTCAGAATTTCATGGAATAAATGTACCACAATTTAGCCACTTGTGCTTCTAAGTCTCAAACTGTTCACTACTATAATAAATATTGCATTGGACACCTATGTGAGTAATTCTTTATGACATCCATGTTTTTCCTAGGATAAATTCTTAGAAGTGGAACCTCCAGGTTAAAGACTCTATTTTGGGTTACATATTTTCAAATTGTGTCTCTAGAAAGCTTCTATGATTCTTTCCAGTAGGGTTTAAGAAAGCCTGTTTAGTAGACAAGGTCTTTAAAAACTTTTACTATTTTGCCCATCTGGTATTTTTTTTTTTAAGATTTTATTTCTTTATTTGACAGAGAGACAGAGCGAGAGAGAGTAATGCTGACTTTATGGGCACTCCTTGCAGAGAAGGAACAGTTGTATCATACCCCAGAACAGCAAATTCTCATCAAACACTCCCCTTTTCCTCTCCCCTACCTCTCCCATAGCCTATTTTTGAAAAGTCCACCCCATTTGTGGGGGCTTCAGATCTCTGTTTAGGAACCCCACAGAGCAGGACACCCCCTTCCCAGGTCTACAGACTGTCCACACCTCTCACACCTGGGAGGCCCTCCCTCCTCCAGCTCCTTCTCCCTGCTCCTCTGGGTTATTCTAGAAGCCAGCTCAGCACTCTGGCCGGAGATGTGTGGTTCTCTGAAGGCCGCTCTTTCCCTGGAACCACCACAACCCATCAAAGGTCCAGAGAATGCATCCAGCCTCTTTCTAACTTATTTTTGCCCAGGAAAGGGACAGATGGCGACTGCCTGGTGGATGTTAGGGGGTCCTGGAGAAATTCACCAGTCCTTCAGAGCTGTCCAATCCTGGAGCATGCGCATCTCCCCCTTCAGTCTGGGTAACGAGCACTCTGGCCTGCTACATACCTAGTGCATGTTTTCACATTTCCACATGGCTCACAGCTCTTTAGAGATGGGCCCAGAGGAAGGGAGGAAGGGAAGCCCTGGCTTCTCCCTCCTGCACTTGCTGGACACTGAACCAGAAAATGAAGTACTTACTCAGGGTCCCAGGATCAACAGGGACAGACCGAGGGACATGGTCCGGGGACGGACCATGGCTTTGTCTCCACTTCTCTTTCAGATCTCTTCCATTTCCCATGCTCAGGGCTCTGTTATGGTTTCCCTGGGCCCTAGGCATTTTTGCCCTCATGGACCCCTTCCACCATAAAATAATATTGAAAAATGATATTTTATGACTGCATTGATATGAAACAATCAAAATCCCAGCTGGATTCATTATTCTATATTCACTACTATAATGTTCATTTTTTTTTCCTATAACAAACTAAAAACCCTTTCCATTGCCCATGAGAGTCCCATGGGTCCCAGGACAAATGGGCCAGTCCTGCTGCCTCGCATTATTTTTTTTTAATAAGTGTTAATACGTTCTATTTATTTATTTAGCCTTTAAAAATTATTTTATTTTATTTTTGTTCATTTCAAGTTTTAATTTAAGTCCTAGTTAGTTAACCCTATGGTCTCACATTCAGCACTCCGCACAGACACAGTTGCCTGCTTTTCAAAGTTTTTTCATGATGTGGAGAAAGAGGAGATTATTAGGAAGTAGAAAGGATTGAGCTGATTAATAATGTACACACCCATAGGCTTCACAGGCCTCCAGCTGGGAAACAGGCGGAAGCCAGAGTTGATCCCCCCAAGTAGCCAAGAAACTGTGGAGTCCAGCTTCCCCTCGGGTGCTAGGTTCCTCTGGGTCCTCCCCAAGCTCCTAGTACCCCCCACCCCAATTTCCACCCCACCCCCACCACAATGAAACCAGCTTCAGGATCTGTGCAGTGCACCAAACACCTGGCTAGGGCCACTGCAGAGACAGACTCCTCTCTTTCTCTCCCTGAGGGTCCACATCAAGGATGCCTATCATGGAGATCAACAGGAGGTGCCTTATGACTGGGCTACGTTGCAAAGTGACCCTGGGAGACAGTGTTCAATTAAGAGGCTAAGTCACTCTTTCCATATGAGCCTTTGAAATTCTCAGGGAATGGCCTTTACAATTCTACTTCAGGTAATTACCAGAATCATAGCTTGTCTTTGGCCTTGGGCGGGGGAGGGGAGGCAACGAGAGCAGAGATGGCAAATGTGAGTTGCACCTGCTCCCAGGCCCCCTGCTCAGGTCGGAACAGACATTTCCACTCCGTCATGGACTCCATCGAGGCTGGAGTTGGCCTTGGAATCCTTCCCAACCCTGACAGTGCGCTTTTCCGGTGGCACCTGCTGGACCACCCACATTAGCATCCCGCTGGACAGCTGCTACCCATCCTGATCTCAGCCGTTCCCTGCAGTCCTTGTCCTCCGTTCTTTCTGGAGCTTTAAAGAAATGTATTCAAAAAGATCCAAACAGCACTGCATATTTTTAACCCCCGAACTAATAGGTATATATATAATTTATATATATTACATATATATCATCACTGTACATGTAAATAATCACTGTTGCTATTTCACAAAGGCAGAAGAGGGGGCTTGAAGAGGTGGATATTTAACCTAGTATGTTAAAACTCACCAATAGTAGAGCTGGGGTTTGAATTCAGATTGAGTAGCCCAAGCCCAGAACACAGCTTCATGGAGATGTGAACTCTCATAGGGATAAATCCTTACACTAATGATGAAACATTGACTCTGGGATTCTTGGCAGTGGGGAGCTAGGAAAATCAGGGTATCGCTACCCCAGAACCACATCATGTGAGCCTGCCTAGTGAGACTGAGACCTTCATGGGCTCTCTCATCAAAGGCCTTATGAGAAAGGGAAGCGGGCCGCTGTGTGGCCGTGGATCTCCTTCTCCAGGGCCGCCTCTGTCTCTTGTGGGAGGCTCTCAACCGCTTGTCTTTGGCTCCTGGGCAGACTCTGGCCCAGTCTGGGCAAGAGGCAGATCTCCTGGGCAGCTTCTGCACCAACTGCTGGCTCTCTTCCTAACTCCAGGAAAGCTCGCCACTTCTGTATTTCCACCAGTCATCTCCCTGGAGGGAGCCTTTGGCCCTGTAAATCCTGCCCCGGAAAGAGGTTCAAATGACGTGAGCAAGGAGTGGGGGCGGTTAAGCAGAGTCAGCCCCACCCTGCAACTGGGAAGCATGGGGAGAATGCTGGACCTCGTCCAGACAGACGCAAACAGAAGAGTGGAGTTTGAGGGTTGCTCCTTCTTCTCAGTTCTGCTCCTCTCCTCTGTCTTGGCCTCCCAACCTCTTCCAGCATCTTCCTTATCTGGTCCATGCCTGTGGTACTCACAAATCCTATCTTCCCTGCCAGGGCACTGGACCCAGACGTCTTCTGTATAAGGTGGGGGTGGATTGGGGAGAGGATCTTAGCATCCATTAAGCACCTATTACAGCCAAGTACTTTATGGATCCTGTTTTATCTTGTGCCCTTCGAACTGGTTGTACAATCTGAAGTTTACAGCTGGACAGACAAGAGGTGACGAGACTAAGTTATTTGCCCGGGGCCACACCACTGGAAGGCTGACCTAGGAGTCTGTCGCAGGTTTGTCTGGCTGCACTAGCCAGGCAGGACCTTCCCTCCCCCACTCCCTGTCCCTGTCCCAACCTCCTCCCAGCCCACCGAGCTGAGCTGAGCCATACGTTAGAACTAACACACGCATGTGTCTTACCCTTCTGGATAACATCCTCCCTTCCGTGCAGTTACCAGGGCATCAGAATTGCCAACAGGGCCAGTTAAACCCAGATATTCTTTCCTCCAGATCCTGATTCAGGAGGTCTGGGGAGGGGCCTGAGAATTAACCATGTTTTGAGAACTGCTGCTCCAGATCATAAGCTTGGGTGTCTCGTGGTGGAGTTTCAGCCTTAGAGCAGGAAAATATTTGAGACTTGAGGGATTTTTTTCCAGCAACCCTGGAATCATACCAAGCAGGCAGGCTTGATGTTCTTCAAGGTGGAGCCAGAGAATGTGCTCTGTAATTTGATCGGACCTTCAGGGAAAGGAACCTCAGTGCCTGGTCCCTGGCCCCAGCCCAGCCCCAGCCCTGCCCCAGCACACGGGGACCACAGGTGGAAAAACCCGGATGGCAGCTGCGGGGAGCTGCTCCTGAGGCTGCCTGTGACCTTTCCTGAGCAGGAGCCCTGTTTGTCCTCCAGGTGATCCGAGACGCGGCGGGGCTGGGGCAAGGGACCAGGCACTGAGGTTCCTTTCCCTG